>NC_083362.1:4952500-5327500 GCF_030254825.1 Meriones unguiculatus | reverse complement strand
CTCCACGTCTTTCAACGTCAAGAAGCTTTCTAACGATTTGCACTAAAGCGGTGGAGCAGAGGACTTCAGAGAGACCGCAGCCCACCAGTGGCCACGTAACAAAGGAGGAGCTTTAAGTCAGCGCTGAAATGCCCAATTCAAGGAGCATGAAAAAATATTGATAAGAATACTGATGAGAAATAAGCCTGTAAAAAGGCGAAGTCCTTACGTCATGGTACACACAACAGACCAGTGAAAGAAATCGTGGAAGTAGACCATAAATCTTAACACTTACAATGGGAGATACTGTTTGTTGGTTGCCTTGGCTGGCCTGTAAATCCCTCTATAGCCCAAGTTAGCCTCAATCTCACAACAATTCTCCTGCCTCAGCCTCTCTGGAGGTCCTCACCCTCTGCCTTGTGTGAGGCAGGCTCTCTTTTGTTGTTTGGCATTGTGCACTCCAGGCTGGTTGGCCCAGGAGCTTGCAGGGACCTCCCTGACTCCCCTCCCCTACAGCACACATACACACACAAAAATACTTAAAAAGTAAAATATGTGTATATGCCATCATATTCCTAAATGTTTAAAATCATAACATGTGGGAACTTATAGATGTCAAAATTTAAAAACTGAACCCAACAAAAATGAAGCTTAGGTAATTGTATATCTAATCACTAAATGGAAGCTCATTTCCCCCCTAAATCCAGAAGCCAATAAATAACAGAGGGAGAGATCAAGAGTTGTTAAATTTACAACTCCAACTTCTTTTAAGAGAATTAGCAACCGAGAGAACGCTTGGCAAAAATGTACAAAACGGGCAAAATTCATGTAAAAATTAATGGCAAACAGCATTAATGTGAAGAGCTCTACATTCCTCGTGGTCTGGGGAAGGAAAGAGAAAAGGTTTTGTCGTTACACGCAGAAGCCCGCAGAGCACTCCAAGATGGCTGGCCCATGGTGTGGTGTTCCTGCAGGGGATGAATCTGGGCACTCACCAAAGGTGAGACCCAAGGAGCGGTACTGGATGGGCAGTGGGGGAGACGCAGCAGAAGAGAAGGGGTCGGAAGTGTGAACCTTGGCCCTGGTCTAAGGAACTCTACACCCCAAACTAAAACCCCACTGAGCTTTCACCCCAAGAGAGTCTTCCTCAGCACTGTGCATGCCTGCCCTTCTCCAGCTACCATTCTCCACACTCCTCCTGACGGGCACAGTCTAAACTCTAGCTTCCCCCGGCTTTCTCTTCCCGTGTCGGTGTGCACAAACCACCTCCCCTTTCATGAACCTAGATCAGCTTCTCTCCCGTGAGCATGCTTTCCTCTCTCTGGTGTGTCTGTGTTCATATGTGTGTATGTGTGTGCAGGTGCGTGTGCACATGCACCCGTGGAGACCAGATCAAAACCTCAACCGCCATTTCTCAGGAACCTTTCTGTTCACTTTTGAGACAGGGCCTCTCAGTGGCCTGGAGCACACCAAGCGTGCTATCCTGGCAGGCGAGTGGGTGCTGGGAGGCCATGCCCGTCAGTGCTGAAAGTACAGGTGCGTGCCGCCACGCCCGGTTCTGTTTTCAGGGGGTTCTGCAGACTGAACTCAGCCCTGCGTTTGCGTCCGAGGCCAGACACGTTCTCTTCCTCTTCCACACACCACTCCTGTGCCTGTAAGCAGACTGCGAGTGTCAAGGGCCTGAGAAAGGCTGGGAGAACCCGGGGCTCCAGAAGCGTCTGGAAGCCAAAGGTTCTGAATTTCACTCGCGGCTGTAGTGATGTCTGGTACGCACCTGATCATGAATCATGACCTTCCCAGAAACCAGTTTTATGAGCGCTCAGGTTTGGATTTATTGCCCTCACTGATGCTATTCTGAGTGTAATCAGTCAATTTCACAGATTTTACTACTCGACTCCAGGAAGAATACAAATGGGTACACGCCCAGCCCGGAGACTCTAAGGCAGTGAACGCCTGGGCCCTTTAATACAGTTCCCCATGCGGTGGTGACCCCAACCATAACATTATTTCCATTGCTGTTTCATAACTGTAATTTTGCTGCTCTTGTGAACAGTAATGTGCGTATCTGATATGTGGCCCCCCAAAGGGGTTGTGGCCCACAGGCTGGGAAGAGTGCCCAGGCGTTGCCTCACCGTATGTGGGCAATGCCAACACACCAAGGTTTCAGAAGAAGCATGCTTTAAGTCACATGTCGGCCCCCGGTCTCATGTCATGCTGGCTACCACTGGCACACTCTCCAAGTTAATGTGCTTCAGCTGTTCACGAGAGACAAGACAGAGAAGTCCATGCCGTCTGTGAGAGCAGATACAAGCACCAGCTACAGTGAGGGACTGAGCAAAAGCACCCTGTGCCAACAGTCTTCCCTCTGTGCCGTGTGTGTGTGTATGTTTGGTGTGCCGTGTGTGTATGGTCTGTATGTGGTGTATATGTATGTGCCGTGTGTGACTATGTGTGTGTGGTGTATGTATGTTGTGTTGTACTGTCTGTGCATATGTCTATGGTGTTGTATGTGTGTGAGACTGTGTGTGGTATGTGTGTGCTATGTGTGTGTATGGTTGCTGTATGTGCTGTACGTGTCTATGTGTGTGTGGTCTGTCTGTGTGTGGTATGTGTGTGTAGATGTGTATAGTATGTGGTATGTCTATGTGTGGTATGTATGTACGTGTGTGAGTATGTGTACATGTGAGAGTATGTGGTACATATGTACACATGGATCTAGAGGGCAGATGACACTCTCTGATTTTGTGCTTCATAAGTGTCATCCATCTTCGTTTGGGACAGTCTCTCACTGGCCTGGAACTCACAGGCTGGGCCAAGTTGGCTGTCAAGCCCCAGGCACCCTCCTGCCTCTGCTTCCCCAGGACTTGTGTTAGAAGGATATACTACAACACCTGGGTTGTTTTTTTTTTTTCTCTGTTTTTTTCCACGAGTTGTAAGGATCAGTCTCATGAGGATGCCTGCAAGAGCCCTCTCTTTACTAAATCGTCTCTTCAGTTCCCTGTCCCTGTTCTCTATACCAGCCCCATCTCAGCCCCTACTCTGGAGGAGCTCTATGCTCCTTATATTTGCCTCTCTCTGGAATGGAGCCACAAAGTCATCTACAAGATGAGCCAGGCTTTCGTCCACTACCGACATAACAGGAAGTGCAGAGAGCTACCGGACACAATTATAGGAAGAACAGGTCAGATCCAGTTTGATGCAGTGTCCTCACACACCTCCGGTGTTGGTGTGGTTGATGTGGTCAGAAGATTCTGGAGTCAGCCAGTTCTGTGCTAGCGTTGAACAAAGCTGTTTGACCTCACCCAGGCCCCACCATGCATCTAGGGAAAAAGAAATGGTACCTAGAAGGGTTGCTAGGAGCAGTGAGGGGGTTGGCAGCTATAACGCTTCACACAGAGGACGTGATGCAGAATGTTCTAAAGCGTGTGTATGTATGTGTAGGGTACCATCAAGATAAAATTGTGCACACATACACTATTGTCAAGGATAAATAAAAGGTACTCAAAAAAGAGCAGTTGCTCCCAATAGAAGAAGGAAGGAAGGGGGGCAGAAAGGAAGGAAGGGAAAGAGGGAGAAAAAGAAGGGAGGAAAGAAAGAGAGAAAGGAAGGAAGGAGGCATGTAAGGAGGGAAGGGCATGTGTTCCCACCCTGCCATCATTTCTACCTCCACATGACCCTGGAATATGACACAGCCATTCCAAAGATTCTATGTTAAGAAGCTGATATGGCATTTACACTTTGACCCTTGCTTCTAGTGGTTCAGTGAGTGGTAGAGGAGTGAGAAGTCACAAATAGCACAGCCTGTTCACTAGGTCATGCTCGCTAAACCTAAAGAGAGAACAAGATGGCTCAGCACCCGACTGGCTGTAGGACAAGAAGGAATAACTCAGAAGGGGCAGAGTTCCGGGTCAACCTGAACCTCTGTCCTGAGGAAACATGCAGTGTGTGATGTTGGGGTGCCTCTGTGCAGGAAGGCAACCACCAATGTTAGATAGGCGGTGGCACGCCAATCACAGACAAAATGCTCTTGAAACAGTGTGCTGTCCAGGCATAATCCCATGTTGTCAACTACACCATTAGAGACTGCGTTTTTTATAGGGACACAACAAGACATAAAGCTAAGCAGATGAATCTCTTAAAGACCCGTCAGTTTTAGACGTCTGCCGTGAATTTAGAAACACGTCTGTCTTTTATAGAAGCAGACCTAAATGTTTAAATTATAACTCTCACACAGTTGTTTTCAAGGTACATGTTTATAATACTGTCCATCTTTTTTGGTTCCAACTTTGTCATAGTCCCATTTCTACGAGTCTAGAATTCTTTTCCCTCCCACATAATTCTTACTACTGCTATGATGTCTACCCACCTACCCATTTTCAACCCATGGATCGTTTCCTTCTCTTTTAATGAGTGGTTTTGGCAACTACAATGTTAGCATTTAATTGTTCCAAAGCACAACTAGATGTGTTCATTATGCTTCCCATGTTAAAATGTTAGGCAAGAAAATATACTGGGAGGGGTTTCAATGAATAAAGGTCAGCAGGAGCCATTAAATGCACCTGCTGCTGAATAAAAATGGAGAACAAGACTTGCAGAGTAGACCAAGGAGACAGGAAGCTGGTGAGTGGGAGTATGGACCAACAGATGAGCAGTGGGTGGGCAGGTGGATGGACAGGTGGCTGAGTAGGTGGGTAGGTGGATGAGTGGGTGGATGGACAGATGTATAGTAGGTGAATGGATTGACAGTAGGTAGATGGACAGACAAGTGAATGGGTTGAAATGGGTAGGTGGGTAGACATGACTGAGTGAGTGGCTATATATCCCTCCATTCTGGATGATATTTATGGCTAGATGGATGCATGGATGGATAGATGGGTAGATCAGTAGATGAATGAACAGAGAGTGGGTGGATGAATTGAAGGTAGATAGAGGGATGAGTGGATAGGTGGATGGGCAGATGGGTTTATAGACAGGTAGATGAATGGATTTATGGGTATGTAGGTGAATGGGTAGATGGATGGGATCCATGGATGGGTTGGTGAATGGGTGGATGGATAAATGTATGGATGGATGCATGGATGCATGGGTGGATGGATGCATGGGTAGATGGACTGATGGGCGAATAGATGGGTAAATGAATAAGCAGAGAAGAAGTAGAGAAGAAAAACAGCTGGGCATCTGGTGGGGAATGATCCATTTGGGTGGTAGAGATGACAATAAAGCTTGAAGACCCATGCCATTCCTTGTTCGCCTGTGAGCTAGTTCTCTTCTGAGTCCACTTGGGCAAAGGCACAGTGAAGGTCACCAGCATGTGACACAGTGCACACCCTCAACAATATACACCTTTGTGAGAAGCTGTACCTTTGATCTCTCTAGTCTCTAAAGTGGCCTAAGAAGAGAGACGGGAAGGAAAGAGCAGAGGGCATCTGGAGTCACATCCATGGCAACATGTCATGCCCCAGAGGCAGCAACTGAGAAGGGTATCATGCATCACAGCTGTGGGTGCCCAGGCCAGCCTGGGCCTCCTCAGTTCTGCAAGGCCCACACAAGTTTCAGAGCAACCCAGGACGTGGAGCTCAGCTCTATCTCTGCAGGCTGCCTGTGCACACAGGGCCCGCCTTGAACTCACCCATCCCCCCCTCACATCAGGGAGCTGGAGGCTTCCACAGCTGAAAGGACCCTGTTAGGAGAGCCTGCCTTTCATAGTCCTCCCCACCATGGGGAGAGTGATGGTTAATATTCACTGTCATACAGACAATGTCCCGAATCTGAAAAGATAAGCCTCTGGGCCTGGATGTGAGGGATTGGCTATCTAGAGAACTGAGGTAGGAAGAGTCTCCCCGTGAGGTGACACCCTTCCCTGAGCTGGGGACCTGCACTATAAAAAAAGGAAAGAAAGAAAAAGAAAAAGTCGAGCACCCGCCCTCATCCCTGTGCTCCCTAACGGCATGCCCCATGCAAGCAGCTGCCTCAGACCCCGCTGCTGTGATTCTCTACCCTAGACCTGTGAGCCACATTCAGCCCCTTCACCCTTAGGTCACACTCGCCAGCTCTTTGGTCACTGCAACAAGAGAAGTAAGTAATACAGGGAGTGGTCAGTGTTGTCTCGGCCTGTGAGAGCGCTGAAAGAATGAAGACCCACAGGGAGGAACCATGGGAACCACCTCTTCCTTCTGCAGCTGGGCCAAGGTGCTGCTTTGAGCCACCGAGGCCTGGGGAAACCCAGAGTAGCAGCTGCTGAGACATCTGTCTTTCCTCATGCACACACCGTGGCACCTGGTTCACAGGATCTCAGTCCTCTTGTAACATCTCAATCCTGACAGCTACAACATTTCATGACAGTCTACTCACTGCTGACGCCCCACTTGGGTTAGCCTCATGCACTACGCTCTCCCTCACCTAACTAGGTTTGGCCCAGCTCATCCCTTGAAGGAATATGCCACAGGCCAGATAGCTTCATATAGCCAGCATCCATTTCCTACAGGCAGACCTATTCTAAGGGCTGCAGAATAGTGAACCACACTTCACGCACCCTAGAATCCAGGCATTATACCACCCATTTAGCAGATGAGGAAACAAAGGCATAGAGAGGTCAAGTAACTTGCTGAAGGTCACACAGTAAGGCTAGAGCTGTGTGTGATTCACACCAAACACAGGGGCTCCAGAGTCAAAGCTCTTTTGACTACTGTTGGACAGTTTCCACATACTTTAAAACATCTCCTCAGTGGTCCTGTGCCCTGCAGTGGTCCACAGTCCACTCTGCAGTGGGATCACTTTTATTCCTTTTACCCTCTTGATCAGGCCTGTTGGCCTTTGTGGCCATTCGCTCACCTGCACATACTCGACATCCAGCTGATGAGCTGGCAGCAGGTTGTTGTTTAGACTGTCCGTGGAGGCTGAACCCTCGGGAATGGAGAGGGCTTGTCCCCAGCCCACCGTGGGCACTGGCAGGGTGCCCTGGAACCTTGCTCTGAGGGCAGCCAGGAGCACCGCCCCCTCCCCACCTGTCCGAAGCTGCCTGCTGCCTCTCCCTCTTCAGATGGCTTTGTCTGTCTCTGAGGGGAGGGCACCCCAAGGTCTCCACCTCCAGTCAAGAGAAGGCAGTTGTTTCCCGTAGCCACTGACTTGGGCTAGTTCCTTCTGCCATTTTAGCCTTAACCACTATGAAATCAACACCACATGCTGAATCCCTGTCCTGAGAGACACCTAGGATGTCAGTCTTCCTGACTTGACAACCGAAAATATCTTCCAGTCTTCTCTCTGAATCTGTTGATTATACAGGGATAACCTCAGCTTCTAAATGGTGACATGGCTACCTGGTTGATGGCACGGACAGGAGTATGTAAAAAAATGTGTGACAGTGAGCTGGAGAGATAGCTCAGCAGTTAAAGTGCTAACTCCATGTTCTAGTCAGCTCTAACTTGTCAGCCTGACACAGCCTGGAGTCATGTGAGAAGAGAGTATAGAAGCATCCGGACCCAGTTTGGATCCCCAGAACCCACAAAATCTCAGTCACAATAGTACTCTTAGTGCTTCTATGGCAAGATGTGTGTGTGTGTGTGTGTGTGTGTGTGTGTGTGTGTGTGTGTGCAGAGAGAGGAGGATCCCCTGAGGCTCGTGGGGCAGCATAGTGTTTGGAGCAGCAGTGAGACTGTTTCAAACCAAGGTGGTAGGCAGTAACATCACCTGAGATTGTCCTCTGAGCTCCTTATATAGCTCCTCCTACAGGTGCTGTGGTGCCTGCAAATGAACACACACACACACACACACACACACACACACACACACACACACGCACACACCGTCACATGCTCTGGCTGTTTCTACTGTGGGCATCTCTAGCTAGCCCCAGTCCAGAAACCACTCCTGGGTACTTGGTAAGCTGGCCTGTAAGTTGCCATCAGCTCCCCTTTTCCACACTTCCACCCCACCAAGGTCTCCGGAGCTATCCCACTGCGCTGCATCCCTTGCCCTCGCAGCTCATACTTTCTTCTTCTCCCGACTGTCATTTTTCTGGCATTTGGGGAGGAAGAGGATATGAGAGTGTAAAGTTAATGATCCGTGCTCAATCAGGTTGGATGATACACCTCTCCAGCCTGCTATTGCTCTCCCCTTACAGTTAGGAAAGCACTTACTCCAGAGTCTTCCTGACGCTTTTCAAATGCTGAGGTCACAGATTCTAGCCTTCACTCTAATGGCTGCTGACAGAGAGACAATGAAGAGGCAGGCATAGGGCCTGACTCTTTGTTTATAGAAAAACATCTTAACTTCCCCTGAAGCTTTTGCAACCTAGGGTTTTAACACCTCCTGATCAGCCAAGAAACGATTCAAGGCCTGGGCATTACTCCATGATCTCAGTTAGGCTCCCTGGCAGCCCTTGGACTGTCACTTCAAAAGCCCCCAAAACAGTATACAGAGTATACAGTAGAGATAAACAATTACTGCTTTTCTTTGAGAAGCCCACTGCAGGTTCCCCTCTTTCACTTAACTCTTAACACTTAAAAAGATAAACTTAAGGTTTATCTTTTTAAAAACAATTTTCAACTCTGGTTCATACTGGCTCATCATGAAATTCTTTGATAAGGTGAAGCTAAGAATCCAGCCTTGCCTGAGCAATGTCTCTACAATGAAGAGGACTCGTCAGGGTGCTGGCAGCTACATGGAGCACTCTCCACCACCACTACCAGGCAGTTTGGCATCGGAGACACCATGCCACGAGGTGCTTTGGGAGGTACAGTGCATGGGAAGAACAGCGCTTTATCGCTCCCATGCCACCCATGTCCAGCTCAGCGGACTGTGACTTTATCTGAGTTACTTAAGAGACCCTAGGTGAGCAGTTATTCACAGGAGCATGGACGACTTAAAGGGAGCTGAATTACCCAGAAGCCTACCCCAGTATGAGTGATGACTTACAAAAACCACACCGGAAGAGCTCCCTGGACAGCTTGTAGGTATTCTGGCTAGTAGGAGAGACTCCTCTCTCCAGCAATTGTTACTGTTTGTTTAACCTCAGGGCTTGTCCTTGGGAATTTTGTAAGTTTTAGGAGGACCCTGAGCCTTGTAAGTTTCATTTATTTCCTAAGCGTTGCCTATCAAGTATGTTGTGTGTATGGGTTGGGGGAGTATCACAGAATGGCTTGTGGATTGATGCATTGATGCATATCACTGCATCCCGAAGAAGCTAGGAAGCCTAGAATACACCTTGGACTTCCTTTCGGGTTTCACAGAGTTGGAGGTAGATGTGAAGGGATCCGCTTTTCTGCCATTTCCCCGGGACAGGTGCAGAAAGGATGTCTGGTGTCTGCAGCAGCAGCCACTCAGGAGTATCGAGGGCGTGGTGCTCAGCGTCCCTGCCACCTGGAGGTGGTGCCCGCTTGTGAACTGAGCAGAGGGATGAGGTCCTGCAGCAGTGGGATGCCACTTCCAAGAGTGTGGCAGTGTCAGAGTTTCCTACATCAGAGTGCTTCCAGTAGCTTCTACACATCTGACTCAGGTGTTCAAGTTTATCCTTCTCAAAGGACTTTTGGGGCCTGGCTTTTGTGCCACCTATGTGATGTTGGACACTAGTACCAACAAAAAGCTCAGGCAGTCCTGGGGCAGAAGGGCCTCATGAGCCGACCATTCACATTTGGAAATGCTTCCATGCGGTACTTCATAGAACCCCCAAATGTAGATGGGTCAGTAGAGAGCTGACGCGGCACATCTCTGCCCTGCGGGCCGACTGCAGAGGGTTCTCAGTGTCCGAGTTAGCTGTGTGACGTGACCTGGCTGGAACGAGAGAAGAAAGGACAGCTCTGCTCCAGCAGGCCAGGAAAACACAAAAGGGCCATCAAGTGCAGAAATAATTCTTGGCGTTTATGAAAAGGGACTCCTCTGGAGATCCCTGACGTTCGCCGGAACTTGAGGGAACTTGAAAGGAATTTTGTACCAAATGCCTTAACAAGTGTTCCGTTCCTAGAGCTGTGCGCCGCCTCTGTGGGCAGTCATTTCTTCTCTGCTCAGCAACTCCCCCAGAGCTCCCCCTCCCCCAAATGATCAGCTTCTGTTTCTATACTCTGCCATCTTTCCTTCCTGAAGGAAAACAAGCATTTTCTCTGTGCTTTTCTGAGTTAATCAGAGTTCTGATGGCTTTGTTTAGGGGGGAAAGAAAGAATTTTTGTCAATTATCATTATCACTCAAACAATGCCAGAAAATTAAAAGGAACTGGAGAAACGAAGAAAAGATTTAGGTCAACACTTTAGAGGGGAAAAGTTTTCCTCGTGGGCTTTATTATTTTAGTGATTTCAGTAGGAAGTCTGTCCTGGAATGAAAAGATTTAATGATAATGAACACATTGTCAAGGAAAAAAAAAATCACATTTCCCATTTGTAACCTGAAAACCAAAACAGTGTTTATACAGCGCCACAAAGATGGGAGGGAGACCTGTCCATCAATTTGGGTTGAGCAGAAGGGGAGGACAGTGTTTATTCCTCATTTGTCTGTGTTGCTGGATGTTAATGTACTCTGCAGAGTTAGCAGCAGAACTGCTGTGGCACCACGTGTGGGAGAGGGAACGGGAGCCAGCACAGCATCCCAGCAGCAGGGCTCAAGGCCTACGCTTGCTTCCATTTTGTTTTCGAAGCGAAAACTGAGAAGATCCCAGAAGCAGCCAAGCTGTCGCCTCCTCCTGTCTCCCAGCCCTCACACACTAATTTTGTCAGAGATAGAGTGTGTGTTGGGAGGGGAGGTAGGTAAAAAGTAGGGGTGATCTGTGTATAAGATAACTGTTTTGGCAGCAAAAGGCTATGACACACTTGAGTCCACTGATGAGGTGCCAGGGTGATTATAATAAGACAACCCAGGACAGTGCTTCCTGGACTATCAACAGGCCTCTCTGGCACACAGAGGGTTACAGGTGTATTATCTGTGACCTCCTCTCTTCTTTTGTGCTCCACATTCATGACTGTTGGGGGGCCATGAGTGAAGACTTGAACCCCAAACCTCAGGACCCTTCTTGGTGTTTTGGTGGGCAGGTGAGAGAAACTCTGGGGTGCCGAGCAGCCTGGCCTGTGATGAGTGCTCGAGGCCACTGCAATCTACAGTTATGTGCAGAGGCTCTGCTCCAACAGTTAACAAAACACTGAATTGTTTTTAAAGCATTGGCGACGTTTTCTGCTTTTACTTCTCCTAAGCAAGCTGCTGCCTGCTTCTTTTGGTTATATGCTTTTATTGTCAAGATTTTGATTCAATCCCAGTGTTTTAAATGACATTAGAGGAAAAAAGAAACAACATCAAATATATATAAAAAAATGCTCTTCACTCAAAGATGTGTAAATACAATCAGTGTGGTTTGACTGACTTTGTCCTTGATTTTGTTTATTTATTTAGAGACAGGGATTCCTGTATTCCAGGCTGGTCTCAAACTCACTGTGTGGCTAGACCAGCAGCCACGGTGGGCTCTGTGCCTGCTGTCCACTAGACCAGCAGCCACGGTGGGCTCTGTGCCTGCTGTCCACTAGACCAGCAGCAGCAGACGCCCCTCCAGTGAGAGCCTCTGCCCGACAGATGCAGTGATGAGTGAGCCAGGAAGATACCGGACGCCAGCTCAGGCCTCCACAGGCTCACACACTCAGCACCACAGACTCAATACCACACCCTCAACCACACACTAAACAACACGCATCCAACAACACACACTGACACCACACACAATACCACACACCCAACTAAACACACTCAATATCACACACTCCACACCACACCCAGCAATACACACCCAACAGCACTCTCAATACCACACACCCAACACAACACACCCAACAACACACACTCAATATCACATACAAGCAGGAAATAAATTTCCTGGGTGACAGTTTCATTGCAACGTGAATAAAATCATGACCTCATGAACAAAACCCACTCTGGATCTGTCTCCCATTTGTGTTCATGGCATCTGTCTTTCCAGTTGCTGCTCTGTGGAAGACACATCTGTGCAGCCCTCACACCTAGCACCCACCTAGCACCACCTAGCACCCACCAGCGGCTCTATCACGGGCTGCCATGTTTTAAGCAACTCTGGCCTAATGTAACTGCTTCCTGGCCAACTCGGACTCCATCCCCATTCCACCCTGAGCTTCTTGGAACAGATGCTCCACCCTCTAGTCCTAAAGATAGTGTGTTTATTCTTTCATATCAATCAATTTAAAATAATATAATTAGGGAAGAGACTCTGCAGAATTCTTAGCCAAACGGTAAAAAGGGAACATCCATAATTTAATACCGTCTTTGTTAATTTCATTTTACTCTGAGGCATTCAATTAAAGTGTCATCCAATAAAGGCTGCTGCAGCAACGGAATCCCAAATCCTATTAAGTGTCAAGGATGTTAAACCTACAAAACTAACAGATTCTTTAGTCTGGACCATTTAGGTGCTTTACAGCGCTGCGGCGAGCCTCCCACCTGAATAGGGTTTTACAGGAAGGGCAGTCCGTAATGTGTAATCATTGAAGCACTTGGAAATAATCGACCCCACAGGGCCCTTCAGCCTCCTTCAGTTTACATTAAATAATTACGGACTCATCATTTTGTTTAAGCTTATGTTTAAAGGCAGCCATTCTGCCAAGTCTATTCTGCGAAGATTAAATATGTTTTAGTTTATGGATTGTGGTAGGGTTGTGTTTGATCTAAATATATTTCAACCCGCTGGAAACACACACTCGGTGATAATGAAATACAGAAGTCACACTTGGTCGGTGCTTAAGTGTAGGCACACGTGTGCCTACTGCTCAGCTGAGTAGAGATGACCCTGAGATGAAACGAAAAACCACTGCGAGTATATCCACCACACATAAAGGGGGGAAAGCAAACTGCAAACCAGACACAAAAGCCTTTCTTTCAAAGTCAAGCCAGGAGATCTTGTCTAAAATTCACCACCCTGCTTTTTCATGCTGATGTAGTTTCTTTAAGAAAATTCCGTTAAGATACAGACTAATATGAAGAACAAACCCCAGCTTTAGACTAATTTTCCCTGGGGGAACAAACATTTGCTCACGGGTGGGGAAGCATTTGTCGTGCCCGCTATTAGAGAGATGACGGTCATGATGGTGACAAAAAAAAGGTGAGCAAAAGAAAGGTTGACTTGTCCTGAGAAGATGACAAGAGAACAGTAATTTTTTAAAGATGACTTCAAGCTACTCCTGAAGAAAAAAAAAAGCATGTTAGGAACAGTCAGCTTCCAGGTAGCAATGTCTGTCACTCCCTGCTGTGTCCCTCTCAGCAGGGCCTTTGGCTTCTGCTGCTTAGGTTTAAGGAAGGTAGACTAGACCATGACACCTTTCATAATTGCTCTGTATAATTAGCGACATGTTTAAAGACAACTGTCAGTAAGCTCCTGTGGTGGTTTGAATAGGTATCACCCCCCAGGAGTGATTAGGGGGTGTGGCCTTGTTAGAGTGGGTGTGGCCTTATTGGAGGAAGTGTGTCACTGTGGGGGCAGGCCCTGAGGTCTCTTATGCTCAAGCTAAGGTCAGTGTGTGGCACACAGTCTCCTTCTGCTGCCTATGGATCAAGATGTAGAAGTCTCAGCTCCTTTTCCCACACCATGTCTGCTTGCATACTGCCATGCTTTCCACTATGATGATAATGGACTGAACCTCTGAAACTGTAAGCCAACCCCCAATTAAATGTTCTCCTCTATGAGAGTCATGGTGTCTGTTCACAGCAATAAAACCCTAACTAACACAGGGTCCCCTCACTGATTACAATGACTGCATAATCATATGTGTTTGTATCATGGCAGGATCTAGAAAACTGTAAGCTAGGGGGCAATCAAACCTCCATGTGATGGGGCTGCAGGGTGGCTCCCTTGATAAAGCGCTTGTGTGCAAGCATGAGGACCTGAGTTTGATGCCCAGAACCCATGTTTAAAAGGGGAGGGTGACAACAAAGAAAGAGAATTTCAGGCCAATCTCCCTCATGAACATCGATGCAAAAATACTCAACAAAATACTTGCAAACCGAATCCAAAAACACATCAAAGACATCATCCACTATGACCAAGTAGGCTTCATCCCAAGCATGCAGAGTTGGTTCAAAATACGGAAATCCGTCAATGTGATCCACCACATAAACAAAATGAAGGAGGAAAACCATGTGATCATCTCCTTAGATGCTGAAAAGGCATTTGAAAAAATCCAACATCCATTCATGTTTAAAGTCTTGGAGAGATCAGGGATACAAGGCACATACCTGAACATAGTAAAGGCAATATACAGCAAGCCTATAGCCAATATCAAACTCAATGGAGAGAAACTTAAATCAATTCCACTGAAATCCAGGTTCAAGGCAAGGATGCCCATTCTCTCTGTATCTCTTCAACATTGTTCTTTAAGTCCTTGCTAGAGCAATAAGACAATTGAAGGAGATCAAGGGGATACAAATTGGAAAGGAAGAAGTCAAAGTATCACTATTTGCAGATGATGTGATAGTATACCTGAGTGACCCCAAAAATTCTACCAGGGAACTCCTACAACTGATTAACACCTTCAGCAAAGTGGCTGGATACAAAATTAACTAAAAAAATCAGTAGCCCTCCTGTATACAAAAGACAAAAGGGCTGAGAAAGAAATTAGGGAAAACAATACCCTTCACAATAGCCACAGAGGACATAAAATACCTTGGTGTGAACCTAACCAAGCAAGTAAAAAACTTGTATGAAAAAAAATTCCAGTCTCTGAAGAAAGAATTAGAAGAAGATATCAGAAGATGGAAAGATCTCCCATGCTCATGGCTTGGCAGGATTAATATAGGAAAAATGGCCATCTTACCAAAAGCAATCTACAGATTCAATGCAATTCCCATCAAATTACCAACACAATTCTTTACAGACCTTAAAAGAAAAATTCTCACCTTCATATGGAACAACAAGAAACCCAGAATTGCTAAAACAATTCTCTACAGTAAAAGATCTTCAGGAGGTATCTCCATCCCTGATCTCAAGCTGTACTATAGAGCAACAATACTAAAAACTGCATGGTACTGGCATAGAAACAGACTGGTGGATCAATGGAATCGAATAGAAGACCCTGACATAAATCCACACACTTATGGACACCTGATTTTTGACAAAGATGCCAAAACCATTCAATGGAAAAAAGACAGCATCTTCAACAAATGGAGCTGGTCTAACTGGATGTTTATATGTAGAAAAATGCAAATATTTAGCACCCTGCACAAAACTAAAGTCCAAGTGGATCAAAGACCTCAATATAAAACCAGACACACTAAACCACTTAGAAGAAAAAGTGGGGAAGAGCCTTGAACTCATTGGCACAGGAGACAACTTCCTGAACAGAACACCAACAGCATAGGCTCTAAGAGCAACAATCAATAAATGGGACCTCATGAAACTGAAAAGCTTCTGTAAAGCAGAGGACAGTGTTGTCAGAACAAAACAACTACCTACAGATTGGGAAAGGATCTTTACCCACCCTATATCTGACAGAGGACTAATATCCAGTATATAAATAACTCAAGAAGTTAAACAGCAACAAATCAAGTAATCCAATTAAAAAATGGAGTACAGAGCTAAACAGAGGATTCTCAATAGAGGAATATCGAATGGCAGAGAAACACTTAAAGAAATGTTCAACATCCTTAGTCATCAGAGAAATGCAAATCAAAATGACCCTGAGATTTCACCTTACATCCATCAGAATGGCTAAGATCAAAAACTCAAGTGACAACACATGCTAGAGAGGTTGTGGAGAAAGGGGAACCCTCCTCCACTGCTGGTAGGAATGTAAACTTGTACAACCACTCTGGAAAGCAATCTGGCGCTTCCTCAGACAACTAGGAAGAGTGCTTCCTCAAGATCCAGCTATACCACTCCTAGGCATATACCTAATAGAGGCTCAAGTATACAATAAGGACATTTGTTCAACCATGTTTGTAGCAGCCTTATTTGTAATAGCCAGAAGCTGGAAACAGCCCAGATGCCCCTCAGTGGAGGAATGGATACAGAAATTGTGGTACATCTACACAATGGAATATTACTCAGCAATAAAAAGCAAGGAAATCATGAAATTTGGTAAATGGTGGGATCTGGAAAAGATCATCCTGAGTGAGCTATCCCAGAAGCAGAAAGACACACATGGTATATACTCACTCATATAGACATATAATATAGGATAAACGTATTAAAATCTGTATACCTAAAGAAATTAATCAAGAGGGAGGACTCTTGCTAAAATGCTCAATCCCTGTCCAGATAGGCAAAAAGGATAGACATCAGAAGAAGGCAAAAAGAGGGAACAAGTCAGAAGCCTGACACAGAGGACCTCTGAAAGGCTCTGCCCTGCAGACTGTCAATGCAGGTGCTGAGACTTATGGGCAACCTTTGGGCAGAGTGCAGAGAATCTTATGAAAGAAGTGGGAAACAGTAAGATCTGGAGAGGACAGGAACTCCACAAGAAGAGCAACAGAACCAAAAAATCTGAACACAGGGGTCTTTCCTGAGACTGATAACTCCAACCAAGGACCAGGCATGGAGATAACCTAAGACCCCTGCACAGATGTAGTTCATGGCAGTTCAGTATCCAAGTGGGTTCCATAGTAATAGGAACAGGGACTGTCACTGACATGAACTGATTGGCCTGCTCTTTAATTACCTACCCCTGAGGGGGGAGCAGCATTACCAGGCCACAGAAGAAGATAATGCAGCCACTCCTGATGAGACCTAATTGACTAGGATCAGAAGGAAGGAAAAGAAGACCTCCCTTATCAGTGGACTTGGGGAGGGGCATGCATGCAGAGGGTGGAGGAAGGGAGGGATTGGGAAGGGAGGAGGGAGGGAACCACAGGGGAGATACGAAGTGAATAAAGTGTAATTAATAATTTTAAAAAAAGATAATTAAAAAAAAGAAAGAGTCCAGAAGAGGATCTGAGTAAGAAAAAAGGGGGAGCTGAATTCCCCCCTTCTTCTTTGTCCAGAATGTTCATTGGTTTACTTATTCACTCATTTGTTTAGCAAGTGTGTTTTCAGTCCCTGCTATGTTTGGCTACTAAGTACAAGGAACAGAGAAATAAACACAAGAAAACAGACAAAAAAAAGGGGGGGGGTGAGTAATGACAGGTACTGGTGGGGCAGAGATTGGAAGATGTCTGGGGCTCAGTGAACAGCCAGTCTAGGCGAATCAAATCAGTGAGCCCCAGGCTGTGTGAGAGACCTTGTCTCAAAAAATAAGGTACTGTCAGAGCTACTGTCAGAGAAACCAGACATCAAGCTCTAGCCTCCACAGGTGTGTGCACACAGACACATGACTTTTTTCAAGTCTTTGAATGCCCACTCCAAGTTTGCAGCTAAATATGACACCATTAATATGAGAGGAGGACACAGCTAACTCAGAAGTCCTGAGCACCTCCTGGCTCAACAGGAGGCATGCTGGATACAGAAGTGCAATGCTATGCAGTTCAGCCACAGCCTAACATGTGATACTTGCTTGACTGTAAAATGACATCCGTATCACCTGCCCCGAATAGCTCACAAGATGGAGATCAAACTGGATTAGGTGTGTAAACACTTTGACAGCCATAAAAGCCTTATGCAAGCATCAGGCTGTTTGTAAAAAAGGCTTAGGAATATCTATTAAGCTGCATACTTATGGGGCAAATTAGTGCATGGATGTACAAGCTCAAAGGTGGGAGGAAAGTCATGTGAGGTCCAAACTTCTGTTTCATTCTATTCTGTGTTTAGGACCTTCATTTCCTATCCCAAGCACCTGCATCATGAGAAAGTACAATAATACTTTCTTGCTAAATTCATTATTTTAAATACAAGGTCTCCTTTGGCCTCTTTGCTCTGTGGCTATGATGACTTGAACTCCTGATCTTCCCACCTCAGCCCTGTGGGTAGTACAGCTATAGGCACGCACCACCACATCTGGTTTAAGAAACGCTGGGAGGTAACCATGGCTTCCTGCACGCTAGGCAAGCGCTCTACCACAGGGACACGTTTGCCACATCCAATGTGTGAGAGCAGCACAGAGAGGGTGTGCTGTGGAGCAGGTTTTGGAGAAAGCCACCACCGTGATCGGGCTGAGGAAGCAGCTGGAAAGGAAACCAGATCCATGGTGGTTCCCACGGCTGCCTGTAATACAGGGTTCCAAATGTTACCATGGAGACTTGGAGCAGTGCTCCTGCATGGTGGGGCTTGCAAGACGGCTGCCGGCACCATCTCTGGAGTCATTTTTGTTCAGGAAGGGATTTTCTTTGCAGAGGGTTTGGGTGTCTGTTTCTTCACGTGCCATAGGCAGGGATTAACACTTATTGCGCACAGTGCCTGCCTGACATTTCACAAGGGTGCCAGTCACACAGTGGCCTGTCCCATTCAACACTGAGCTACTTTCCTTTCCTTTCCTTTCCTTTCCTTTCCTTTCCTTTCCTTTCCTTTCCTTTCCTTTCCTTTCCTTTCCTTTCCTTTCCTTTCCTTTCCTTTCCTTTTCCCTCTTTCATTTCCTTTCCTTTTGGATTTTAGAGACAGGATTTCTCTGTGTAGCCCTGGCTGTCCTGGACTCCCTTAGTAGACCAGGCTAGCCTCGAACTTAGAGATCCACCTGCCTCTGCCTCCTGAGTGCTGGGATTAAAGACATGCACCACCATGCCCAGCTTTAACTGCTGTTTCTATTTAAGCCTCACTATAGAGCTGTGAAAGAGGCCAAGAAGGCAGACATCTGAACACTCTTCCCCAGCAATGGGACCTGGCCTGGAGAGTTGTCGTTGAGCTGGAAAAGTCAACTGAGATTCGAACCTACACAATTGTTTAGACAGAAAGAGAAGGTTTAGACTTTCCAGATGTAAAGCTGAAGGAATGTAATTTCCATGTGTAATTGGGAAGAAGAATGTGAGCGCTGGGCATATTGAAAGCAAGTGTCCCCACAATCTCCAGTGCAGGCATCCACTGCCCTTTGGAAACGCCAGAAACAAGTTACTGACTTACAATTCCTGCCTGAATTCCTCCCGAGCAGTGCTGGGTGAACTATCTTCTCACACATCTACTGAGCACATGGTACATATGGTCATTTAGATTTGGGTACTGAGGGCCTGATGCTCGCCCTGATGCACAAACAGGTGGGGAATGAAAGAAGGCTATTACTGAGACAGGGTAGGAAGGCAGGGGATATTACGGGTATGAAAGAGGGAAAGGTACAGCCTTTCCCTGGAGTCTGACACAAGCTGCTCGCTCACCAGCTGAGAGGCAGGATTTTCAGCGCAAGTAGTAACATTTGATTAAAGCTTTTAACCCCAAATTTTCTGAGATTCTCACTTAAAGCCCCCATTATAGTGGAGGATGTGCTCTGTCCCTAATATACTGTATTAGATCAGGATCACATAGAAGACAACTCTGGAGCCTGGAGAAGAGGACAGAGCTAAGGACAGGACAGTCCTTTAGAAAACTGCTGAGCAATGGAATTCCAGAAGCTTCCAAATCTATACACAGTCACTTGTAGACACTGAACCAAGACTCTTCTTGGGGACATGCACACTCGCAGGTGTGTCCCGCTCTCTTTCTGGAGCCTTTCTTGCCACTTTTAACAAACTCCAACTCTGCTCAGCGCTGGCTGGTCGTGACATAAGTGTCGAAGCCTAGGATCTGATTCTACCTGAGTTGAGGACCCTGGAGGACTAAGGACACTCCTCAGGCTATGGTGGGTGACAGCATGGATCTGTGTCTCTGACATCACCCTGGACTTCATAAAGTGGGGGATAGCATATGTGAACACGACAGCAAAGGGGACCAGTGGAAGACCCGCTTGCTTAGTGACAAGAGGAGAATGGATTATGTTAATCAAATAATCCAATCTGTCTAGATTAGCTGGCCACCCCATGTCCACCTCCACCTTGCCAGCTCAGGGATTTCAGGAACAAAGCACCAGGCAGAGCATTTTACGCAGGTTCTGGGAGTCTGGTCTGTGATCACCATGCCTGTGTGCCAGGTACTTTATCCACTGCACTGTCTCCCAGCACATGAGAAAGAGGTTTTGTAATCATGTAAGGCAGAATCTATACAACAGGGCAATAGGGCACATGCCATATGTGTCAAGATGGAAAACATGTAGCTGGAGGAAGCTTGGTCTTTAGTGAAAATGGTTTTTATGGGAAATAAGTCAGGCCACCCACTGCACAGTCAACATGTGGCTGCAGTAGCATGAGGCTACTGAAGGCTGTAGCTTCCAGGAGAAGATTTGGACAGGAAGGCAAACCTAATCCCAGTCACACTCAGTCCTGAGTATCGGGGTACAGTACCATTCATCCCACATCCAGTCCCAGGCAGGCGTCTGTGCACCAGTTTCTGAAGCAGCCAGGGTGGATAGAGAGGACACCAGCCCCCAAAGCCAAACTCTGTGCTCGGACTACTGACCACTGCTGCTGCTACCCGAAGGGCAGGCCAGCAGGCCAGGGACCTTGGTTGCTGTTCTCTTCCTCTCCAGCTGAGTGGCTGCTGGGAGAGTTAAAGCCCTGATGCTCCCTCTCCCCTTTCATTTTTATTTTCTCCCCATTGAGACTCATGCTTTAAAAACAAGGTGTATAGAACCGTCCAGGAAGGCATGTGTCTACACATGGAAGATGTGGGCTTCCTTGGAATCTGAGATGATGCTTGTTCTCAGGCTGATCCACAGGGACAAAACACAATGAAAAGCCAAGCTTGGCTGAATGGGAGAATCTTATTTGGAATGTATCAGAATGCTGTTGCTAGAATTTCAAATGTCTGCTTTAGCAATAGGTCAAAGGCATATGAAGACAGAAGGACATGCGGTCCATTAAGGGAGTGAAGGCGCTAGGAGGGAGGCTCTGTGCAAGCCAGGGATGGCTTCACGTGTGCACATAACCCCAGTACTGTGTGTGTGTGTGTGTGTGTGTGTGTGCGCGCGCGCGCGCGCGTGTGCACGCGTGTGTGGTTATATGTATGCTGCGGTGGAGACAGGAGGATTGCTAAAACTTGCTGGATGCCGGCCAAGCTTCAGGTTCAGAGAAATGGAAAAAAATGGAGAGTAACAGAGCAGGACACCCGATGTCCTCTTCAGGTGTCCATGAATGTACATGGGTGCTCCCACAAGTATGCACACAAACTGCACATAGACCACATGAGCAAACCCACAAAGGACAGATGACGTTTCTACAAAAAGCCCAATGAATAGGAGATTGACTAGGCAGCGACTTTCAGGTTTTACTTTAAAGATATTTAAAGAACCATAAAGGTCAGGAGAGATGGTTCAGAGGGTAGAGGAACCTGCTACCCAGGCAGGCAACCTGGGTTCCAAAACAAGACCCACCAGGTAGGAGAGAGCAGCTGTCCCATGACCCTCCACACATTGACCACACGCACACACACACACACACACACACACACACACAAGGAAGGAGTGGAGAACATGAAGAGATGACAAGGAAAGAATCTCTGAACAAATTGGAAATAGCAAGAGAGACAGAAAATCTAAACAGAAAACAAAAATGAAAAAGCTAGAATTGGAAAGTATAATGGCTGAGGTAGAAAGCTCACCAGAACAACTCAAAACAACAACAACAACAACAAAAAAAACCAGGCAGAATACAGAGTCAATAAACAAAGAGTGTATGGAGACTATTGAACTTCCTAAGAGAAAGAAAAATAAAGAGGAGTAAGATAGAGTTAGAAACCTGGAGGACATGGTGAGGCAGGAAACGTGTGGTAAGGAGACTCACACTTAGACAAATTATAATTAAAGGGTGAAAACCCAGCAGCAGAGAATCTTGCAAGCAAGAAATCAGATACAGCCACACACAAGGAGTTCTCAATGATATTATCAGCAGATTTCTTCTGAGAAATTTACAAACTGGGCTGGGGTCAGCATGAAACTGGGGACAACCTCTTGCCTGAGGGTTTAGGAAGCTGGAGAAGGGGAGGAGATGATCAAAATTCAAACTATGCTGTATATATGTATGAAAACTTTAAAGAGTCTATAAATAAACAAATAATAGCAAAAGAGGATTTGAAGTCTAGAAGTTAATGGGGGTGATGATTCAAAAAGCACAGAATGAAACAGAAAACCCATAAATAAGAACCCACATGCACAAAGTGCATGACAGACAGAGTGAAGCATCTATTTCCAAAGAAAAATTTAAAAGTAGCTGATATAGCTTAGGGTGCTGGCTCATAGCTCTAATCTCAGCACTCGGGAGGCAGAGGCAGGCAGATGTCTGGGTTTGAGGCCAGTCTGGTCTGCAGAGTGAGTTCCAGGACAGCCAGAGCTACACAATGAAACCCTGTCTCTTGCAAAGGGAATCACACGGCGAGTATAGACACTGGTATTACTGAAAAACATGTTTGTGACTCTACTCATTTCCCCTATGTGATTTAAGATATTGATAGGTTTCTTTATTTGTTTGTCGACCAAGGGATGGATGCACTGGGTGGCAGCTGCATGTTCAACACCACCTGTGTGGGAACCAGGGCAATTTCCAGGAGTTGCTTCTCTCCCTCCCCTGCTTGAGTTCTGGCATCAAACTCATACCGTCAGGTCTTGACGCTTGGCAGCAAGTGCCTCTACCCACTGAGCCACCTCACTGGCCCACTAGTACATTGTTAAAAGATCTTATTAATCTAAAAGCTAGTCTTGTAAGTGTGGTTCTATAAATTCCATATTTTGTCTTCTAGAACATTTAAGAGGCTAGTACATTATTTGAAATCATTAGTTTATGTTCTGGGATACACGATGTCTAAAGACATGGTCTTTGCAACTGAAACAAGACTGTGGGCAGAAATACACAGGATCAGTTTTCTTGTTTGTTGTTAGTATTTAAGATGCTATAAATCCAAATTAGAGAGTATAACCTTAGGACATTAACTAATTCCCATGGTAACTCTAAAGAAAACAATTATAGCATGTAAACAGAAGGAAATGAGAAAAATTTAAATAGTTTAGCATAAAACCCAACTAAATACAAAAGACAGTAATATACCATAGGAAGCACAAGACACATTGTAACACAGGCTAGGGGGGGGCAATCCTTCAGCTGAAAACGTGCTGGCTTTGCAAGCTTGAGGACCTGGATTCAAAGCCCTGGAAGCCATGTTTAAAAAGCCAGGCTTAGAGCTACAAAGCTGTAGCCTGGGTAGGAAACAAATCACAACACAGCAGAGGTCACTTTGTCAGTGAGATTTAGACAGAAAGAATATGGCACCGGATGGATGACATTTGAGGACACTGTGCTAAGTAAAAGATGACCGGCATAGAGCAATGGTGGGGGACATTTGTATGAGGTCCTGACAACCACAACTGCAGAGAGCAGCAGGTGCTGGCCGAGAGCCTGGGGAAGCCTGGAATTGTGGGATGGGGGTAATCTGTTCAAAGCTCAGCTGTTCAAGCCGATGACCACTCTGGCAATGGTTGTGTCATAATATGGATGACCTTCAACAATGGTGAAGATGAGTGTGAAGATGGCTCAGCGGCAAGGCTGCTCACTGCGCAAATGTGAGAACCGGAGTTGGAATCCTCGGCACCCACGTGATAAGCCAGGTCTGGCTGTGCACACATGTACAAACTCAGTGCTATGGGAGGTGGAGGCAGGAGGATCACAGGGGCATGCCAGCTGCTAGCCTAGCCAAGACACATGTGAGCTTTTGGTTCAGAAACAAAAGAAAGTGGCAGAAGAGACATGTGACTTTCTTCCTTGACTTCCTCACACATACATACACACATAGTGCATACACCATGAGTGCAGCATCACACACACACACACACACACACACACACACACACACACACACACACCATAAACACAATGTAAAAATGATTTTAAAACAGTTAGAAATGATAACATTTATACTAAACGTATTTTAACATACATTTTATTTAAAAGACACTGTACATCTTTTAAGAAAACCTGGAAATACAAATGTTGAAAAATAATCTAGCAAAGACATCAATTTCTGAGGAGAGAAACCATCTTGCCTTCTATGATGAATGACTTAAGAACCCAAATCCACCCTATGAAGCAAAGAGAAATCCAAAAATGGAATCTCAGAGTAATCACTCTGAGACAGGTTAAAGTGTCCAAGACCCCAAGAGGCCAACCTGTCACAGAGCTGGGTGACACAGAGGAGGCAAATGTGTGAGGAAAGCAGCCCTGGCTCGCCATCCTTCCCTGTGCACACAGCTCTCTGCAATGGCTCTTCCACAGAGACCCAGGGGCTAGGCTGGGTGGTAGTTCAGGTGGCACAGTGTCCGCCTAGGACACGAGGACCCAAGTTCAGCGCCTAGGACACACAGCTGAGTGTGGTGGCATGCATGTGAACCTAGCACTTCGGGGGAGGAGATAGGAGGAGGCTCTCTAGGGCTAACTGGCCAGCCAGTCAAGCTACTTGGGGAGAGGTAGGTCAGGGAGAAGGCCTGCCTCAGCTGGTGGGTAGGAGCAGGGCTTCTCTATCTAGTGGGGCCCTGTTAGATCTAATTCCCTTGAGATTTAATTCTAGTATGATTATGCAATATTTCTTTTTTGTAAAGGAGTTCTTTACGGGTTTCATACAACCTGTATGAAACCTATTCGGACCATGTTCACTTCCCCTTTTCTCTTTTTTCTTTTTTGTTTATTTATTTATTCACTTTACATGCCAATCGCTGCCCTCTCCCTCCTCTTCTCCCACTTCCTTCCTCCATTCCCCCACTTCTTCTCAGAGAAGAGAACCCCCTCCCCAACCCCCTCACCCCTGTGCTATTCTGCCCTGCCACTTCATGTCACATCAGGATTAAGCATGCCCTGAGGCCAGACAAGGCTAGGGGAAAGTGATCGAGTAGCAGGCAACTGTGTCCATGCCAGTTACAGCTCCCATTCCAGTTGCCAAAGTTCCCACATGAAGAGCAAGCTCTCCATCAGCTCCACAAGTGTAGGGGGCCTAGGTGCAGGCCAGACCTACACTCACGTTGGTCGTTCAGTCTCTGTGAGCCCCCATGGGCCCAGGTTAGTTGGCTCTGTTGGTCTTCTTGTAGAGTTCTTGTCCCCTTCAGATCCCTCTATCCTTCCCCAGATCCCCATCTAATATTTGGTTATGGGTCTCAGCATCTGTTTCGATCACCTCCCCTTTTCTACCTGACCAGCCAGAGAACCAGCTTTTCTGGGTTTCTTTTCTTTTCTTTTCTTTTCTTTTTCTTAAATCCTTCAAAATTGATTGGTGTGTGGGTTTCCACTGGATAGTGGCTGACTCACCCGGGGCTATACTTAAAGAAAACGGTCTCTCCTGTTCCCAGAAGCTAAGAATTGCTAACTGCAGGGTTTGGGGTGGGGTATTAAGTACAGCCAGCTGCTCTCTCCGTGCTGTGATCTGGTCTGGCGTGAGCTTGCAGAGGTTCTGTGCATTCTGTCTCAGCCATTGTGAGTTCCTGTGCAGAGCTGCCCTGCTGTGTCCAAAAGACACGTCTCCCTGTGGCCATCCACTGCCTCTTCTGCAATGATCCCTGAGCCTTAAAGGGGGTGGCACAGGGCCTATGTTCCTTGTAGGGCTGAGAACTCCACAGTCTCTCATTCTCTGCACCTGGCAGTCTCTGTGCTAATCATCACCTATATTGAAGCTTCTTGGTGAGGGATGAGAGATGCATTTATCTATGGATAATGCAATATTTTGTCCATATGCAAAGTCTGCTCGGTGTGTGCTTTACAACAATGTTCCTGCCTTTCACAGGGCAAGTCGATGTGGAAGTGAGTTAGACAGCAGCAGCTTTGGAAATCACTGCATATGGACCCACTTTGGACAGCACCTCTCGTTTCCCTGGTAACATTCTAAAGGGAAACATTAGCTTTGGTCTTCTTCAGAATTTAAAACACCATGTAGAAAGGTAGAAGTGTCAGGTCTTTGTTGAAGCTTATTAAGGGAAAGTTATTTCCTTCTAATCATAAGAATGGAATCTGAGCTCTCCCTCTGGCCCTGGGGGAAGACATGACATTCTGAACTGCTCCGAAGATCAGAACATTACATTCTACTCCTTTAAGAATTAGTCCAGCTGGGCCCATCAGTCAAGCTGGTCAAGACCACCCCTGAAGAAGGCTGATTCACCTGAAGACATGCTAAAGAGTTGGGAGGAATAATTATCCCCCTAATGAGATAATGTACTTTCACATCCCAGACGCCCCTCTCCTGATACAGCCTCTTACAGATCTCCCCTGCTAAGCCTGGTTGCTTTTTGAGTTCTAAAATAAATAAATAAATAAAAATTCAACTTTCTTCTTTTTTTTTTCTATGTCTTTTCAGATAACTTTACAAGGCACGGCTTTCTCTCATTTCCCTCCTCCCCTGCCAGGATCTTCAGCCTGCTTGCTCTTTTAGTTTTCTCTCAAACTCTAACAAAATGGTCTTCACTTCTGAGTCAGTTTTTTAAACTTCTTTTATTAATGAGATGATGATCTTAAAAAAGGGAACCTCAAGTTTTCCTGCTAAACCTGGCTCTCATCGATACCCCCAAAGCAATAGCTTTCTGTTGAAACTTAGGCAATAGAAAAGAGATTTTTGCTCCTATATTCATAGCTCATGTCTGCAGTCCCACCACCTGGGAGGCTGAGACAGGAGGAAAGCCACAAGATATAGAAGAAAAGGGGAGAGGGAGGAGAGGAGAGAAGGAGAGAAGGAAAGTGATAGATTATACGCCAGTATAATCTATCCTCTAGAGGCCATCTTGCCTGTAGTCAGTTGGCTTGTTTTTAAATGCTATGTTTGGTCTGCTCTTCCTTCTTTCCTGGAGAAACAGCTCCAGGCCAATGTACACAGGCCAACCACAGTGTCCATGTGCTACCCACTTCTCTCATAGTGGGCCCTGTTAGTCACCTCTCAGGCATATGGACTCCACTGCCCTTTCCTCTCCTTGAAAACAGACCTTCCTGAGGGCCTGTTCTACCCAAATTCAGTTCCCCAAGTGAATTGGCGGCTCTCCACTTCCTGCCTCTGCACTCACATGGGCCGCCCCACTACATGACTCACGAACAAGACAGCCAGTGCTTCTCCTTTGCGGCAGACAGATAAAGCCACCTTGCCAGGTACCACAGAGCAATGGGAGCCTGCTCTACAGAATAAGTCACTCATCTGTATCCTTGTGTGTGTGTAGTTTGTGCTCACAGGTCATAGGCAGAAGCTACAGGAAGATGTCTATACTCCAACTCTACTACTCTCCACATTTCCTTATGACAAACATTTGATCCCAGACCAGAGGCTGCTCAGGTCCCACCCATCTGTAGGTGGGTCTCCCCTCAACCCTTGCAGCTGATTTTACATACAGGCCCAAGACTAATGGACTTCATGCTATGAGGGGCTAGCAGTGGCACAACCCTGTATAATGGATATACATTAACTATATGGGCCTCTTCTCCCCATTTCCCTATAGCTTCAATGTCATACTCATTCCCTGAAATGAAAGATTCCTTCCTGTACCCTGGAATGCAGGGGTCAGAGTCTGACTGCAAAGAATCTACTATGGGATGCCCATCAAACACATCATAAGGGAACCCCCCATCCCTCTGAAACCTATAAGGGACTCCCACTCTGCAGAGGGCACATAGAGAGATAATCTGAAAAAAAATCATTCTTGCTTCAGAGGGCTCACCTGAGCTGCCATTTTTATTTCTTGAGATGAGTGATCTGATAGCGCAGTTTTCAGTTAATGATGAAGGAATCATTTTTCTTGGAACCCAAGAACCTTTGGGGGTACAAATTTCAAAAGTGCTCCAAGAAAAATGGATGGCCAGTTTGTTTACTTAATATTAACTAACAGAAATGAAACACGAAGGAGATATATGGGACCATATATAGCAAGTGATGTCCTCTATACATCAACACTGGACTTCGTACATTACTCAAGATGCTGGTCTGTAACCAGCTTGCCTGAGAGGCACTAAGATGTTCTAAAGGGATGTTCTGCCTCTCTCTTTGGCTATCAGATTATTGATGCAGTAGACTTGGAACTGGAATCTTTCCATGAAGAAGGGGGCTGAAGCCTAGTGTCAACCAGAGGATGAACCTGACCCTGAAAAGAGACTTATACATCCTCAGAGCACTTGCAGGAGACATGGGAGCTGAGACAAGGATGGGTCAGTGATGGGCAGGACTAGCCTGGACCACAACAGCTTAGTTACGCACAGCTCTGGCACTGCATTAAGCCTGAACTTTATGCCAGGCCTACAGGATGGACTTGGGTCATCACTGTTTCCTTGTTCCTCTTTCCAGTATGGAGCAGAGTGAATAGTTCTACTTTTTATTACGCTTTGGCTCTTTAACTGGCTTCCTGATGGTTGGTGGCTGACCCCACTTTGAAAGGGCGCCTGGGCATGGACTCTGACTCCTAAGTCTGGCAACAAAACCTTAACCATAAAGTCTACCCATTACTGAAAGTTCTGGCCAGGCCGACAGAAACATCCTCTGTTGGAAAAACACTGTTTTTAAAGGTAAACGATGCACTTATTAGAAGCACGTCCTAATGAAGCAGGGAGAGTGCTGCATGCAGTGATGTTAGGGCCCCTGGAGTCTGATTCCTGAGGACAGAGAAGAGACTCACTGCCATTAAATTTCCCCACCTTTGCCCACTAATACTTAATCATGTCCCTCATGTGTTCCTGAAATGAAACCCACAGGTAAAATACGCAGCCTTTACTATGATTTTGAAAAATCAATGCAATCCTGTTAACAGGATATAAAGGAGAAATAAAAGAAAGCGATTTGTAATGACTCGGCACTTCCATATGTAAATGCGTAGCTGACTACACTGGAAGCGTAATGAAGTTGTCAGAGGCTCGAACCATCTCATAATAAATATGCTTGGATGTGGAAATAAGAGAAGATTAAAAGCCATTCCCCGTGCAAGTAGGGGAGATGAAAGAGCAAGCAGAGGTATAGGCAGACGCCAGCACACAATGCTAGTTAGAAGAGAGAGAAGAGACCATCAGTGTATGCAGAGGCACAAACGACTCTTCTAAGCAGAGTGCTGAGCGGAAGAAGCAGACACAGAACGCTGTCTTCATGACTGCATGCATATGGGGTGCATCCAAGTCAGAATGACAGGCACCCTCGGGGGGCAGTGACAGGATGGCGTGCGACCATCACAGCTTGATCTAGGTGGCATTTCTACACGTGTGCACATTAAGAAGTTCATTGACTCTGGCTGTTCAAGTGATGGAATGCTATTTACTGGTTACAAGGCACAAACATGAGGAGGCTGAGAGGAGGCTCTCAGGTTAGGAGCGTTTGCTAACAATGCAGAGGACTTTGGTTTTCAGCATGCACACTCGTCCATTCTCAGCTGCCTGTAACTCCAGTTCTAGGGGGTCTAGTCTGGTGGCCTTCGACGGTAGCTTTATTCCTGTGTGTGCGTGTGCACACGCGCACACACACACACACACACTTTAAAAATAAGATGAATCTCTTAAAAATGATAATGATAAGGGAACTGGGGGTATGGCTCATTGGACAGAGGAAACCATAGCATCAGGAAACCCTGAGTTCTAGCTCAAGCCCTATATAAAACAGGCTTGGCGGTGGAGACAGGAGGACCAAGACTTCAAGATCATCCCCAACCAGGGCTACATAAGCCCCTGTCCAGAACAACAACAAAAACTCTAATGATAAAGTTTACTTGTTAGCATACTTTTAAAATAATTATAGTTTTAAAAGATTCAAAGAAACTATTTTACATTTTTTTTAAACAATCTCTTTAATGTCTGGCTTATGAGAGGATAGCTGGATTCTCATATCTGTTTTTGCATTCAATTTATATATTAAAATACATATTCATTATGAATTACTCTTTTATTTTGTCTTTGTATCAAAGCTAGGGCATTGTGCTCATTTTTAAAGAATTTATGTGTAGGCTGGCTATTTTAGTCTATGAATTGCATTACAGGAAACTAAAGAGGCCATGGCTAAATACTTGTTGTATGAAGGGGGGTTACTGTGTCCAGCAGGACTTGGTACAAGGTCTTAGATTATCTGAACTCTTAATTCTTCCCTTTGCCCCATCACTATTCCCTAAAACAGACCACACCTTCTGGAGGCCTCGCTGCTCTCACATGGGCCCTGACATGGAAGGGAAAATATTATTCAAATCATTATCAAATTAGGTAGGATCTGGGGCTGGGGAGCTGGCTCAGTAGGTAAAGTGCGCCCACACAAGCACGCAGACTTGAGTTTGGGTCTGCGGCACCCACTTAAAAGGCTGGATGGAAGGTATATGCCTGCCACTGTCCTGCAGGGGAGGCTCCTGTTCCAGCCTAGTCAATTCAGTGAGGGGCTCTATTACAAACAATATAGAGAGTAATTGAGGAAGAAACCCCCATGATCACCCACAAACCCTCAGGTCAGGGTTAAAGTCTCTTTCTTGAAAATTCTCACAACTGTGGATTCCTCCTGGGGTAGAGTGTGAAGGGACCAAGGGGAAACTGCCCGGGCAATATTGATATTTCATGCCATAGGATGGATAAAGACGTGTGTATTTGGAGACATTCATCAAATATCCCACTAGTAGTGATGTATTTCATTGTGACCAACTGTCATGTCAAGAAAAGTCATGAGTAATTGACTTCTAATGACAAGTATGTGATGTATTTAAGGAGGAAGTGTGCTGAGGTAAGCAACTGACTTTGAGATGCATATAAGGATAAAGTGAGCTAGGGAAAGAGGAGGGGATGGTGATGGGCAGATGGTACTGAAGCAAATACAGTGCCACGTGGAGTGCGAATAGAGGTGGCAGGCATAAAGGCACCAATGTTAACACTTATTTCAGCCTTTTTTGTGTTTTGGACTGTTCATAATGAGATGTTGGAAAAATTTTGATTTGTACACTTATGATTTGTTTACTGTATATCATAATTTGATTTAAAGAGTTGAAACATTAAACAACTAGAAATGGTTAAACTCCATAACAACAGTCTGGGCTCATCTGGGATTACTACAGAGCAAAAGGAGCTACTGACCTTCATGTTTATTGAGAGAAGATTTCAGTGTGATCAAACAACTATCAAAATGAATGAAAGGATACATTACACTCTTAGGAATAATAAAGCTTACTTTTTCCATGCTTAAGTGTGTGTGTGCATGGAATGTCTGCATGTGAATATGTATGTCTGCATGTGTGGACACATATGTGTTTATGTGTGTGAACTGAGTATGCATGCATACAGCTGTTGCATTAGGTGGTCTTGATGACACTGGGTGTTCCTCTGGAGCCAGGTCTCTCACTAGAATCCACAGATCACTGTAGTAGCTAACCAGTTTGCCCTGAGCATTCCAGTCTCTGCTTCCTGTGCTTGGGATCACTGAAGGGCCACCACTCCCACCTAGCATTTATGTGGGTGCTAGGGATTTGAACTCTGGTCCTCAGCTTTACCTGCTGAGCCATCTCTAGCTCCAACATATATTTTAAAATGCAATTTTAAAACAGTGTCCTATGTTGACATGGGAGATGGCACTGGCTGCGTGCCAGAAAATAAGATCTCATTTCTGGATCCTATCACAGGTTCCATCTCTGCCACTTAAAAAGAAAGATACACTGTATAAACTCTGAGCACAGAATCAGAGCAAGGCCAAAAAACTCAGGCAGTCCCAGTTAATTTTAAACACATCATTTCATAACATAAACCATATGGATATACTATTAAACACATATAGCAGTTGATAGTAACACTTGATGTTTATTTATTTATTTTAACTTATACATGCATATTAAATTTATGTTTGCTTAGCACATGTATGATGGTGCCCAAAGAGGTCAGAGAGGATATTGGAGCTAGAGCTACATGCAGGTGTGGCTGCTAGGATCTACTGAGGATAAAATTTTAAGCACTGTGTTGATAAAGCTGGGCGGCCTCAGCTCCCATCGTGCTCTCCTAATTAAGAAGAGCATGCTTCTCAATCTGTTGCCGTGATCCTGTGTCCCCTCTGCTACACAGCTGCCTGCCTCAGCTGCAAATGGAGACAGACACAGGTGTACCCTGCTGGCAGCTCACCAGCTACCGGAGCATTGCAAATATGGAGGCCGGTTCCCAGTAAGTTTCCCCGACAAAACAAAGAGCAATTTTCCTCCAGTTTCCTTGATAAATGTATTTGTGCGAATTTTATGCTAAGACTCTGTAACAAAAATATTACTTGTTTATATGCAAGAGGAAGAGAAAAAGAGTGTTAGGCTCAAGTGTTGAATGGAGTTTCTGTGGCTTTAGTTTCTTACCCGCAGACACCAGGGGAACATGGACACAAGAAAGCATGGGCTATTGGGGGCTATGGGCCCACGGGTCCTAGCCTGGCTCCTCACTGTTGTTGCTAGGGTCTCCCATGACACTCTCACAGGGTCTTCTCAGTCAGAAGAGTGTCATGCAAACCTAAGGACCTGAGTTCAGATCTCCAGAACACACTAACAGCCAGATGTGGTGAAAATCCTTGACATCTCAACCTGGGGAGGCAGAGGCAGGTAGAATCCTAAAGCTCACTGCCCAGGTCAGGGAGAGAGCCAACCTCAACTTCAGCAGAACAAGTTGGATAGCGTCCTGAGAAACAACAGCAGATGTTAACCTCTTACCTCCTTAGATACACGGATACACACACACACACACACACACACACACACACAGACACAGACACACTACCCCCACAAGCCACAAGCATCCAGCACCACCCAAAGGAGGTATCATTCCTCTACTGAAATCCATTGAGCTACCCTGAAGGGGTTATTTTAAGAACATTTAGATTTTATTGGTAGGAGTGTATTCCCACAATAGAACCAATAGAATGGCTCTTAAGAAGCCATTTAATGTAAGTCTACCTTCAATCTACAGTTTCAGGCTAACTTGTGTCTGGAGTCACCTAGTCACATGAGGTTTGGGACTATGGTTCACCACAGGGACAGCCTTTCAAATGGCAATGGAAGGTCTGTCTGTCACCCTACAGAAACAGTATCTGCCGTTTGCCTACGGCTGGATTTATACCACTGAGCCCACTGAAAACCTAGCCAATCTGCAATTCAGAATCTAAGTCAACATACAAGCAAGTGCTATCCTCACTGCTACGCATTCTTACACTTTTTGTTATCATTTTCCCCATCATCCTGTCTGGTCTCTCATAATTTCCTATTCTTACTGTTTCCATTTTGAAGCTTTGGCTTCCACCATGCTGCACCTGCTGTCCCTATGCAAGCCAGTGCTATCAGATTCTGGGTCACTCCCACGTCCTCTGCTCTTTTCTTTGGCATTTCATCTGCTTTCTCTCTTTGCCGTCTCCATCTCGTTTTTGTTCCCCCAGCACCCCTGTACAGTGATCAACTTTATTTTTTTTTAAAGGCAAGAAGAGAGAAAATGTCATAGGAATTTGTTTGCTCAAATGAGATGCCATCAAATAGCTAAACACAGTACTGGACAAGATGAAAATACGCTTTGATCAAAGGAAAAACTACTAGATTATTCAAAAGAATACAGGGACAAAATAAGCCGATTTAAAATATTACATGTAACTCTGCAATCAAAGTGCTAGCAAAGGAAAAGCTCTATTCATTCTGTGTTGTAGACTGACGAAAAATGAATAAATGCTTACATAAAAATTAAATGTACTTAGGCTGGAGAGATGGCGCCGGGGTAAAATGCTTGTCAGGCAAGCACAAGGACCTGAGTTCAAGGCCCAGCACCCATGTCAAAACGGGAGGTTGACACAGGCATGGCGGTTCATGTCATTAGTCCTAGCACTGTGGATGTGGAGACAGACAGATCTCAGGGTCTCAAAGGCCAGCCAGCCCAGCCTAAGTCCCAGGTCAGTCGAGAGACCCTGCCTGAAAAAAACAAGATGGATAACTATCAGGAAACAGAATCTGAGGTGCTATTCTCTGGGTATTCATATAAATGTGGATGTGTGTACATGTGTGTGGAAGCTAGCAAGAGCACATCTGTTTCGTGTGTGTGTAACTGCTTTGGACATGCGGTTTTCCACAATGGCCTTGACCTCATTGTGTAGCTGAGGGTGCCCTTGAACTTTTGACCCTCCCACCACCACCCACTGGGTTGCTGGGACCACAGGCATGCACCACAATGCCTGGTTTATGAAGTGCTTGGGTTTGAACCCAGGACTTCATAAATGTCAGACAAGTACTCTAGCAACTGAGCTCAGATGTGTGCTGGTGAGTGGGAGACCCCAAAGGCAGTGTCTGATGTGATCCCATTAGTAAGGGCTGTCAGGTCAGATGAGGCCAGGGTTGCAGCATGGGGAGGGGATGCTGATGATGAGGGACCTGTGCGGGCAGTCTCTAGGTGACAGGACTGTCTATAAGGTACCACGAGGATGGAGGCAAGGTGCTGCCTTTGTGAGTCACACAGAGCAACTGCATACCAGAGAGAGAGAGAGAGAGAGAGAGAGAGAGAGACAAAGACAGAGACAGAATCAGAGCACTGTGAATACACAAAACCAACCACGGCAATGTGGGATCCAGTAAGAACAATGACGAAGAGCAAGACCCAGAGGAAACGCAGACATCTGAGAGACCATGGCTGGACTGAGGTGGTGGAGCTGACCTAACTTGGCTGTATCATTTTCTGGCACATTATTTTAAAGTTAAAGAAATTAGCTGCGCATAAAGACTGTACCCCAGCTGGTAGATGAGCTTCTCATGGGTCTGAGTTAGCACTTCTAAAAGCAGTTCGTAAGTATGCCGGGGTGGAACAAGTGAGTAGATTGTGCATAATGGGAGTCAGACTTCTCCCCGTCAGAGAAAGAAATTACCAATAAAAAGTAGAGGGAAACAGGCTGAACTCAGTGCTACCGACTCGAGTGGGTGTGCTTACATCAATTACCAACTGTTTAAAATGCACAAGGACAGACACATACAGAATAAGCAAGGGCTGTGTGCAAGCCTGACTCGGAGGACACGTGGCAGGGGCTGGAGAGATGGCTCAGTCCAGAGGACCTGAGTTCAGTTTCCAGAAACCACTGGGTGGCTCACAAACCACCCGGAACCCAGCTTCAGAGAATCTGAAAGTAAAGAGAATAAATACCCCCTTGATTCTTCCTTCCTCAGCTGTCTTTTCTCTTTCATATCGTTCAGGATCCCCATGCCTAGGAAATGGTGCTATCCACAATAGGCTACATCAACTAATAATCAGTATAGTCCCCCACAGACGTGCTTAGAGACCAGCTTCATGCAGATAATTCCTCATTATTCTCTCTTTGCAGGCGGTTAAATCAGGTGATTTCACTGTCACGTTGACAGTTAAAACTGACCAGTGTACACAAAAGGGCTTTACTGAGTTGGTGCAAATTCCCAGGTCAGAAGAGCGACCTTAAAGAAGCGGCTGGCTCAGATATGTAGGTGATATATTAGTGAGCCTGGAACATGTTCCAGAGAAATGCCAGAGATGACATGCTAAGACAAAAAGACAAGAGTTTGTCAGCTGGAGATGAGCCAGCATGTGAGAGTCCAAACCCCAGAGGAGTGTGTGCCACATATGCAGTCTAGGTTATAACCCCCCAAAAAAGACAGGTTTGGGTCACATTTAGGGAAGAGTGTTGGCTTTGCATGTGTGAGATGCTCTATTCAGTCACAGTACCGCCCCAAAGTAAAAAGTAAAAGTGTCCATAGCAAACTAAATGAATAACTGAATAACAGAATGAATGAATAAATAAATAAATAAATAAATAAATAAATAAATAAATAAGAGGCTGGAAAGAGTACTTGTCTTACAAAAACCCCTGAATTCAACTTCTAGAGCTCACAGAGGAAAAGCTGAGTGTAGTGGCACACACTTGTAACCCCAGCCCTGGAGAGACAGAGACAGGAAGATTCCCTGAAGCTTGCTGGCCAGCCTGCCTAGTCTAAGCAGTGAGCCCCAGGCCCCAGTGAGAGACTCTGCCTCAAAACAGCATCCATCAAAAGGAATGACACCTAAAGTTGATCCTTAACCTCCTCATGCATACACACACACACACACACACACACACACACACACACTCCCTTGCACTCTTTAGCACACATGTTCTCACTTATACATGCACATAAGTAAGTAAAGAAAGAAGTAAATGAACAGATAAATGTGAGAGAAAGGACACATCCTCCTTGCAGAAGAATTCCAAAACACAAATGTGGCAGGAAGAAGGGAAACCAGAAAATCCCATGGGACAACACTGCAGACCTCGTTGTAAGGAAGATTCATTGATGGTTGCTTGCAATTGCTGGGCAAAGTTGTGAGTGAAATGACAGGTGCGGTCCTAAATGTATCTCCCCAAAATATCTGCTAAACACTGTGGCATTTTAGCACACATCTATGAATTATTTAATGTTATTCCACTCAGAATGAGACTCAAATACTAGTCCCTTGAGAGGGAAGAAACACAGAGGCCTTCTCCAGCAACTGCAGAATGATGAATGACCGGAGGTATGTGTCTGCACACAGACGAAGCGTTCCTCAGAAGGTCAGGAATGACGGTGATGGTAACTCTGACAAGCCCTATACTGTCTCAGAGTGCAGGTGCAATCAGACCTTGATTCGAAGATGGCGGCTTTTGGCAACTTGACATCCGAGGAGAGGAGAGGAGCTAGAGACCGAGTTCACTAAACAAGAGCAATGATGCATTTCAGTTGTGCCTATAGGATTAAATCCCCATAAAAATGCAAACAGTGGGGCTCCCCGTCTCTGGACTGGGGAGCACACCAAGGCACTGAATGGTGGCATGCCTGAAGACAGGTGTGCTACTTATTGTGTTATTTGTACTGTGAGTGTATGTCATACTGTATGAGCACAGGCAGCGTATCTGACAGAAACTGTAAGGAATGAAAGCTGTATCTTGGCTCACAGTTTCAGACGGTCCAGTCCATCGCTGCAGGGAAGGTGTGTGAGAACAGTTCAGTTCATGACACTGGGAGAGAGGGGTTGGGCTGTTCATGTCATGGGGTGACCACCAAGCAGAGAACCTGCTAGAACCAGGGGTGGGTTCTAACTTTCACACTCCTGCCCTGGGTATCCACTTCCCTTAGCCACGCTCTACCTCTTACTGGCTCCATAGTCCTTCAAAACAGAGCCAGGGACTGAGGAAAGAGTACAGAACACATGAACCTATGGGGGGGGGGGCAAAACAAAACAGGGAAGTTCCACCCATTTCTCCAGGCATTCCTCCCAGCACAATTCTCCCCTCTGCCAATGCCCAAGCAGTCCCCTTTACAATTATCTAGAGAGGGGCAATCCTGAGTGCCCAGTCTTAGATCTGTGCAAACTACGGGAATTGGTGCTGGGATTGCTTTGCATTTCCACACTCTGCTGTTGTCAGGGAGCAGCACACACACGTATTGGCTGGTATGTGGCCATCTTTCAGAAGCAAGTCCAGCTTTCTAGTGGAGAAATGGCTGGCAGCACCATTGCCAAGAGACCGAGTTCATGCCTTTAGGAGTAGGAGGCCCTTCAGGATCCCTTCCTGTACTCCATCACCCTAGGTAACCATGAGGAAACTGACAAACCAAACAGAGGGGCAGCCCACTAGCCCTCAGGGCTCTCCCCATGTGTCCAGGTAGTGGTAAAGAAGGGGAAGCTGAGAAACTGTCACAGATCAGAGAAAACCAGAAGTTGCGATGTCTGATGGCAATATGGATCCTTCACTTTATGTGGGGAAAGGACATTAGGGCGAAAATGGTGAACCTCAAACAAAATGTGAAGTTTTCTCTGTAAAGGACACATAAAATAGCACAAGTGTTGTATGACGATCGCTACATAAAAGGCATCAGCCCGGTAGCTCCACACGCTGTGTACTTGACAAGCAATGAGGAAATCAGTGGGGCAAAAAGGGGCCAGTGCAACTTGGGCAAGGGTAGGGAGTTGCCAACTATGCAAGGAGGTATGAGGGGACATTTGAGACACCTCTCAAATCAGGGCAACGAGCAAGCTGTGCTCCCAGCCCCTCACTGGGGGATTCTAGGCAGGGGCCCTACCACTGAGCCACACTCCAGCCCCTCACTGGGGGATTCTAGGCAGGGGCTCTACCACTGAGCCACACCCCAGCCCCTCACTGGGGGATTCTAGGCAGGGGCTCTACCACTGAGCCACACCCCAGCCCCTCACTGGGAGATTCTAGGCAGGTGCTCTGCCACTGAGCCACACCCCAGCCCCTCACTGGGGGATTCTAGGCAGGTGCTCTGCCACTGAGCCATACCCCAGCCCATCAATGGGGGATTCTAGGCAGGTACTCTTATCTCTAGCTCTTGGTGTCTTAATATAAGGTCTCCTCAAGTAGTTAAACCAGCCTCAAATTTGGTGTTCTCCTGCGTTAGCTTCCTGAGTGCTCAATCTCAGAGATGCACCATGATGTCTGGCTGTGCTCCATGTCTTGACTGTAGCAGGAGTCATTAGAGTCTATGTCTCTCAGAGAGCTACGTTTTACAGTGTCAAGTGTGAAAACACACATTTTTAAACACTTTCATCCAAATCCTTCCTAATTTTAAACTTCCCACTCAACTTCCCCCAGCACATGCTCTGCTAGATACATGGTCAGAGGCGAAAGGCTGAGCACACAGGTGGTGACTAGACCACGGGTTGCAGCAGCACTCCCTCCCACGTGATAAACCCGGAGGACTCACTCAGCCTCTGCAGCCATCGTCCCAAGGGTTATGACACGACCCACAATAGACTACTTTCTCCTCCACTCCTTCTCAAGGCAATAGGAACTAGGGAAAACCTACTATGCTTCCAAGTCTGTGGAAAAGCACAGCCAGCTAGCTGCGCCCACTTCCTCAGCCACCTCAGAGGCTGTCTGAGCCTTCTGCTTGCTGAAGGAGCCTACTCTTCTGTCTGCAAGGGACAACAGCCGTGTGCTCCCCTGTGGTCTTCACGTAATCCCAGGGAAGCAAACCCACTTTACATAACAAGGGCATCTGAGAAATTAGACAAAACTGTTCAAATGTACAGTGTGGCCAGCCAGTAAAAAACTCAGTGTGGCTGTGGAACAAGGAAGGAAGGAAAGAGGCTGGTAGGCTCCTCAAATGCTCTGCAGAATCACTAAGCCCGTGAACCCTCCTGTCCCCAGATAATCAAGTGAATCAGGGCTTTGAGGCAGGGCAACAGTGGAGGGCTGCGAGAAGGGAGGGCCTCCAGCATGAGACAGTGGTCGAAGCCTTTTGCCAGCTGATAGGCTAGAATTCCAGCACACCTAACTGCTTAGGACCTCTCTCCCTTCCTAGCCACACACCTGCATTAAATGGCTTGTCTAGCACAGCCCTGCGTAATCCCAGAGGCGCCTGGTTTACCTTGTCAGATTATGCTCTCAGGCGAGGCCTTCCCAAAGCCACCCTATAATCTCACCAGAAGACAGAAGTGGAGACAAGGTGAGCCACCGTCTGAGCTACCCGGTGTGGGGCCACCACAGTTATATTTGTGTGTGTATGTATATGTATATAATTATATATAATACAATGTCATGACAGTGAGTGGAGACCTTTTCTAGAGGGGCCTGTACCCCAACTTGGATGTGTTTTATTCCCTCTGTCCCAAATTTCCCTTGAGAAGGCAACACCAGCACATGATATGTCTTGCTTTCTGCAACTGCTCACACAAACACATACACACACACACACACACACACTGTATCTTTTGCCTAAGATATTAAGATATCTTTAATAAAATCTCCAGGTCGGCTTCACAGTAGCTTGCCCCCAAATTCTTTTCTGTTTTGTAGCCATGACTCAGAGTCAGCCCAAGTCAAGGTCCCTAAGAGATTAAGGGGAATGCCTCAGCTATGGAGGGACAGTGTGGGGCTGTGTCTCAGTCCCCTCCCTGCTGACACTACCTTGCCACTTGTCACTACCTATTGCAGCTAGGGAGGGACTCTCCCATCACCAGGCAGCAATCCTAGAATTCTGGAGACTGGAGTTCCAGACCACAGGAGGTGGGCGTGTGGGCAGGGGCACAGCAGGAGGGAAACTAGCTCTTGATTAAAAGATAGCTCCTCTTGAAAGGACACAGTGTCAGCTACGAAGGCTTTCTGCAGGGTTCACGCCAACAGCCTTTCACATCTTAATGTTCCCAGGAAGTTTGCTCTCTCGCCACCTGTAGCAGCTTGCCTAGCTGTCTGGATTTCAGAGGAAATATTAATACAGACTAAATTAGCCAATGTAAAATTAAATTATTCCGACAGAACAGCAAGCAAAATTTGCCAAAGGAAGCAATAAATTAAGAAACCTTCTTAAAAATGCAATATTCAATTATAACTCAAATAAATCCCTAGGGTACGAACCAAGACAATTGTATTAAACGTAATATAAATTTCTCAGAAAAAAAGAATTGCAGTTCTGTGGAATAAAAACCTCTCCAGGAGCCAACTTCATTAGCCACTGTAACATCAAAGACTCCTGGAGGGAACAGCTTAATCCAAAACATCTTTCACAACCAATTTCCATATGGCCTGGTCATTTGCTTTCATGGTCTGGGCAAAAGACCTGAGGGGCAGCCTGGGGGACGGCCCAGCCATGCTCCTTTGTTCCTCTCACAAAAAAGTTCCTTGTCCAACAAATAATTCTTTTTTCCTCTAATTCCCCTTTCCCTCAGTTTATTTTATAGGAAATGATAAATTCTCACGGACATCCTTTTGTGTTTTTTATGGGTATGCACTGCGCGCTTGTATGCATGGTTTTGTGTGTGATCAGATGGCTGTGGAGGTGATGTTGAGAACCACCCCGCCTTGATTTTCTACCTTCTTCACGGATTCAGGGTCTCTAAATCAAACCCAGAGCTCATCGATATGGCTAGTTTTGCCAGGCGGTTTGCTTGGAGTCTGTCTTCTGAGGCTGCAGTTCCAGGTGGGCTGCTGTGACCATCTGGCGTTTACGTGAGTTTCTGGAATTCTGGTCCTCACACTTTTAGGGCAAATGCTTTAAGAGCTGAGTCATGTCCTTAATCCTTCACAGACATATTTTGTGAGTACATGCATGCGTGTGTATGTGTTACATGTGTGTGAACATATTTGTTCTTGAGCAAGCGCTCACACACATGCGTATGGAGATCAGAGGACAACTTGAGTTTTTCCTCATGTCCCTTCTATGTTTTCTACCTCCTATCTTACCATCACTGGGATCACAAACACGCACCACCATGTCTGGCATTTTATGTGGGCCCTGGGATCTGAACTCACATCCTCAAACTTAGACAAGCACTCTTTACCAATCGCCACCTCCTGGGCCCTCGCAACATAGTTTCAGGCTGAATCAAGTTGCATTATACAGAAGGAGCAAGGATGGAAAACACCAGTGCCCTCCAGTCCAGAAGCCACTTCCCGGCCCAGGTGTCACCCACACAGCTCACTGAGGAGACTGGGCTGTTAGACACCCACTACTTCTCCGTGTCGGGCTGTGCCTCGTATGTGCTTTGCACAGGAAAGCTCTGGGTTTCGCCCCAGCCCTCCCCCCAGTAAACTGGAGGCAGTGGTTCATGCCCATAATCCTAGCAACGGAAGCAAGAGGATGCAAAGTTTAAGGTCACGGTCTGGGGAGGGGCTCGGTGGTTCAAGTGCTTGCTCCAAGCATGAGGACCAGTGTTGGAATCCCCAGAAACCCATATAAATGCTGAGTGGGCAGGTGACCCATCTACAGTTCCAGTCTCCAAAGGCAGAGACAGGGATCCTCAGAGCAAGAGGCTGGCCATATTGGTGAGCTCGGGGTTTGACTGAGAGACCTTGCCTCACTGAGAAGGAAAGAGAGCAATGGAGGATGGTTGCCGCCGTCAGCCTTAGGCCACATGCAGGAGTGTATACACACACACACACACACACACACACACGGACACATGCATAGACACCCTCTACACCGCAGGCACAGACACCTCTATAACGTATTTTCACACAAATGTAAGAGCATACACAGACACTCACATACACATACATTCACAGACACCTGTATACACATGTTCCCACATTGATGCAGGAGCACACACACACCTCCACACATGCACAGACATCCCTGCACACAGCTTCCCACATTGATGCAAATGTGCACACACACACACAATGGAAAATGGAAAAAATCAGTTCACCATCAGCCTTAGACTTAGGGACTGAGATGTCAACCTGGGAACTGAGCTTGTTTCAAAAACAAACAAGTGAAACAACAACAACAAACCTGTGGTACAGAGATACACAGGGCAGCTTTGAGCTGGGCTAGCTCCAGGCCAGCCATCCTCAGGGCCCAGGCCTCCTAGGGAGGGGCAAAGCAGGCCAGGCTCAGCTCAGATATCTTCCCCTACTAAGGGGCTAGGAACTCCCATTTCCTGCCCTGCGGCTGTGCTGTCTTTCCCCTTTTCCTGGTGATCTGGTAATGGTGTTTCCTTATAGGGCAATTTCCATGGGAATTCAGAAGCCAAGTTCACAAAATGACACAGTTGAGATGTTTCTATTGCTATAAATTCAAGCAGGAAAAAAACAAAAAAACAAAAAAACAAAACAATGAGATTTTAACTGACAATATCATCACTAGCTTCTCCACAACGACTTCTGAAAGCCTGCCTCTCCTCCATTCTCTAAGGCGTGTGTTCACACGTGTGTCTGTGCACACCTGTGCAGGTGCATGCAGAAACCAGAGGAAGATGTTAGTGTCCAGCTCCACCCCTCTCTGCCTCCATCCTCTGAGAGGGGGTCACTTCACTGGGCTTGGAGGTCAGAACAGCCAGCACAGTGGTCCTTTCTCAGCCCCTGCTGACCATGCTCTGCATACAGGTACGCATACCATAGGACACAATTATAGGTACTCCTGCCTGCTTTTTTAATGGGGACTGGGGATTTGAATTCAGCTCCTTACTCTTGCAGAGCACATGCTCTTAACCAGGGAGCCATCTCCCTAGCCCCACCTTTCCCTGAGTTCATCATCATCTCAGATTTCTGTTTTGACAGTAGCAAAGTTCAAAGATTTCCTGGGCTTTGAGTCCCCCCACCCCTGCCCTTGTATTGGTTTGGACAGCTAGCTATATCAACACTATCTTAATTGCTTCCTCTTAGCGAAAAGAGAGAGCATTTAGAAAAGATGGGATTTGAGACTGAGATAACCAAGAAAGCCAGGTTCACAATGCTTGTTACAGCTTCGTTAGAACACTGCAAGGGACATGCAAGCATGAGAAGGGCAGGCTCGCCGCTGGAGGCAACAGATTAACGTTTCCACAGTTTCTCAACAATAAGGTCCTCACCTTGAAAGGTGGGTGTCAAGATTTGTAACACTGAAAATGCAAAGAATGGAATGGATCCATAGAACTTTTAGAACTGGGAATTAGAAGATAAAGAAAACAAACAAAAAAACCAACCAGCCTGGGAGACAAACGTCCACGTAAGAATACCCAACTCACAAAACTCTCAAAAGGGCTAGTCACATAAATATTGATTTTTGCAGTATTTTTTTGAGACAGAGTCTTGCTGTGTAGCTAAGGCTGGCCTTGAATGCACAGCAATTCTCCTGCCTCAACCTCACAAATGCTAAGATTACACCTTATGCTGAGTGTTACTTTGAAGCAACTTCTGTCAGGCTTTACACTTCTCTTTCTCTTTTACTTTGAGTTATGTTTTGTGACAGGGTGTTCCTACGTAGCCCAGGCTAGACTGTAGCTGGCTATGTATCCCAGGCTGGCCTCAAACTCAGGATTCTCCTGCCTTAGTACGCCCAAGGACTATGACTACAGGCATGGGCCACCACATCTGTCTGTATTTTTAATCTTACAAACACTGACTCATTCTTAAACTACCCAGAGCTCAGTAACAAGCTTTCCCAAGGTTCACATTTCCCATCTTGTTCCCATGTACTTCTACTAAAATCTTAAGGTCAGAAGATATTAAAAGTATTGGGATGGCTTGCAGAATAATAATTATGTATCAAAGTGAAGCTGCCCAAACTGTGATGTTCAGGAAACTCTTTAAACAGGGGGTGAGGGTGAAATCAAAAGAAAGGGGTCTTTGAAGTCCTAAACATGCATTAAGATAAAAATAATTGATTTAATAAATTCATTCCATAGACTGTGACCCTTAATAGAGGTGAATAAAAGCTCATGGAAGGCAGTTGGAGGAATCAATTTCAGCCCGGACAAGATAAAAACAAACATCAAAATGTCTATCCAACCACACGGGCGGAGACTGAGAAACTTACCCCCAAAGGTTGTTTTGAAATGTCAATCACAGAAGGCAGAGAAAAGCCTTACTCCGTTGGCTAGGGGTTCATTTCGGCTTCTGCTCATTTGAACTATACCTCGCCAGAAACTCTACCCATTAGTGTCTTTCTCATGTTTGTGCGTGTGTATTTGTGCTTGCACATGCATGTGTGCTTGCATGTAGGCTCCTTGTGCCTTATACATGCTTGCATGTGCGTGTGTGCGCTTCCATGTGCCTGTGTGTGCTTGCCCCTGTATTTCTGTGTGTGTGTGCATGCATGTGTAGAATCCGGAAGTCTGTTAGGTCCTGTTTCTTGATCACCGCCCACTGTGTTTTTTGATACAAGTCTCTCATTGAGCCTGGAGCTCAATGATTGAGCTAGGCTGACTGGCCAGTGAGCTGCAGACATCCTCCTGTCTCCACCTCCCCAGCGTTGGGGTTGCAGGTATAAGCTCCATACCCAGCTTTAGAAGTGGGTGTTGGGGATCCTAATGCAGGTCCTCATGCTTCTCTTCTCTTTACTCACCTATCTGCCTGGTCCTGTGAGTGCTTTAAAGCCACAGATTTCACGCCAGAACCAGACAAAGAAATGGGAGTCATTTCTAGGGGCTTTCCAAAGGGAGTGATCCCACTTATCACTACCCCAGGAAACGAGATTAGGAGGGCTTGGCTCTGTAAGGCAGCCCTTTAGGTAACAAGTGGGAAATGCCCTTGTCTGGGAGCTCTCTCTACTGCCTATCAGCTGTGCTTGATCTCTGCTCTCAACACTGCCTTTGACAAAACGTTAAGCGACTTCTTCTAAGAAAAAGGACCTTTCAAGAGAAAGTCTGTGGCTGTCTGGATCATCTCTGATGGGATTCAGCCAGGCTCCCGTTAAGAGTCCACGCTAGACGTTAAGGATGGCTAAGCTCTGGCATCTCAGGCCTTTAACCACCCTCCCTGCACTGTCCTAATGCCTTCCTGACACAGAGTTCTCTGAATGTCCAACAGGCTTCGCTTGCCTTCTTTGACACATCAAGGTGACAGCCCTAAATCCTACATGGGGGTGCTGACTCACAGATCATGGTACAGGAAGCAATGGCAAGGCCATGCTAGTTTAGTAGGCACTTAGCTGATACCTGATAACTAATGCGTGGGCCTTCACAGGTCTGAACCAATCATGAAAACCACTGGCTGGAATTCTCATTTCACCATGCCCAGGTCTAAGGCAGCAGCTGCAAGGAGAGCAGCTGCAAGGGATGGGTACAGAAGGGAGAGGGAGGAAGGGAGGAATATTCCACAGACCCAGGAAGATGAGCCTGGAGCCTTGACATTGATCACTTTCACCATAGCCCCATAATTTAAGTTAAAAAGGTACAAAAGACCAAAAGAGTAAAGAGATAATAGAGATAGATGAAGTCCCTTATCCTGGGCTGGCTGGGGGTGGGGCTCAGTTGGCAGAGTGCTTACCCAGCATGCACAAGGCCCTGGATCCCATCCTCATCACTGCATGAAACAGGCAAGCATTGTAGATCTGTAATCACAACACCTGGGAGGTAGGAGTAGAACAGTCAAGGTCAAACCTAGCCGCTCAGCAGGTTTGTGTCCCTCCTAGGCTACATGAGAAAGAGAAAGATTTGGAAGGTGCATAGCAAGCAAGAATGAGGGCATGAGTTTGATACCCAGAACCCCTTTTTTAAAGTTGTTTGTAAGCTGGAGAGATAGTGTAATGGTTAAGGATGCTTGCTGATCTGTTCTGGCAGAGGACCTGGGTTCAGTTCCTACCTCCCACACTGTGGCTCACAACTGCCTGTAACTCCACGGGATCCTATTTCTTCTTCAGGCAGACGTCTGTGGGCACCGGGCACAGACATGGTGCACAGACATATATGTGAACAAAACATCCACACATCAGAAATCGATCATAATCAATCGATATTTTTAAAGGAGGGGTGCGGTGGTAGGTTGTGTCTCAGCACTGGAGAGGTGGAGACAGGAGGACTCCCGCTTTTGCTAGAAGCTGGGCAGAGTGGCCTGTTTCCTTACTGAGTTCCAGGCCAATGAGAGAACTTACCTCAAAGAGCAAGGGGGAAAGCCCCTGATGAGTGACATTTGAGGCTGTCGTCTGCAGCCCCCCTCCTGACACAAACACATGCACATGGCCATGTGCACACAGACCCACACACCAAGCAGTGATTTTTCTCATTAGTATTTACTGACCAATTCTCTGCCTGACCAAACTTTACTCATACTTTTGAACCTTCCCCTGACTTTTTTTTTTTTTTTTTTGGTTTGTTTTTCTGTTTTGGGATAAAGTCTCCAATGATTATTATTATTAATTACAATTTATTCACTTTGAATCTCAGCTGTAGCCCTCTCCCTCATCTCTTCCCAGTCCCACCCTCTGTCCCTCTTCTTTCCCTATGCCCCTCTCCTAGTCCACTGATGGGGAGGTCCTCCTCCCCTACTATCTAATCCTAGCCTTTCAAGTCTCATCAGGGCTGGCTGCATCATCCTTTTCTATGGCCTCTCCCAGGGGGAGGCCTCTAAGTTCATGTCAGAGACAGCTCCCAAACCCCTTACTAGGGAACCCATGTGGAGACTGAGCTGCCCATGGGCTACATCTAGGTCCTCTCCATGCATGGTCCTTCGTTAGAGCATCAGTCTCTGCAGGCCCCCCTACGCCCAAATATTTTGGCTCTGTTGGTCTCCTTGTGGAGCTCCTGTCCCCTCCAGGTCTTTCTATCTCCCTCATCTTCCATAAGATTCCCTGTACTCAGCCCGAAGTTTGGCTATGAGCCTCAGTATCTGCTTCAATACCCTACTGGGTAGAGTCTTTTGGGCTAATATCCAGGCTATATAAAGAGCTCAAGATGTTATACACCAACAAACCAAGTAATCCAATTAAAAAATGGGATACAGAGCTAAACACAGAATTCTCAATAAAGGAATATTGAATGGCAGAGAAACACTTAAAGAAATGCTCAATGTCCTTAGTCATCAGGGAAATGCAAATCAAAATGACAATGAGAGTTCACCTTACATCCATTAGTCTGGCTAAGATCAAAAATTGAAGTGACAACACATGCTGGAGAGGTTGTGGAGAAAGGGGAACCCTCCTCCATTGATGGTGGGAATGTAAACTTGTACAACCACTTTGGAAATCAATCTGGCACTTTCTCAGAAAATCAGGAATAGTGCTACCTCAGGATCCAGCTATATCACTCCTAGGCATATATCCAAAAGATGTTTCCCTAACTATTTGTATACTGCTTTATAAAAGCCAGTTTTAGCCAGAGGAAGAGAACAAAGAAACTCTAAGTCACTTCACTCAGAATTTTTACACTCTGCCTTCGGCACTCATCCTATTATAATCCGCCTTTCGAAACCCCTTTTAATAATTTTGTACCCTTGGGTCCCCACCCTATTTCTTGGCTATAAATCTTTGCTTGCTCATACTGTATTAGGAATTAGGTCTGGCCCTGAATAAAGTCTTTCTCAGCCTGCTTTGGCAAGTGAATATTACCCTTAGAAACATACATATAAATTTTATGTCCAGATTCTTTCATAGCGTTGATTTGGCACTTGGCAGAGGATGTCAAAATTAAATGGCATAGCCTATTCCTCACACCCCACCATGCAATTACTGCCTCCTTCACTGTCTTCCAGCTGGTGGAGGTTCTGCCTGAACAAGCCACACCCCTTTATAGCACTGTGCAAGTTTCCACTAAATGTGCGTCCTCCTTTCAGTAACAGACAGTGCCACGTTTTAACAGAAGCCGTAAAAATAACTATGTATCCAGTGTGAGGATCATTTTTGCCATTTTTGTTCAACAAATTAGGTCAATTTTATGCTAGCAAATAAATCACTTCTTTGTCCTTAACCCAGTGTCTTACTCTAATGCTCAACACTTTTGGTCGTGTATATTAGAAAGAGTTAAAAATGCCCAGAGCTGACAAGAACTCATGTCCTGCTCTGACTGATGATTTCTATAGCTGAGAAGATCTGTCTTTTTGGTAAATTTACTGGAGTGTGTGCATGTGTGCATATGTGTGTGGCCAGAGGCCAGTCCGGTGTGTTGCTTATCAGATACTGAAGTGCTTTGTGTGCGTGCAAGGAGCATGCGTGGACAGTGCGTGTGCAGGTGCATGTGCCTGTTGGAGAGACCATAGAAGGACTCTGGGGTGCTCTTCTATTACACTGCCTCAGTCTCTGTGCCAGGATCTCTACCTGAGCCTGGAGCTTAATGTCTTTTGACCCAGCAGGCAGCCAGCAAGCCTCAGCAATCCACATGCCTTTACACCACCCTCAATCAGTGCTGGGGTGACAGGTGCACCCAGCGGTGTCTGGATTTACATGATCTCTCACTGCAACCTGTGGCTCCCTGAGCAGGACAGGCTGGCCAGCCAGCAATGCCCAGTGGTCCACTTGTGTGTGTCTCCCCGGCACTGAGATTCCAAAAACCCCCGTGCCTGGTTTTTGACGTGGGTGGTGGGGGTGGGGAAAGCCCTCCTGCTTGTGTGGGAAGCACTTTGCTGACTGAGCCATCTCCCCAGATCTTTATTCTTTATAGTGCTGACTCAGTTTACACTAACCTTGACTCTAGCCTTGGGACCTGAAGGGTCCACTGCCACAATTAGGATCTGCAAGAGGCTGGAACTCCGGACTGCCAGCACAACTCATCAGCCAAAGAGAGACTTCACCCCGCAGACCCTGGGGCCTATCAATAGAAGGGGGACTTGGGCTCCAGGGCCCTCATACCCGGTGGACTAGGAGTGAGCTGCTGCTGGGGAGCCACATTTTTGCCTGCACCCCAGAATGTTCGTTTCCTTTCTCGCTGCATGCGATGCAATATCTTAGGCTTCTTTCATGCGTTCTGTTATAATGCATACACACACACAAAACTGTCATCTGGACATGACAAACCACATCTTACACAACCGGACGCTCTGGATGAGAATGAAGATGAGCGCCCGTGGCTGCGACCCAGCTTTATGTGTAATAATTATGTAGTGGTACCCAGCACTTTCGAATTCCAAGATTTGTTTTCACTTCTAGTCAAATAAAAACAAGGATGGGATTTAATTTACCCTATGATTTTCCTGTGGTTACAAAACCAGAATTTTACAGTTCAGTACATGGAGCAGAGAGAAACGGAACATGTATTAGAATCACTGAAGCAATTGCCCAAGGCTAGCTGGTTTCAATTTCTCTCCCAGATCTATATGATTGAATAATAGATACCAACAACGCTGTGAAGCTTAAGGGTCCTGAGTGGAAAAGCCTCGCCGAGGAGACCTCTGCGAACAATCACCAGCACCAGTCTGGAGCTCTGGCCTCTCAGTAGCTGTTTTCCAGCATTGTTCCATCAACACATTTTAACACACATTAATCCAAGTGTTCTGAGAGATAAGCTGAAGCTGTTTTTGCTCAGAGATCATATGCTTTTTTCTAATAGACAGGAGAGCCTGTGAATTTTCAGAGAATTTAGAAAAGGAAGGGCGATATGAAGAGGAGCCTTTGTGATACCACAGACCACTCTGTTTTGGCAGCAGTTTGGGCTAGTCACCCTCAGAGTCTGCCTGTGTATCCGCGCTGCTTCCTTTCTGACACTGAGCTTAAACACGCTGTTTTGAGTTCCTCTTTGTGCGTGTGGCCTGGAACTCCTTAAGCACACTCAGAGGTTCCCGGCCTCTGCCTCCTGAATGCTGGGATTCGGGGTGTGTCCCGCCATCCCAGGCATATTACTCTCTCATAACTCTGTGTGCTTCTGTGCATGTGCACCCGGAGGCTAGAGGTGGGCTCAGGGGTCTTACTCCCAGGGATTATTCTCCACTTGATTTTTTGAGGCAGGATCTGCCATTGACCCTAGAAGTCACTAGCGTGGCTTCATGGCCAGGCCAGCGAGTCCCAAGGATCCTCCTGCCTCTGCTTTCTCAGTCCTGGGAGTTCAGGCATTCGCTACCACGCCAGGCTTTTTAACATGAGTTGGGGGGAATCACACTTGGGGCCTCATGTCTGTGTGGTAGAGCACTTTACCAACCAAGCCGTCTCTGCAGCCCCACTTTTATAACTTAATATTGTATTATTAAGTATCATCAGAGACATTCAAACCACAAGTGGTGATGTGTAACATGTAGTCCTACCCAGAATGCTAGGACTTAATTATATATAGTCGTTGTGAGGTATAATATAATAACATGCAAATATTCTAATTACCTCCTTTGCTTTCGTGTCATTATATCTCCTTTGAAAACATTATTTTCCAGTTTTCTGGTAAAAACCTTAAATTTGCATAAATGTCATTATGACCCATTTGTATTATCCCAAAGTGCCACACACCTGTCTGTGACACCCCAGAGCACTACTCACCCCTCTGTGGCACATCAGAGCAGTATTTACCCTTCTGTGCTACCTCAGGGCATGACACAGCTTTCTGTGTAGTTCTACCCTCTTGTCTCCTCCTCAGGTCTGCGATGCTCGCTCTCTAACACCCCCTGTCCTCACACCTCCTGCCTCCCATACCCCTGCCCTTCCCCGCTCCCCCTCCTGCCTCTCCCTACATCATTGCTCCTGGCATGCCCTCTTACCTACTTTCTTCAGCTCTTCCCCTCCCCCCTCAGCTCTTGCCCTCACCCTCAGTTTTTTTGCCCTCACCACCCAGCTCTCTCTCTGGCTCAGGCCTTCATCACTTCCTCAGGAAAAAACTCCACAGGTCCAGCCCAGGTTCAGCCCCCCAGTGATGGCTCTGAGATAATTAGAGCCTCCTCTCTGAATACTAGTGAGAAAACTGTTTGCTTTCCTGTTTTCATTGCTACTATATCCCCAGCACCTAGCAAAGTGTCCCATATAGGCCCACCTGCAGTAAAATTCACAAAAATAAAAACATGCAAATAAACACAGACTAAGGAAACAAAATCAACAGCAGGTCCCATTCCTTCCCAGAATAAACTCTTAAAAGAGTAAGCCAGCGTCGGGGGACAGCCGTGGGCAGGAAGGAACTAGGCCTTCCAGATATCTTCCCCTCCATTTTCTGCTGTCTTTAATTTCTCAAATCAACTCAAGTGTCCAGTAAAATCCACCCACATCTGTTAAAGATGCCACAAGGCGGACCGACTGATTGAAACTCTGAGGGTCGAGAGCTGGGTCTTACAGGTCCACAAACAAGTTGTGCTGTGCTCCCTTCCTCCCTAAATGCACATTTGTTGTTCACCTTTGTAACCTAATGCCCATCCTTGTGACTATTAGGACAAAAACCTTCGGAATGCACAAACAGTTTCCACCAACGCAAAGGTTAAGCCGTCAGACAACCCCCAGGCCTACACCAGACGCCTTTGCAACTTGCTGTAACCTGCCTACCCCATGTTCCCAGCAATGTATCTAAGAATGCCTCCATTTATGACTTCCTTTGTTCTGTGACTATAAAAACCTCATGAAATTGTTACTTTGTTGGAACATGATATTCTGGGCAACCTGAAACCTTGTTTCTGGGCCATGGCAGCTCATATTTGGGATCTGATTATCCGATATTGTATCTGCTCTGAAATACCTGAGAGCTGTGTTTTGTGTGGACACGGAAGGACTCACCCTTCAAGGGCACTGTGACCTCTGCTACCCACCATTACTACAGTATTACTATACTGGAGCCCACGTCACTTGGTGCGTCAGAGTCTCTGGTGTGGGAATATTACAGGCTTGGGAATATCTTGTCTGTTTTCTTTTTCTTCTTCCATTTCATGAGGGGGTAAGGCTGCCAGGAGCTGGGCTGGCCCAGCTCCACCCCAGGTCAGATCTAGGCCTCAGTAATTCAGCATTTCCTGGGCTTACCTTTATTCACTGTGCACTGGGTATATTTCAAAATGGTTATTTTTTTCCCTTTCCTACCTGGAACAATATGAGATTTTTCCTTCCATTTTTACAGTGTGAACCATATGTGATCCCAAGAGATAAACCCCACAAGAAAGATGAGAGCTTCCCTGAGTCTGGGCCCTCAGAAATGCATAGCTTAAATTAGTCTATACTTTGTCTCTAACAATTTATGAAAACATATGGGTGATCCTGGAAGCTACTGCTTCCTGTGGCTTTGTTAAATGGGGCTTAGAAGCCACTTTGCCGAAAAGCACCAACTCTCTTGGCCTGCAGAGTTAGAGCCTCCTCTCTGAATACTAGTGAGAACTGTTTGCTTTCCTGTTTTCATTGCTACTATATCCCCAGCACCTAGCAAAGTGTCCCATATAGGCCCACCTGCAGTAAAATTCACAAAAATAAAAACATGCATTAAATAAACGCAGACTAAGGAAACAAAATCAACAGCAAGTCCCATTCCAGGTGACCAAAAGCCAGAGGAAATCATGACAAGTCTTCATATTGCATCTGCCTTCTTGCTTCCTTAAACTTCTAGTCTGATTCCTCTTCAACTCTGTACACAGACATGTGTCCTAGTTAGCTTGGTCCCTGAGGCACATGAGAAAGGAGGTCTCAACTGAGTTGTCACCCATATCATACTGGCCCTGTAGGCATGTCTGTGGGAGACCGTCTTGATTATTAAATGATGGGAGAGCTCAGCCCACCGTGGGTGGCACCATCCCCTGTTCAGGTGGGTGTGATCTGTGTAAGAAAGCTAGCTGCATGTAAGCCCACCTGCTAGCCAGCCAGCCAGCAGCACTCATGATGGGATTTGTGTACTTGGTTGATTGTGAACTGAGTTCTGTGTTTGGAGTGGAAAAGCAAGCAGGCCTGCCTTTAAGTTCATGCCCTGACTTCCCTGGATGATGGGCTGTAGCCCACGAGCTGAAATAAATCCTTTCATGCCCTAAGATGCTTTTACTCAGATCGTTTCATAACAGCAACAGCACAACAACCAGAACAACGTGTCAATGTGGGCATTTCTCCAAAACAGTACTAGAAGGCCGATTAGCTCTATATTTGCCTAAGTTCCCACCTGCCTCTCCACCCCCCACCCCCCCAAATGGATATGGGGTTCTGTGACAACAGCAACTGTCTTCATATTCACCTTTCCTGCTTTGGGGTGGGGACTGGGGATTTGCCCCATGACTTCAAATTTCTGAGAGCACTCTATGGACGCCCTTTGTTGTTGTTGTTTTCCTGTTGATTCAGTTCACCTTCTGGAACCATCCACATTCAGCAGGAAGTATTTCCTGTGCTTTTCTTGTAAGGTGCATCCCCTAGAAACACATTCTCCCAGAGTGTGTTTATCTGGGCAAGTCTTTAGTTTTACCTTCTGTTCTGAAATGCAGCATGGCCAGACCTGCGATCCCTCCTCATTTTGGTTTTCCTCTGGGTGGTTTGAAAACATTGCCCTTCTACTGCCTCCTTCTGCTGAGAGGCGGGGTGTTGCTTTCCTGGAGGCGCTTTTGGAAGTAAGGTGCCATCTGTCTCTAACTGCCTGCAGGATCCTTATCTTTGAACTCCACAGTTTGATGGGAATTTTCCCATTTGAGGGTCTGTCTGCATCTCCCATCCTTTGAGTTCACAGAGGACCTGGTGTAAGAGAGCCACTGCTGTTCAATCACTTTGGAGGCTTATGTTCATTAGATAATTTTTGTGCTCCTCTCTCTCTCCTCTCCTTCTGGCTGGGGCTCACTTCACTTACTCTTTTTGCCTCAGCTCGCATGCCCTGTAGAATTTTAAGTTTATTCAAATCTACTGTGGAGGGTTGAGCTTTTCATTTCTTTCATTTTATTCTGGTTATTATTTATCCATTGCAAGTCTAGAATTTCTCTTTGGCCCTTGCCCACATCTTTGTAGAGATTCTGTTTGACACGGTATGATCCTCACACCTTCCTAGATTTAGTCACAATTTTCATGAGCTAGGTGCACGAACTATTTTTTTCTATTTTATTTGCATGTGTGGTGTGTGTGAGGTGGATGTTCATATGAGTGTTGTGTATGCATGCAGGTACACACACACATATGTGGAGGCAGGAGGTGAATGATGAGTGTCTTCCCTTGGTTATTCTCAACACTACTTTCTGAGACAGAGTCTCTCTGTGATCCTGGAGCTGCTAGATTTGGCTAAGCTGGTTGCCCAGGGACCTACCTGTCTCTGCCCCTCCAGCACTGGAATTACAGGCTCCTGCAGCCATGCCTGGCTTCTTATGCGGGTGCTCCCCAGTGTTAGATCACAAATCCTTTATACTGTTCTCTCCCCCAAATCAGGCCATCCCCTCCTGCAGTCTCCACAACCTTGCAGCTCTCTTTCTCCCTTTGTAGCGGCAAGTCTGTCCTCTCCCTGCTTCCCACGCTCACGACCACTGAATTGGTTATTGTTCCATGCTGTGATGAAACGCCATGGCCAAGGCGACTTATAAGAGAAATAATTTAATTGGAGGATTTCTCACCATTTCAGTTCATGAATATCACGGTGGGGAGTATGATGACACATGGGTGGGCATGGCTGGAGCAGTCACCGAGAGCTCCCATCTTATCCCTAACATGCAGTATGCAGACACAGAGAGGGGGAGGGGAGGAGAGACGAGGGGGGAGGGAAAAGAGAAGAGACAGACTGGGCCTGTCATGGGCTTTTGAAAACTCAAAGCTCATTCCCCAGTGAAGCGCCTCTTCTAACAAGGCCACGCCCCCTAGTCCTTCCCAAACAGTTCCACTAGCTGGGGACCAGGCATTCAAACGTAGGAACCTACAGGGGCCATTCTCATTCAAACTGTCACAACCGCCTTGAGTTACAGGCAGACTTTCATTGGTGCTTGTGGCTTCTAGCGCATAGGTTGAGTCATGTGTTATAGAAATTACTCCCTCTGTTATCTGAAATCTATAAGAGCAAGAAACTGCCTTTGTTTTTCCTCAACAGAAAAGACTGTCTGTGGCTGTGATGTCAGCTCTCCAAATAAAGCTCTTTCTGAAGGGTAATTGCTCTCTGCTTCCTTTCTTCCAGCTCTAACACCCAGCCCATGAGCATACCTTAGAAGCTAGCATGAAGCCTTTTCCAGTGAACTTACACTGGGTCTTGCTTACCCATGCTTACTAGGCCTTCTCTTGCCTTCTCCTTGTCCTGGGGTGTGCATGGTCACACTGCCCTGCTTCTTTGCATGCCTCCATTTGTCATCCTTCTTTATTTTCTCTCTCTCTGCCTTCCAGAGGGAGAAACAAACATAACTAAAATTGGAATTAAACAAATAAGCAGATGATCTGCCTCCTAGTGGGAGGCGGGCGCGGCTTTGGCTTTGGACACCTCAAATGCTGGTTGTTTGGGTGGGGCTTGTTTTCCTCTCTTTCTGACTGTAGCCGGCTGTCAGACTCTACTAACTGCCTGCTATTTATCATTTCTAATGCGCCTGAAGGCACAACTTGTTCCTCAATCTAACTGGATCAAACTGTTATTCTTTGGAGATGGTTCTAGAGTCGGTGTCTGCTGTTCCCCCTGAGTCTCCCTGGTGTCAACTCTGCACAGCAGGGTGGAGCGATGGCTGCAGCCTTGCATGAGGGCCTGTGTTCAACCCCAGCACGAGTGTAAAAGCCAAATGTAGTGATAAGCGACCCTAGTCAGTGCTGGGGAGCCACAGAAAGCAGGGTCCCCGAGCTTGCTGAAAGCTCGAGCTCCTGGGTGGTCCATAAACCCTGTCTCAGAATGTAAGCTGGAGAATAGTGAAGGCAGACAGCAGATGTCTTTGTGAATACACAGGCACACACCCACATGTGCACAGAAGGTCCGGGTTGAGTCCTGGTGGAGGAGCAGAGCGACAGCTACTCGACTTTGTACCTCTCAGCACGAGACTGCCACTTCCGGGGGCCTAGGTGTTCTTAGAATATCCATCCCAGGGCAGACTTGGCCCCATGAGGCTGAAGAGAAAACTCCCATGCACTAGCTCTATCCAGAGCTTAGGCTCTGCAGCAGGAACCCTTCCCAGGAGAAAGCCGTAGCCTCCAGCTGAAGGACTCACACTGAGAGCTGCAGTGGAGTCTCTACCTGGCTAGGCTGGGGCCAGAGAAGGCAGCAGCCTTCAGTCATGTGGATTCTCTTGAGCGGATGTTTCTTTATTCATTATTTATCTTTAGAATCTCCCAGAAGCTTCTTTTCATTGTCACCAGCTTCACCATGGAGCATGTCATGGGGTTCCCACCCGCTCTCCCACCATCTGCCTAAATGCTGAAATCCTATGGTGTACGTCTATCTTTTGGGACAGGGTTTCACTATGTAACTCTTGCTGGAACTCACTATGTAGACAGGACTTGTCACAGAGCTCACAGGGTCACAGAGACGAGCTTGCTCTGTCGCCCTGGAGCTAGGATTAAAGGTGTGTACCACTACACCAAGCCTGCCCTCTAATTTGTTAATACTTACATTTCAACAAGTCATCCTATTGATTTTTCCCATTTTTGGTAATAACATCAATAGGAGAAGATACTTAATCTGTTCCATTAAGGTCAAACGACATGAAGCTGACCCTATCTACTTCCCTCTATAACAACAGCTATTTCGTGCAGCCCTGCCCAGGATCTACTGAGTGGGGTTGGTTATATTCTTTCATCCTCAGAACTCAGTGAGGTAGCCAGGATAGTCATCCCAGCTTTGCCAGCAAGGCACACCTTTACAAGGCAGGTTAAGTGATTTGTCAAGTGACTGACAGCTAGAAGATGGTTCATCTGGGATCCAAACTGCTAGCAGAGTCTACATTTTTAATAAGCATAACACAAAATACCTCAAATCAACAGTTTATCAACCAACATTAGACCTTTCTGGAGTCTGGAGAGACCAATCATTTGTAAACTACAGTGTGTATTTCTCACCTGTCCCTCCCATTCCTTTGGTGTGTGTGTGCTCGTGTGTACGTGTTGGCTACATGTGACCTATGTGTGTTCATTTGTGTGTGAGTACAAATGCCCGTGTGTACATGAAAGACTGTGGAGGTCAGCAATTGTCCTGCTCCATCACTCTCCACTTCATTCTTAGGAGAAAGGGTCTCTCCTGAACCTAGAGCTGGGCTGGGGGCCAGCAAGGCCCACAGTCCTCCTGCTTCTGCTCACCATGGTGCCAGTGTTACTCGTACACCTGTGGTCAGGCCTGGCTTTGTATGCACAGGCCTCCATGTCTGTGCAATAAAGGCCCTTGACATGCTGAGCCATGTCCCCAGATCTTATTTTTCTCTTTCCCCATATCCAACAGTCTTACTGCTGTTTATCATGGCTAATTATATGGGCTAGAAATCCTAGATGATGCTAAACAGCAGTGACACTAGGGGTGGAAGGTCTCACAGGGGCTCCTTGGTGATGACAGATCAGTCACCGGTTCTGACAGCAGAAGTGCTGATAGATCTGCACACACAGTTGGGCTGCACGGAGCCTCTCTCTCTCACACACACAAACAAAGGCTCTTTGAGCCAGTGCAAACCGAACAGTTTGTAGCCTAGGCAACTGCCAGGTATGAACATCGGCTTCTTATTCTCTGTACTGTAATACAGCTAAACAAGATGCCACCAGCAGAAGCCAGTGAGAGCTCACAGGCTCTGGGCATTGTTCTGGCATGGAACCCGGGAGTCCAGGGTTCAGAGTAGCCGGTAGCACCCGAAGTCATCTCTTTTTCTCTCTGAGAAGTATGCGGCAGCAGTGCTGTGGAACCCCACCTCTACCTACTGTGGACTTAAGAAGCATGTACGGACGTGAACACCCACACAAATGGTGGGCTCTGAGCTGAGGGACTTGAGGGTACACCAGAATCTCTCCACGCCAATCTCAAAGAAACTGAACCACAGAAGAGAACATTTCAAAGCCAAATATAACATTTTTTTAAAAATAACAATTCGGCCACACATGGAGCCAGAGTGAAGAAATTAGGATAGATAACTTATGAGCATTGACCTCTAAAACAATAATAGCACTAGCAGATGCCAGAGCCAGAGGGCACACTTCAAGCTGGCATTCGATGCTACATTGCTGTCGTTGGTTCCCTCCGGTCTCCTTCCCTCCTCTCCCCTCCACTCCCTTCATTCCTATCCCCTTCCTTCTCCCTTTCTTTTCCCTCTTCTTCTTTCCTCCCTCCCTTCTGTCCTGCTTCCCTTTTTTCCCTGGCTATACATCACTATATAACCCAGGCTAGCCTGGGGCTCACAATCTTCCTACTTATGAATAACACACACACACACACACACACACGCACCCGCACACACACACACACGCACCCACACACACACACACACACGCACCCACACACACACACACATGCACCCACACACACACATGCACACATACACACACACACATACACACACACATACACACACACACACACACTCTGCTAAGCACTTGTTGATTCCAGGTTGACCAGCATTGAAGAGCAGAGGTTTTGGCTTGACTCTGGAATGCACACATGCACACTCACACACACACGTACACACACACACACACACACACACACACTGCTAAGCACTTGTTGATTCCAGGTTGACCAGCATGGAAGAGCACAGGTTTCGGCTTGACTCTGGAATGCACACATGCAGAGGGGATAATGAAGGGATGCAGGAGACAGTCTTGTTCAGAGTCCTTGTGAGAAGTAAGCTGGCTTCGGGGGGTGGGTAGCCGATTTGAGGTGTCAGACCTCTGTCTTCCCAGGCTTCCAGCTTGCTGAACAAAACGCAGCTGAAAGATTCGATTCCTGTCTCAGCTCTATGGCATATGTGGTGACAAGCCCCATGAACTCTTGGTATTCCTGGTGACAGTAGGGTGGCTCTGGATACAAGTGACAGAATGTTGCAGTAAAGGGTTTGTACATCTGTGTTTTAGGTCTGGAGGAAATGACTCCCAGTTGAACACTGTCCGTATCCAACTCACAACACAAGCATAACCACCTTCTGGCTACTCTCGCTTCAGCTGATTCCTACAGAAGCACCTGGGTGGGACTTTCCCACACCATATCACCGTGTCCACATCTTTATAATTCAGTTTCTTATCCGGACAGTGGTGGCATACATGAACAAAGATTTCTGGAGAGAAAACATCCACTGTTTGAACACAAGTTTATAAGAGCTTTGATGACTGTGATGAGGTTAGAATATTGCAGGTCTAGGGTCCAATTATAAATTATCTTGGGGTATCCTAGTCCCTTAAGAGTCATTTATCACCCACCTCTGTATGTGACTATACTGGATAGCTTTATGTCAACTTGACACAAGCTAAAGTCATCTGAGAGGGAACCTCAATTGGGAAAAAAAATGCCTCTATAAGATTAGGCCACTCCTGATGAGACCTGATAGACTAGGATGAGCAGGAAGGAGAGGAAGACTTCCCCTATCAGTGGACTTGGGGAGGGGCATGCATGGAGAAGGGGGAGGGTGGAAAAAGTAGAGGTTTATGGGGGGTATAAAGTGCATAAAGTGTAATTAATAAAAATTTAAAAAAAGAGATTAGGCTGTAAGTAAGCCTATAGCACATTTTCTTAATCAGTGATTGATGGGAAGGGGGAGGGCCCAGCCCATTGTGGGTGGGGCCATCCCTGGGCTTGCAGTCCTGGGTTCTCTAAGAAAGCAGGCTGAGCAAGCCATGTAGAGCAAGCCAGTAAGCAGCACCCTCCATGGCCTCTGCATCAGCTCCTGCCCCCAGGTTCTGCCCTGTTTGAGCTCCTGTCCTGCCTTCCTTCAGTGATGGACTACAACGTGGAAATATAAGCCAAACAAACCCTTTCCCCCCCAGCTTGCATTTTGGACCTGGTGTTTCACAGCAGCATGAGAGCTAATTAAGACAGTGACCTACTCTCCGTGAGACTTTCAGTTAAGTTCTTTTAGAAGGTCCAGGCAGACCTCTGGCTTCTACCAACCCAAAGGCTCAGGCGGCATCTGGGCTGTAGCAGGGACTTCCCCGCTCTGCCGTAACCCGCCTACCTGAAGCTTCCACCAATGTATTTTAAAGTGTGTTGGTTGGTGATTTACTTTGCCCTGTTACCACACAATCCTCAGAACCCTCCCACCATGTTGTGACAGGTAACCTGAAATAGCCTAGTTTGTGTTCCAAAGCCAAGTCACCAAGATTTGACTATAGACTAAACTACCTCCATCCCTTTTGGGGTGAGAGGTGTGTTTCTGCATTCTACGCACAGCTCTCTCATGGCATCCACCCACAGTGGGTAAGCACACACGGAACACTAGACACAGGCGCCTGGCAAGCCCCCTGAGATGCCAGCTGTCTTAACTGCCGCTGATTGACTGTGGAGTGCCAGGCACTTCCGTCCCACGTACTTACTCTGCTAAAGTAAAACCAGACTGGACAGGGTCATTGACTCACAGAAGCCTTCCGTCCCGTGTTCTGTTGGGACCGCTTGTTTCCTCTCCTTGTGACTAAATGAAGGATGACCTCTGGGCCTGGGGGCGTGGCTCAATTGCTGAAAGGCTTGTTTCACAGACATGAGGATCTGCATTCCATCCCAAGGACCCACGAGAAACAGTGTGGCATGGGGCACACGCTTGCAATCCTAGAGCAATGGATGTGGCCACAGAAGGCTTCTGAGGGCTCGCTGGCTGGCCAACCTAGCTTGTTTGGTGAGTTCTAGGTAAAAGTGAGAGATCGACTCAAAAAAAGCCATGTGTGAGTGAATGAAAAGGACATAGAAAGCTTATGTCTGGCCTCCACATGCACATATGCATGTGTATGCACACACACACACACACACACACACACACACACACACACACTCCTCTATACACACAGTGCACACTGCCATAAGGAGCCTGGCACTGAACTTGGAAGGCCGCAGGTGAAGAAAGGAAAGAGGCTGTGGCCAGGAGAATGTCTGCAGTGCAGTGCAGGGACCTGGACTGCAGGAGCACCCAGCATCTGGACTGTGTAGCTGCCAAAGCTGGGGCACACACTGGCCATGATGCTCAGGAGGCACCCTCCACCCACAGTTCATCTGCGGTCCCCTCTCGGCGTGAGCCTGAAGAAGGCATTCTTTGAAACTGTTCCCTGCCTAGGTTACCCCATTGCACTTTCATGATGCATTGTTTCAACATTTCCCTCCTGTTACACATTCCTGCTTCCTTAAAATGCATCCTGTGCAGTGGTGGGGAAGCTTACACATAGAGAGAAGTGGAGGAGCTGAGCATGAACGTAGTCTGCCACGGCTGGGGGTGAGCAAGCCTGCAGAAAGTCACTCTTAACGTTCACCCCTTTGCCAATGTTTTTGTTTTTCTTTCTTTGCCACAGATTTCTTTCCAGCATCTTTCACTGAGGGTCTATTTTCCATAACCAGTCCCTCCTGAATTTACCCAGAAAGACACTCGCCTTGTTGGGAAGGAAACTCTTCCTCCACCCACTCAGGTTCCCTGGCTGCATCTGCAAAATGAACCTGCAATGGTTTGGAGGAAAACAAACAATTGTATTTAATGTTAAGAGTCTTATATGGAGTTTGGAATAAAACCCAGTGGTGGAACAACTGCCTAGAATCCCCTAGTGAGGGGCTGGGATGTGGCTCAGTGGTAGAGCCCCTGCCTAGAATCCCCCAGTGAGGGACTGGGGTGTGGCTCAGTGGTAGAGCCCCTGCCTAGAATCCCCCAGTGAGGGGCTGGGATGTGGCTCAGTGGTAGAGCCCCTGCCTAGAATCCCCCAGTGAGGAGCTGGGGTGTGGCTCAGTGAGAGAGCCCCTGCCTAGAATCCCCCAGTGAGGGGCTGGGGTGTGGCTCAGTGGTAGAGCCCCTGCCTAGAATCCCCCAGTGAGGGGCTGGGGTGTGGCTCAGTGGTAGAGCACCCACCTGGTATAGCAAGGCTCTGGGATCATCCCCAATACATACACACACACACACACACACACACACACACATGCATGCACGCAGGCACGCCTTCATGTGCACGGTGTCAATAGTATAGCTAAGAGAGCTGGATGTTTGTACTCATTCTCTCTCTCTCTGCTGTGTATTTATTTGTATAAGTCACTATTTTTTTCTTTGGTACTTACAATACAGGCCAACTGTCCTGACTCTGTAGTGAGAATTGAAAATGTTTAGAAACATGAAAATCTTCAAGCACCAAAATGACATTCAAAACGTTTCAGATTTTAAAGCACCTTGGATTTTTAGATTTCAGAGCAGGGATGATCAGCCCATAAGATCTATATGAACAGTGCAAACTCCAGTTCATTCTGGAATCCAAGTTGCATTCAGCCCCCAGATTTCAGATGAGGGCTCTGCACCTGAGGCACAGAGCGGAGCCCGGGAGGGCACCCTTCCAGTCCTTCCCAGCCTCTATTAGTATACCAGTGAGATGTGGAAATGGGCTAAAGGGACTGGAAATGAAAAGGCCAGGCTCCTAGCTTGAAAGCTTTATGTAATTTACATAAATCTGCATGTTGAGTTCAAAAAGCACAGATCTGCACTATTCAAGTTAATTAGCTCAAACTTATTTAATATGAACCCAATATTCAAGAATAACATAGATAAAATACAGAGCCATTTAAATAAACCAATTGTTTTAATCATTTCTTGATTAAGATAGCTAAAATAAGCTGCACATATGGCTGTGCCAGCGGGGTGTCGGTTCCCACACTGTGACTGCGGGAGCAGAGTGAAGGCAGGGCCGGGCTGACAGGGTTGTGGATGAGCTGCATGCTTTAGCTCCAGTAAGGGGGCCAACTGAGGGCTTCCTGGAGCGCTGGCTGCACTGAAGCCTCAGGCTAGAGCCCAGAACACAGCAGCCATTTGGTCCTGCATGATGGTGGAGAGAAGCTTAGCCCACCCTTAACTTTCTTTTCAGTACATCATATGACTGGGGCTACCTGCTACCTGTCTGCGGAAGCCGGTGAACAGGGACTGAACCTTTACAACTGCGCTTTGTTCAGGGAGCCAGACACCTGAGAGAACTGCGGGTTAGCGCCCCGAAGACCGACCTACATCTCCTCTCCAGTGATGGGCTCTGTGGGGGAGGGGCAGGACAGTCATCTCAGAGCTCTCTCTCTCCTCAGAGGCCCTCAGGTTTCAGAGACTTTCAGTGTCTGTGCTCCTCCTTCCAGCCCTGGCCTGGTCCTTCCCTCTGCATGTCAGGCACACACGTGGAGCCTGAGGCCTAGTTCGTGCCTGCTGCTGTCAACCTTGTACTCCTCCAGGGCTGCTGGGCTGGGAGGGGTAACTCAGAACCATTAACAGCGTGTGTGCGCTAGGCTGGGGGTAGCATGGGAGTGCTGGTTCCTTCCTGTGACACGGAGCGCGGGGTATCTTTATAATGTACACCCTGAGCATGTCCCTAGCCACCCCTCCTGTCTTCTGTCATTAGGAGGAGATGCAGCACATGCTACCAGGATGGGCAGGTGTCCCAGTGAGGTCTCCAGAGGTGGGTAGCCTACGACACCAAGCTTTACACACTACCCAGCCCTTCTCCATCAGGTCCCAGGAGGAGACAGGCATATCCGCCACGGAGCTGATCCCCGCATCCCTCATGTACAGAGTGACCCTTCCCAGCGCCCACACCTGATGCACTGTCAAGGTCTCCCTGGAGAAGCGATCTGGAAAAGGTGGAGTCAGGCCTTCTGATGATGAGCACACCATGTAATCAATGAGCACTCCAGAAAAGCCAACATTTTCCAAACTCTGGAAGTTAACCAGAAGCTTACAACATTCCGATCACTCACTGCTTACTCAAGACAAACATGAGTTCTACCAAGGAACAGCAGGTTGCCAGTGGTTTGACTCTCGCTATTTGGCAGCCCCATTTCCTGGTATAAGACAGCCTATAAAAATAAAATAAAATAAAATAAAATAAAATAAAATAAAATAAAATAAAATAAAATAAAATAAAATAAAACATTTTCACAGCCACAGAAGTTGTGAAAGCCAACAGTCCCAACGCCACTGCTGGGGCCAGGAAGACACTCTACTCTCCGGCCTGTCAACAGGCTCCCTGGGGGAGTTCCACTCTCAGGTCTTGCCTTTATTTGACCCAAATCAGAGCCTCCTTAGTGCAAAAAGCTCAGCTTCTAGGGCATTTGCTGCAAACAATCAGTGGCAATTGTTCAGCACCACAGCTGCCCACAGAGCCATCCTGGTCAGGACTAACAAATGTGTGCCCATTAAGACTGAAGAAGAAGCTCAAGAGTGGCAAGTGTGTAAATAACCGGGCTACTATGAATAGCACACACATGTACAGGGGTGAACACACATAGAAAAAGACCTAAAACACTCCTCATGTTTCCCCCCAGTGATCCATGATGTCATGTATAAGCTGGGGGTTGGTAGGGCTGGGGAGGTGGCTAATGTGTTTGCTGTGTGAAGGTGGGGACCTGAATTTGACCCCCAACACTCACATAAAAAGGCTGGGCACCCGGGCACCCCACAACCTTGGCATAGGGAGGCAGAGATGACAGGAGGGTTCCTGAGGCTTACCTGTCCATCAGTGCAGCTGAACTAGTGAGCCATGAGTTCAGTGGGGGATTGCATCTCAGAGAATCAGAGCAAGACAACTGTACTACACAAATACACACAAACATACACACACACACACACACACACACAGGAGGAGACAGGCATATCCGCCACGGAGACCCACCACTCACCAGAGACCCAGGGTTGGAAACTGCCTTCCTCTGCAGCAACACACACGTCAGCACATGGAAACCTCTACCCAAAGCTTGGCAACTTCTTGGACAACTCTGTCCAGGCCTTACGAGACCACTAAGTTAAGTAATCAGAGAATACAGACACTGAAAAAAAAATTCACAGACTACACTAGCAAGATGGCTCAGTGGGTGATGGTGTGTGCCACCATGGCTGGCAGCCTGAGTTCTGTCTCCTGGACCTACATGGGAGAAGGAAAAAACAGTCTTGAGTATGTTGGCCTTTACCCATGGACCATGCACACCTATACATGTGCACACACAAATTCATTATTTACACATGTGCTTAACTCAGGGAGTCACTTAACAAACACAGTCATAAAGGGCATACCCCGGGGAGCACAGGGACGCTGACTTCCAAAGCTGCCACATCCCACCATTAAGTGTTCAGTTTTCAACAAGTCTGAATGAGATATGCCAAAATGTAGAACCCGTGCCCCAGAAGACTGGGATGAGCAGCGGCTCACAGACGCAGGCTCTAGCGAAGCTATTGGATTTCCTTGACAAAACCTTCAAATTAGCTGGCACAAATATATTTTCAAAGCCAAAAGACTCCAGCCTGGCTCCCCCAGAGCCTCGCCCAGTACTGAATGCTAATTTAAGAGCTAAGGAAGGCGGATGCAGCTGTTGGAAAGCACTGGGCTGAAGATGGGGACGCGTAACTCAAAGCGGGCACCCTGGAGACCTGGCAGCACCTGCAGAGCGCTTCTGTCTCCCCAGCAGGGAGTTCTGGGGGAAGGCAGAATGGGTCTGCTCGGCGCAGACAGAACAGGCCTGCACTTGCGTGGGCCGCACTATCTCGCATCTGTGCTTTCTTCAAATCAGTCATGCAAAGGAGCCAGATAGTCTCTGTGCAACAGTTTAGCGCAGCCAGCTGCATGTCCCTGGGAGGCTTCTTGACATAGTTGTCATGCCATCCTGAGAAAGACCCTCAGACAAAGCAACACACTTTGTATTTGGTTCAAGAGACCGGTACACAGACACACAGTGAGTAAGTTAAAAACGTGTTCCAAGGACTTTACACGCTGCAGAGGGGAGTGCAATACTGTCCCCACTGAACTGCTCGTGTCTGTTTAGCTCCATGAAGGAACTTGCTTAGAAGGACTGGCCTGGGGACAAGGAACAAGGCCGAGATTCCCGGGTCTGTCGCTAGAAATTGATTGTTCCGCCAGACTCCAGGATAACCTCCGTCTTTTCCACAAGGGTAGGAGAGGAAGCTGTGTGGAGAAGAGGGGACAGTGCGTTCCACACTCTGGGAGCCGGGGAGCTGGCTCAGTGACTAAAGCCCCGTTGGTGCAGTTGTGGGGAGAGTTCAGGCAGCTATCACCCACATAAATGCTGGATGGGCTCTGTGGCATATAAGAAACCCAGAGCTGGGAAGGTGGAGAAAGGGTCCAGACACAGGCTGGCTAGCTTTGCCTCTCACCTCAGTACAGATGTGTAAGCCAAAGAAATCAGCTCTGCACCCTTTCTTCCACTGCTTTTTGTCATCAGAGGGTTTTAACACAGCAACAGAAAAGAAACACGAACACATTATTATTATTATTGTTATTATTACTATTATTATTTAAGATGCTCTGGTCAACACTGCAATGAAAGTAAAAGCTTGGGACTGCCTCTCCATGCTGCAGCTTGGAGTCCTGAACTGGTGGGTTTGTGCCCCCTTGAACACTGACTCACTTCCCCTCAAGGAGAGTGTTCCCAGGTAGCTTAGGGCTACGAGGAGACAGCATGTGAGGATTAATTAGTGCGTGCCTCCTGGGCTCTTTGAGCAAGTCCCAAGGAGAAAGCAAAGGAATGTATTGTTGGGAAGGGAACAAAAGTGTAATTATTACCACTGAACAAAGAGGAACCTGTGAGTGGAAATAGCTAGGATTGTGCGAGTACCAATGGGGACTCCATGAACATGAGCTGTGCGATGTGGAAAGGGACCCCCCTCATCTGTCCTAGGAGTTTGGGGATGCTTCCCCTTACTCTAATCTCCCAATCTCACAGCAGTGGTTAGTGCAGGAAACAGAGGTACAGTCTTGTTACTTACACGTGTGGTAAACACCTTTGCACTCCTGTGTTTGGGGGAGGCTGAAAGCCAGTGGTTTCCCCACGCTCTGCTGACAACAACACACAAATAGCTGGAGCTGACAGGCTCACTTACATCACACTTACTCCAGAACAGGGAAAGGCAGCTGGAGCCCCGAGCAGTCACTGTGAACAGACACCCCTCCCGCCATTGTTCCATGTCAAAAGTGAAGTTAGCAGGAGATGTCTCTCCACGGGATTCCCTCTACCCTCTCCATGGGTCTGCATGCTTCTTTAGTTCTGTTTATGTGATCATGCTGTGTTAGGATGTTGTCTGTGTTCCCGGGGTTCTTATCATGATCACATAGGTGAAGCAGCCAAGTAATTAGACACAGGGACCTCCTTTCCTTAAGACATCCCATCTGGGTGCCTGCTGTGGTAGATCTCAGCCACAAGCCTAAACACACAGGACACATTCAGCTCTCCAGGGACAGCAGGAACCTGAAGGGATGCTGTAGGGATTGTCCTTCTGTCATTCAGAGGCTGTCAAGCCCCTGTCTGAGTTTCCACAGCAAAGCAAAGGCCTCAGAGGCCCTGATGTGTCTCTAGGACACACAGGCTCTGGGCTTAGTCATGTGACTTGGTTCAGTCACAAACTTAACTTAGAATACACGACTACAGTTGTACTTTCTTTCTTGGACACGGTGCTGGGAAAACACTGTCCACAGGGGTGTTTGTGGGGGCGGGGGCTTGCAGAATGACAGAGGAGACAGGTAAGAGAAATGAAGATCCCATCAAAGCCAGCCCTGAGCAGCCAGCCCTGGTCACCCTCCCATCTTTCGCCAATCAGTGCTCCACTAACCTATGACTTGTGACAAAAAACAAAGCTAGTCTTTGAGGTCACCAGAGCAGAATGCTCTATAACAGATAGGTAACTGATATACCACAGAATGCAGATGTAGAGGTCATGATCCAGTGGTTCTGGGACTGGATGAGAGCAGCTGCTGTGCAAACATGAAGACCTGAGTTCAAATCCCCAGGACCCATTTGCACGTTAGGTGTCATGGCCTGAACCTGCAACCCCGTGTTGTGTCAGCCCAAGCAAGCAGATCCCATGGGGCTCGCTGGATAGCCAGCCTGGTTGAAATGGTGAACCCCATGTTCTATGAAAGATCCTTCTCCAAAAATAAGCTGGAGACAAAAGAAGACACCTGGCATTAACCTCTGATTTCCACAGGTGCAGCATACATGAAGGCACCCACAAAACACGTACATACACATGTGCATATCACATACACACACACAGAGAGAGAAAACAGAGAAACACAAAGAGAAAACAGAGAAACACACACACAGAGCGCGAGAGAGTGAGAGATCAGTTCTGAGGGTCATCTGCAACCTTAAGCCAGATGTGGGATTTCAGAAAGACCGATGGCAGAGCCAGAAGAAAGTCTCCAGTGGGAGCCAGAGTTTGGAAGAACAGCTGCCAGAAGGCCTGGGCCGTGGCCTCTCTCTCCACTGCATCCTTCATTCTATCTGAGGCTCTTCCAGCTGGCTGCCTCTTAGCCTGTTTGCTCTAGGGAGTTTCCTGGAAGGAATGAGGCCCTTCGTTTTGCCTGTAAGGAACACTGAGCTAAGACCTGGATGTGGAGCCATCACTGGCTCACTTCCCAGAGCAAAGAGCCATTTGTCACCTTTCCCTCCAGGTCCCGCTGCCAGGATATTTAATCTTCTCCTGGGCTCGTCTCAGTGGCGTGGTCCTCTCTCCTTCTTCTGAGAGGCTTGTCTGTACATCTTTATCTCCCTTCTCATCCTTCCCTCCCATCATCCCACAATCTGCTCTTGCAGACGCTACCACAAGACTAAGAGATTTGGCAACAGTCACTTCTGTTCACTGGCCTCACTCCAGGACTCCTGCCCCACTGAAGGCTGGTGAAAACAGCTCCACACCTTGGCTTTTGGATTTGAGCTACAGGTGACTAAGCAGGCAACCCACAGTAGAGCTCCATCAGTATGGCTGTCACCGAGGGTGTGTCCAGAAAGCTCTCCCACTCTTGAGGCAGAGACCTCCACATGCCATCTGCCTTAATTAGGATTGTATTTCTGTGATAAAGGACCACAAGCAAGGCAGTTTATAGAAGAAGGTGTTTTCTTGGGCTTACTGTGCTAGAGGGGTAAGAGTCCATCGCAGCAGGGAGTCATGACAGCAGGCAGACATGGTGGCAGGAGCAGCTGAGAGCCCACATCTCAAACCGAGAAACTTGGAATAGCTCATGGCTTTTAAAACTTCAAAATCATCCCAGTGACACACTTCATTTAGCAAGACCTCCTAAGTCTTTCTCCCAAAATGTCACCCACTGGGGACCAAGTGCTCTGATGCCCAAGACCCCAGGGGTCATCGCACTGAAACCACCAGTGTCTGTCTCTCAGGGGACCTTCAGCCTGTGGAATTCTCCACAGAGAGACGAAGGTAAAGATTCCTTCTAGTCTATCAAAACTGCATGATCTCGGCGCTCCAAGCAGACTGAATAAACCATGAGACCACCGGCCACATGTGCACACAGACATGTACGATAGCTGTCCAACGGCCTGATCAATAAAACAGGGACCTGCAGTCACTGTGTGTGTTCTCCGTGTTGTTTTGCATGTGTGTGTGTGTATTTATTTGTGTGTGTTGCTTTCTTGGGGATGCCTTCAGTTGCTGCATATAAGCTCAGTGATGAAGTGGGGCCCCTTGAACATTCTGGTCTTCACACTGAAAACAGGTAGGTGCAAAGGGCTGTCCCACAAATCTGATACAATCTTGGGCCAACCTGGGGTCACAGCCATTCTCAGGGCCATCTGATTAGATACAAAGCATGTCTTAGGGGCGAGGGGAAAACACCTCAGTCATCGGCTGTGCTGCTGTTGACTCTCTGGACAGAGAATGTGTTCTGATGGGATCAACAGCACCCTGGCTTCAATGCACAAGATGCCAGCCACAGCCCCACATACCACCCAAAGACTCTAGCCATGGGAAAATGTGTTGAAAAGGTACATCCTTTCTCTAACCCTGAAAACAGCACAAGTGTGCAACCACCACACTCCACTCCACGGTGCAGCCTCTCCTAAGGTCCATCTGGGATCAAAGATGAGGCCCTGCTTACACAGATATGTTAATTTGGCTTTTAAGCGTGGAACCAAAGAGTAATTGTATGCATGCCTTTTGTGTGTACAGGTACATGTGTGTGAGACACAAGTGTGCAGGTCAGAGGTCAACCTTCGCTGTTTTTCCATACCTGCAGTCCTTGTTTATTTTAGACAGGGTCCCTCACTGGCCTGGAGCTTGCTGAGTATGCTAGGCAACCTGACAACAAGGCCTATAGATCTACCTGTCCACATTTCTCCAGGTCTAGGATTTCTAATGGGCACAACCACAGCTAGCTTTTCACGTGGGTGCTGGGGACTGAACTCAGATCCTCAGGCTTGGAAGGCAAGCACTTGGCTGAGGCATCTTCTCTGCTCTCTTAAGAGAAAAGTCGCCAGGTGGGTGGTGTCAGAGGTGACACACACCTTTAATCCCAGCACTCAGGAGGCAGAGGCATGTAGATCTCTGAGTTCCAGGTCAGCCTGGTTGGCAGAGTGAGTCCAGGCCATCCAGGGCTACAGAGAGAAAACCTTTCTTGAAAAACAAAGATGGAAGTCACATGATTTCATTGACTTTTAAAACTTTCAAATGCCTTAATAAAGAGGGCTCACACCACCCATGTGAGAATGGAGCTGCCAATCACTGAACAGCACAGTCTTACACCCTCCCTTAGATTACCCTCATACACACTCACACCCACCCCCTCTTTTTTTTTTTATTTTAATGTAGACAGCATCTCAAGTATCCCAGGCTGGCCTCAAACCCCTTATGCAACCGGGGATGACCTCCTGCCTCCACCTTCTGAATCCTGGGGTTACACTACACTACACTAGGTTTATGCTGTGCCAGGGGTGAAACCCAGAGAGCTTCAGGTGTGCTAGGCAAGCATGCTGCAGACCAAGCCTTATGCCAGCCTGCTTTCTTAATTCTTAAGGAGAAATTTTTCGACAGAATGTTTTGATGCAGCAAATTCATTCATGAATACAATCATCACTTGGAAGGTCATGGTGATTTCATTTTCCACAGCATTTCCTCCGCAAGCCGTAGGACATATGCCGCTGCTTTTGTTCCTGATGCCAGCTTTGGGCCTCCTCTTGGCTGGAGCTGAGGATGAAGAATCTCCAGTCCTCTCTGCCACAGGCAAACTCACAGGCATGCACAGCTAAGGATAATACAGTGTGACGTGGCTCAGAAGGAAGAACGCTGGAGCCCGGCTCGTCGGGAAGGCGTGGAGGGAATGGGGAATGGGGAAGATGTGTGGCTCTGATTTAAAGTTAATTGAGGGGAAAAATTTTCCAGATACAACAGAAGTACACAGCACAGGTCAAGAATAATTAAAATCTCAGAGTGCTGGGAGAGGGATTCCAGGAGAGCAGCATTTATGACACATGGAGGCACACGCCACATGTCCTACTGAGTAGCCAAGGTGGCTGAAGCCCTAACAAAGTGACAGGTCTTGAAGAATTTGTCACTGGGGTTCGCTGGTACACGCTGTCTGGGGTCCCTTCAGTCCTGGTCCACAGAGACACTCTTAGATGGCGTCTGAGGTGTCCCCAGATGTAAGAGAACAGGCTGTAAGCGTGATAATGACAATTCCTACCGCAGTCACTCATCTCAGAGCTGCCAAGTGTTTCCAGTTTCCTTCCTAGTACAAAAGTTAAGAGAGAAATTTATCTGTTCCGGTACATGTGTGTAGGCCTGCAAGCGAAGGGCAGCCACCAACCTTTATGTTGGAGCTGTCCACTTCATTCTTCTGAAACTGTCTCTCCTTGGCCTGGAACTCACTACATAGGCTAAGATGGCTGCCAGCAAGCCCTGAGAATCTGCCTCCCCACTGCTGGGATTACAAATACATGCTGCCATGCCTGACTTGAGTTTACATGGTTTCTGAGCATGGAACTCAGGCCTTCATGCTTGCACTGTGTCCTTGTTTCACTTTTATAGCTGTGAGATATATATTTAAATACCTTGACAAAAGGATTTTTTTTTTTTTTTTTTAACTCACAGTTCAAGGTTATATAGTCCAGATGGTAGGGAAGTCAAGACAGACAGAATTTAAAATAGCCATCTTATCACATCAGTGGTCAGGAGCAGAAGGAAGTGAGTGCACACATGATCGCTTGTTTCTTCGTACTCATCTTGATTTCTCTACTCTTGCACAGGTCAGAGCCCCTTCCTACAGAATGGCAACACCCACAGTGGGCTGGGTCTTCTTCCCACGTCAATCAACTTAATTAAGACAATCCCCACCAACTCCACCACAGGCCAACACAATGTAGACAATCACCCTTCACTGAGAGTCTCTTCCCAGGTGATTCCTTGTGCCAAGTTGACAACTAAAGCTAGAGAGCCATTGCACATGGCAGGTACTTCGGTGACTCAGCCATCATCCCATCGCTAAGGACCTGTCTTAAACGTCATGTTTGTGACCTAACATTCCTGTTAGGTTAGAGAAATATCTAGAGAAGATACCTAAAAGGAGGTGAGTCCTGGGCTAACTCTTGCAGGATAATGTCAGAATGAGAGTGGAAATGGTATGGATACACATGTGCTTGCACACATGTGCATAGAGACCAGGAAGGGAGAGGTGCACTGGGTATGCCCTGCTCTATCTGTGCCTTATTCTCTCCAGAGAAGGTCTCTCACTGAAGCAGGAGCTAGGCGTGCAGCTAGCACACCCCGATAGTTCTTCCCAGTGCTCTCCCCACTGTTATCATTACAGGGCTGTGGCTGCACACAATTTGTTTGTTTTTAATGTGGACACCGGGATTCAAGCTCAGATCCTTACGTTGGTGCAGTGAAGTGCTCTTACTCATGGAGTCACCTTCCCTGGCCCTTTAATGAGTCACTTTTAATTGCTGTCTCTGTCGTGAAAGGAAGGATGGTAGGGCAGAACCAGGCTCATGGAGGGCACAGGAACTAACAAAGAAGGCTTTGATGAGTGACAAAATGATGGTAAAAGTTAACGATGAATCCAATCTCGTTCTTTCTAGAATGCAGAGATGGAATGAATACCACTTCCTATTTAGAGACTCTGATTACACATTAGATTAGCAGACATGAACAAACAGAACTCTGATTAAATCAATACAGAAAAACTCAAAGTAAGTTGCTTCTCTATCTACTGCGTAAACAAGGAGGGAGACTTTCCCCAGCACCTACTTACGATGCAAGCAAAAAGTTTAAAAATCAATCCCTCCGCTCGAGGGAAACAGTGCTGTCTGCCTAACAGCATGTGGCTTTCTTATAGTGTAGGCATGTCATGACTGCAGAGGCTGGAGCACACAAGAGCACGTCAGTCAAAGAGACCTACCTCATTCATGGCCAATTTATCAGGGAGACAGGCAATTACGATTTGATTAGCATGTAATAAATGGTGTTTCTTTCCAATAGATCAAGTAAAGTAGTTGAGCAAAAACTGTTTGGTGAGAGTTACTCCCCTCCTGACTACCAAGTGGAAAGGTGGCTTGTGCTGAGGGGTGGGCAGAGGTGACGATCTGGTGGAGCCCACCTCTGCATGAGGGCCTGTGGGCACTGCTGAAGCTGGCAGAGACTCTGCCTAGCGCCCCGTTGTGCAGGAGAACCCCCAGAGTGCCTTGTACATCCCAGTTTAAGGCTTTTGAGGCATTAAAAGCCAAGGTTTTGTTATTATTATTATTTTTTTTTATTCACACCCTTGGATATGATTTAACAAGAATAAAATCAGAAACAATTTCCTTAAAATGGATTAAACTAAATGGAAACAAGACTGTTAGAGAATTTGAACAAAATACAAAGATTTTATTTATTCCCTTAAAGGAAAAGGACAAAGGAGTGAGTTAAGCCTCAAAAATCTGCCATAAGACTATCAGAAACATCCAGAAGGGCAGAGAGGCGCTCAGCCGTTAGGTGCAGACTGCTCTTGCAGAAGAGTTTCGGTCTCAGCCCCCACCTGAGGTGTCTGTAACTGTCTGTAACTCCAGCTCCAGGGGGTTCAGCTGGCTTCTGTGGCCACCTGGACTCACTGAGACAAACCCCCACATGACCCCCCACAAATGCACATAGTTAAAAGAAACACCAAGAGCAAGGAGGGGACCAGCACCTGAGCAATGACACTGGTGTCTTCTCTCCTCCACAGGCATTTGAACACATTTGCGCATGCACCCACAAGGAGGTGCACACACATGCACGCACATGCACAGAGAATCAAATGTTCCCATTGTTTGCACACATTGACCGGGCAGAAAGTGCTGGTCTTTCCCAACCTCCCCCCCAAACCCTGCTGCTCTATTGATGGGCTTTAGTGAGTCCAGCTCTGAGCAGCACCACTAAAGACTAGGAGCAGTCTCTGCCCTTCTGGTGGCCACTGTGTTCCACACGGACTACAGCAATGAGGAACTGAGTCCGAGCCATAGGCCAAAACATTCTGAAGTTTCTAGAGCCTTTCAGTTTAAAGTGGGGATTCCTGCTTCGCCCACCTCCCTGGAATGTGAGGATCTGGTGTGAGACACACACAGGAGGTACTGCTTCAAAGGTACTTAGTAAACCAGTGGTTTATTTTCCTCACTGAAGAATTCTCTCTGGCCCCAAGGCAGCAGCTCCCAAACATGAGCTCAAACCAGTCACTCTTTTGTGATGTAAGCATGTTTTAGTCCAGAATCAATTGCCTGTTCAATACAATTGGATTCTGACTATAGTCATTTATTACAGTAGTCTGTGGTTTCAAAGCAGATGTCGCTCAGGACCATGCCAGAGGACTATTTAACAAGAACCCCACCCCAAGCCTTCATGCCATGCCACTACAGAGAGCTGAAGGCAGAGGCAGGTTTCTTTCCCCAGAGGTCTTAAATTCTGCAAACTGTAAAGTTGGACTGTGTATGGTGCTCTAAACCACAGAGCCCTCTCTCCAGCACTTTTTTTTTTTAATTAAAATGACTCACTGAGTCCACTTAGTGCTGTTTATATACATGTGAGTGTGGGCTCATCCACTGGAGTATGGCCAGCCTAGGAGAGAACACACCCCTGAAGAAAATGGACATTTCCTCCCCTAGTAGCCAACAGCCCCTCAGCTAAGTATGGGGGCTCACAGGAGTGCCCCTCCCCCACTCATACTGGAATGCCGACTGGCTCAGTCTCCTGGAGATCTTGTGTGGGTAGCCACAATTGCTATGAGGTCATGAGTGCTGCTGTCCTGTCAGAGCCACAACCTACTGTCTGCCTTCATCCTCCTTGACCTCTGACTCTTACAGTCTTTCAATTCCCTCTCCCAAGATGTTCCCTGAGCCTTGGGGGCAGAGGTGTGATATAAATGTCTCAGTTAGGACTGAGCATCTACAGGCAATTACTAGATTTTCTTTTAAAATGTGAAATTTGTTCAAACATTAAGCGATCTAGTTTCAAAGGCCAGAGGACTATTTCACAAGCACCCTGCCCCAAACATTCGTCCTCCTGCAGGCCCAACTCAAGGCTATTCCTACTCCTTCCTGCTCAGGGTCCAGGCCGGTGTCCTTCAGCAATAGGGTAGGAGGACCTGGAGTGACCCAAAAGTCAGTCCTCTCTGGATTCTACAGTCTCCTTTTCTGAGCCGAACAGGGCAGACTTTCTAGCCACTTTCAGAAGCCCCAACTCATTTTTTTTTTTTTTTTATGAACTGACAAATTAATTCTCTGTGACTTGAGATGGGTTCAGATCTCAGAACTTCTCTAGATTCTACAAGTGGCATGTGGCTAATGCAGTGGCAGAAGGTTCCTTGATGGCCCAGTCAGTGAAGTGCCTGCTGCACAGACACAACCCCCAGAATGCACCTTAAAAAGAAGAGCCAGATGCTGTAATCCCACTGCGCATGTGAAGGCAGGAGGGGCCTGGTGCTTACTGGCCATTTGGTCTAGTGTGAGAGGTCTTGTCTCAAAAGCTAAGGTGGAGAGTGATATAAGAAATCACCTGACAGCAACCTCTGGCCTCCACACACATGTGCTCAGACAGACAGACAGACAGACAGACACATGGAAATCTCGCTGTCTCCTTGGCAGCTGGCCTGGCTCTTCATGGAATCCACGCTCTGTCTAAAACCACACTGATCATGGGAAGGAGGTCCTCTACCAAGGATGGTATGTACAACCCCCACTTGCAGGCCAGTGTGGCTAAGAAAAAAATCCTTTAATCAAGTCCTGATTGCAGTCATGTTTGCTGCAGCCTGGCTGGGCTTTGGGGAAGAAGGTCCCTCCCATAAAGGTTGGATGCAGATGCCAGAGGCCAAGACCAAGAAGAAGAAGCCTCAATCCCATTAGCATCACCTCCTGGATGGAAGCAATGAAAGGGCTGGGCTTTTCTGTGACCAGAAACTCCATGTGTGCCTTTTATTCAGCATACCAGGACAGTTCTGAGGTTAGCCTCTAGCAGACGTAACTGCCTTCCTAAAGTACCCCTAAACCCCACCAGCCTCACCTAGCACATAAATCCCTCTAAGACACAATACACTGATAACGCTCTAGGAAAACCACTTAGTACCCTAACTTACTTTACACATGCACGAATTATCTCCTTGTATTTCCTAAAACTTCACCAAAAGGAAAAACACCTATGAATTCCTGATTTTACATTTGAAAAGTTCACCACAGGTCATATAGATGGAATTTTCTTGCTGATTTTTGTAATTTTGCTACTAATGTGTGAATAAAGCTGAAGAAATGACCTCTCTTCAACTTCCCTATTTGTTAAGTCATCAAGACACCACGGCAGCCCTTACAAGTTCCCTTTCATCAACAAATACCTTATTTTCAAAGGCTTACATTTAAGATACACAGCTATTCTATTATTCCAAGGAGGCACTGTCTGATTTTTATGATAATCATGCAGATTTATGTGTATACCTTGGTACATAAACAAGTTTCTTATTTGGCCTAACTTATTTACTGTCTCATTCTGAACTTCTGACTTATGAGTCAATGGGGACAATACTACATTTGTGCACAGACGCATTTTATTTTAAAACACACTTGAGAGTGGTCCGAGAATAGAATTATAAAGTCACAAATCCCCTCCTAACACAGATATGCTGTCTGGCATTGTGAAAGTTACTTAACATTATTGTTTCTCTTTCCCAAGTGTGAAATTGAATATTACATGTTACTTCATTCCTTCTCCCAAGGAGTAATGGGGAGTTTCAAATCTGAGGCAGAATTTCAAGGTGAAAGGAGTTTACAAATACTTAATACTGGAGCAGCTCTCATCTCCACCTGGGGAAAAGAATGCAGCGGGGGAAGAGCCAGGAGGGAAGTGTAGAGCCATGTTAGACAGAAATTGACCCAGCTCCAGCCTGGGGGAAGGTCCAAAAGAAGAGGGAGGCTACAAAGCGAGGTCAAGGGCAGACTTCGCACATTTGTGACTGCCATAAAATAAAAGTTAAAGAAAGGGCTTGCTATCAGGCTCAGAAGCAATGTACTTGCTTAAAATCTTCCACCAAGGAACCATGGTTAAGCATTCCATCCTCTACTACCCACCCCCATGAAGGGCTGGGATCAATCAGATATAGAGTACTTTCTCAGAATTCCCCAGTAAGACACTGAAGCTTTGCTCAATGGTACAATGTCTGTCTAGAATCCCCCAGTGAGGGGCTGGGGTGTGGCTCAGTGGGAGAGCACCTGCCTAGAATCACCCAGTGAGGGGCTGGGGTGTGGCTCAGTGGTAGAACACTTAGACTGTTGACCTCAGCCTCATCTCACTGAGCAAAAAAATCACAAGGTATAGACTTGAATTCATTCTGCATATGCCTTGAGCCCAGAGGGCAATGGTTTATACACAGAAGGCCTGCAAGGTGTACTATAAAGTGTAAACAAGGCACCTGAGGCACTTCTGGTTCCAAAGTGACACAAACATGGTTGAGAATGGACTGAGAAAATGTGCTGTGGGAGATAGGATGCTCTTCCTGCAGTGATTGAAATTCCCAGGCCCCTTTTTACCCTGGAGGCTCCTCAGGGAGACTCATTCATGGCAGAAGGGCCTGGGGACAGAACATAGCCTGACTTCTCAAGCAGTTCTTTCTGGCTTTGCAAAAAGCCTTCCTTCACAGGGTATGAGGCAGAGCATCCCTGTGTGGACATCATGTTAGCAAGAACAGCTGATTGCAACAGTGAGACTTGGGATCCCGACACCCGAGGGAAGTTAAAGAGCTGCAGATTACCCTGCAGTCTCCATTTCTTCAGGCCCTAGTGGAGTGAATCCCACACTGTCCTGGCTCCCTGCTCTGAACTCTCTTCCCTTTGGTCCTGTATCTTTTTCTCCTCCTCTTCTCTCATCACGTATAGATCAGCATTTCCCCTGGTTTCTGGGGAGAATGCTCTCTCTCTCATCTTGTCCCATTCCACCGTGGAAACCCTAGATACCCAGTGCAGCCGATCCCCAGCTACAACACGTAGGCTGATTTATGTTACCATGGAGTGCCTGGAGTTTGCCCAAGTCTCTATGAAAATCTTCTTCCCAAACACAGAAACTGACTTCCTGAAAGCCTTATTATGATATTTACAAATCCAAACTCTTTTTACTATCTTAAAAAAAACATTTATTTTGAAATAATTTTCAATTTATAAGAAATTCCCAAAAGTGTACACGAAGGTCCTCACTTGCCCTGACAGTATCTTTCACAAGACAACAGAATACCAGGGGAGTCCACAGAGCTCTTTGGGTTCATCGGTATTGTTAGCACTCACTTAGGCTTGTGTTTCCGTAAATGCGTTTCCTGGGGTTCTCCCACAGAGGGCTCTGTGTGGCACTGTTAGAACTGGGGGGCTTCATCAGGCTGTGTGTCTCTGCAGCTCTGGGACAGTGTTAAGAACTAGTCTGTGCTGTCACTTGATAGCTCTCAACTGAAGGTATCTGGCTCCTCCATGCTCATTGCCAGGTACTCTCTGCTGAAGTAAATCATGTGATGTGAAACTTCCCACCTCCCCTAAAAGGTTATGAAAAGTCAGGTCTTTCCTTTCTTCTGGAAACTGGTCCTGTTACTCTTCAGAGGGGCATGCTGGGATGGCAGTCCTCTCCCACCTTCCCTCTCTCCCTTCCCACTTATCCCCTCCCTCCCCCATATCGCTTTTATTCTCACTCTTAATGAAGCTCCTCTCCAGGCTCTAAAAAGAGATCCCATCCTGTTTCAACTCTCCATATACCGTATTGTTTCAATCTAACACTCTCCCTCCCACCTCAAGTCCTCATGGCTGCGAGGTCCTTTGAAGAGCATCTTGTCATGTTTCTTTCCATACTGACCACTCTACTTTTTCCCTCTCTTAACTTAACAGCTACCACCAATCACACCAGAGTCCAGCACCCCAAATCTCCTCTCGCTGCCTCAGAGCCACATCAATGTCCTTGCTCCTGGCAATGGCTCACTTCTTGTACCACCATAGCCAGGGCATCTCAGGGATGCCAAGGAAACACGAACCTATGGATATGATTGACATAAGCCCTTTCTTCCCAAACTTGTAACTAGCACAGGTCTATGCAGGTTTCACTTTCTGTCATCACGCAACAACTGCCTGCACTCTCACCAGGCAGTGATCGCTTGCATAAAGGCAAAGCTTTTTTGTTTTTTTTTAAAGGGTACATCCATAAGTTTCAGGACAGTTGGATTGTTTCTAGTTTGACTATCAGAAACAAAGCTGCTGTAGACTTCTGTGTGCAGGTTTTGTGTGAACACAGTTTTCTTGTCTCTAGGATAAGCTTAAGAGTGATGGTACAAATGTATGGTCCAGAAGTGTGTTTAAACTTGCATGAGGAAAGTCTAACTTAATTTGCAAAGCGATTGTACCAGTTTATGGTTTCAGTTTTAGTTAACAGTCCCAAGGAATAAACTGTGTAACACTGTGGCTCTGCACCCCACCACAGATCTGTGACTAGCAGTGATTTTCAAGTTGTGGACTATGAAGGAACATGAATCCTCTTTTGAGACCAGTTTGCCATTGGCTTGGAAATTACTGAGTAGGGTAGGCTTGCTGCCCAGTGTGCCCAGACAGCCTCCTGCCTCTGTTGCCCAGCATCAGGATGATAAGCACATGGCACTGTGCCTGCCTTTTCATGTACGTTCCAGGGATCAAACTCAGGTCCTCATGCATGCATGGCAAGCTCTTTACCCTCAGAGCCATCTCCAAAGCGCATTCTGTGTACAAAGTTTTAGCTGTTATGAGGTTTGTTATTTAAATTGTCTTTTCTTGAGCATACTTTTGGATTCTTTTCTAAAGTAGAAAGTAATGTTTCACATTTTGCATGAAAATCTGTCACGTTTGTGTTTATTATTTTAACATGTAGAGGTTAAGTCAAGGACACATCCCTCTTCATTTAGGAAGTATCTTGGATGTCTAATTGCTACAACAAACACTGTGGTCACCTCCTTTCATGGAAGCTTCTTTGTATCTTTGTTGGATATCTTCCTGAGGGTCTGTGCTAGAAACTGGATTTTTGAATGTTCCCTAAAAGACTCATTTATTAAAAGCTCAACACATTCGTTGGCACTACTGAGGCCTGGTGGGAGCTTTTAAGACCCAGAAGTACCTTCTTGAGGGCATGAGGCACCTGAGTCTCTCCTTTGCTTCCTGGAATAAGGGGAGAGGTTTGTTCTATGCCTTTAACCCACAATATGCCACTGAGTCAAAGTCAACAGGGCCAGTGGATGAAACTCTCAAAACTATGAGCCAAAAAAGAGCCTTTCAACTCTTTGTACATTGGTTAATGCAGGCGGCTGTTATAGCAACAGGAAACTGACAGAATCCATTTCTGGCTTTCCCACTTTATCCTGTTGATCTAACTACAGTGATTCCATACTGTCATGATGCTGGACCGAATGACTTCTTCCACTTCCTGCTCTTTTTAAACCTTCAAAATGTGCTCCATTGCCCTCGCTGGAACACGTAATGTTCAGAATGAGATTGTCTGCGTCCATAGAAGCCTCACAGAGACTCCAGTAGGAATTTTATCAAATTTCTGGGTCTATTTGGGGAGAACTGACATGCTTATATGTTGTGTTTTCTAATCCATGGGCAAAGGTAAGGGTCTGAGTTCTCAGGTCTCCTCTGATTCTTTCAGCCCCTGGCATTCTGTGATGATCAGCACATCGTTCCTGCACTGTAACTCAGCATTCCGTTTTCTTTGGAGTGACTGTACACAGCAGTGTTTTTAATTTGGCTTTCCTATGTTTATTGCTATCATGTACAAATGTAGTTGATTTTTTTTTTTTTTTTGCTTTTGTATTCTGAATTCTTGCTGAAAATGTGTTCTAGCACGGGGCGTGTTATAAGTGAATCTTGGGTATCTAAGTAGAAGTCCTCGTCCATGGCAAATGGGAACAGTGTCTTTCATCTCATCGAGCCTGCATGCCTTTTGTTCTTAAAAATTACTTGATGATGATAATGGTGGGGCGTGTGTATGTGTGTATGCCGGTATGTGTGCCATGATGCATGTGTGGAGGTCAGATGACAACCATGTAGTCAATCATTTCCTTCTACCTTATGTGGGTTTCAGAGAACGTTCTCGGGTGCCCCCACTGCCCGGCACTGCCCTCCCTTTCTTTCATTTGTCTGTTCCATATCTGTTCTAGGCTAACAGTGGAAACAGAGACATGTTTTCCTCATTCCAGCACTGCAGGGAAAGCTCTGCAACTGTGATAGCATTTGCACATTTTCTTGTGGAGCTGAGGGAGTTATTCCTTGTGACTGGTTGGTTCCTGGTATGTCCCTTTGTAATAAAGAATGGGCTCTCTGGACTTTATCAGAAGCTTCCTCTGTGTCAACAGACATGTTCACGAGATTTTTCTCTCAGTTCACGATACAATGTGTTACATGGGTTGGTTCTGAAATATTGAACTAGCCCTGCATACCTGCAATAAAACCCACTTGGTTTCGGTGTGTATCTCTTTTTGTGCTTTGGTGGACTGGTATGTCAATGCTGTACAAAGAATAAGGGAGTCTGTACTTTTGATATGCATTAGTGTATATTTTCTGTGTGCTTTCTTTGGTACTTTTGGTGTCAGCATGATACTGCACCTAAGTCCATGATCGGGAAAGAACTTCCGACTATTTCCTAAGACTGTACAAAACTGTAGCTTTCTTTATGTGTTTTGTAGGTAGTGTCACCAGTGAGGTGACATTGGCTAGAATACTGAGGAGAGATGGCTTAACTATGAATTAAATTTATTTAATGTATAGCCGGTAATTCAAGTTATCTGTTTCAATAGTTTGAATTTTAACATTTAGCAATTCTTAAGAATTTGGTCCAGCTACTGTAAACTGTCACACAGATAAGCATAAACCGCCTGCAGTGCGCTGCGGTTTTCATAGGCTGAAGAAACTGTAGTGGTACCTTGTCCCACTCCTAGTATCAGTAAATTTTGTCTTTTTTTTAAAAAAAAAAAAGTCCTCTAATGTTCTAATATAAACAACAAGCATTATAGTTCAAGGCTGTTTGCATTTTCATTTAAATGGATATTTCTTTTCTCTTACTTATTTGTTTATTTTTGGTGTGTGTATAAGAGAGTGATGTGTGCAAGTGTCTGTGGTCAGAGGTCAGTCTTGGCTGTCACTCACCATGAGCTGTGAACCTTGATTTTTGAGACAGGGTGTCTCACTGACCTCCAGTTTGCTGATTCAGCTAGGCTGGCTGGCCAGGTACCCTAAGGCTCCTCCTGTCCTGTCTCTCCTATGCTGGGATTACAAGCATGCCCTCCCATGTCAGCTTTTTAGGTGGGTTCTGGGGATGGAGTGTGAGTGCTCATGCTGAGCCATTCCAGCCCCAGGTGATCTGTGTCTTTGCTGCAGGATCTTTACTTTGATCCACGGATGCTTCAGCAGTTATTGGACATCAGTATGTTTACAGACCTTTCCTTACCTGTCATTAACGTGTTTGGGCCTATTACACAGCAGATTCTATGTAATTCCTTTAAACTGGAAAATGGAGAATACATATGATTATATAGCACTGTATATTGTATAAAATTCTCAAAAAATTTTCATTGAAAAACAACATTTAAAAAGTGTATTGATATTTTATGTCTCAGGAGATAGGTCTTTCTGGGAAGAAGTTTTCATGGATTATTTAAGAAAACTTGGCTAGGCGGTGATGGTGCCTTTAATCACAGGATTTGGGAGGCAGAGAGAGGCAGATCTCTGAGTTTGAAGCCAGCCTGGACTCTAGAGGGAGTTCCAGAACAGCCAAGGTTACACAGAGAAAGCCTGTCTCAAACAAACAAACAAACAACAAACAAATAAACAAACTGCCTACCTATCTACCGACCTGCCTGCCTGTCTAACCAGTGTGTCCTCTGGAATGGGGCAGGGGGATGGCTCAGTGGGCAATACCATCTGAATTGCTATACAAGTGTGAAGACCTGGGTTCAGCTCTCTAAAGGACGTGGCAATGTGCTTGTCTGTGAAGCCACTACAACTTCCATGGCTACATGGAAGGCTGAGAGAATCCTTGGGAGTTCAAAGGAGTAAAAAAAGAAACTCTGGGAAAGTGAGGGCTGACTCCTGAGGCTGTCCTCTGACCTCAACTCACATATAAAGGAGCACATACTCACACACATCACAACACTCCACACACACACAGGTTAAAAGAACACATGTGTTCACAGATCCTGTCAGTCAGTGGGGTAGCATCCTCCAGAATCCTCATTGTCAGTGTTGACAGCACAGAGCCATCTTCCCTATCTCCCTACCAATGAATCCAGATTTCCACATGGTCTTGTTTCATTAGGTAATGCCTATTTTCATCCCCGGCCTCCTGCAATTGTCTGTGCTTTGGAGTATATGTTCCTTTGGATTAGTATTTCCTTCTTAAAACAAAACAAAACAAAAACAAAACAAACAAACAAAAAAAAAAACATTGCTTGGCATAAACTTTTCATCCTTTTACTTTCAACCTTTAAAAATTTTGTTTGGACATCCATAATGGGTTCTGTGTGTGTGTGTGTGTGTGTGTGCCCTTACATCATGTGTGTTCCCGTGTGTTCAGTCTCTCACTGATCCTGGAGCTCTCTGATTCGGTTAGACTGGCTGGCTAGTGAGGCCCAGGGATCCTTCTGTTCTCATCTTCACAGCTATGGATTACATGTGCACATAGCCATGACTGGCGTTTAACCTGCTTGACCTCAGATCCTCATGCTTTTGTGGCAAACCCCTCCCCATTTTTTGTCTGCTGGCTTGTCTTTGAGACAGGTCCTCATACAGCCAAGAATGGCCCTTGTCTCACTGTGTAGTAGGGCTGAGCTCCTGACCTCTCTCCACTTCCTGAGAGCTGAGATTACAGGTGCCAACATGCTTTCTGCATGCTAAGCAAGCACTGTCCCAGCTGTGCTACAACCTCAGCCCTGGCCCAGGTCCTACAGTCTCTTCAAATCCACCCTGCTGGGCTCTGTTTGTTTGTTTGTTTCCTGGAAGGTCTATCGAGAGGCAGTTTACTCCCGGATCTTGCTGTCGATGAACTCTTTAGGAGCCTGTCTTGGTGTATCAGCGATTGGCACAGCAAGACACTGTGTGTGGTCTTTCCCAGCTGCCGCTCTGCTGCTCCCAGTCTGTATGTACAGTCTACCCCGGTCCCTGTGTGTGACCTCAAATCAATTGCTGCTCTCCTCATTCCTAAAATTGAACTGTCTGAAGTATTTCCTTTTCCTTAAGCAATTTAAATGTAATTATAGTAGGTATTTCCTCTTCATACATTTAGCCCCATTCAGATGGTAGTATGTCCCCCACCACCACCAGACTTCAAGCATCATTTAAGGAACTCACAAGGAAAAAGCCAGTCCCTGTTTCTGCCTCTGCCTCTTCCCATGCATCCCAATCTGGCTTCAAACATCTCTACTCAGCTAAGGTTGAGCTTGAACTCATGATGGTCTCCTTTCCACTGAGTGCTAGGATCACAGCCGGACCCAACAACAACTTCTAGAGTTTTGGGGGTGCAACCTGCGTGCTAAGCAGACACTCATCAACCAAGCAGACTTCACTGCAGCCCTCACAGTACTGCTATTCCTCCCATCCCATCCGCCTCTCTGGCCGTCATTTCCCCCCTGTCTGGAAGGCCTCCTCCCAGTATTCCTGAAGGGCCTACAGCCAGCCACATGTGACCCAAGGGCCTCTTCTCACACCACACCTCTGTTAGATGGTCAATAGGTGATGGTAGGATTTTGCTTGTAGCTTAAAGAGCTAAAAGCTTTCCTAGACTTTCAAGAAGTCATTTGTTCCGTGCCTTTGGATTGATTTCAAGGGCTTGTAACCTAAGGAGCGTCTTAGATACAGGGTGGTTATGCTCTTTATTTGGAGGCAGCTCAATCATTGTTTCTTGACTACCTTTTCAGCCTCACCCTCTCTATCGCTCCAGGTAGATTATCAGTAGTATGAAGGCTAGACTTTTTGATGATTCTCATATGTCCACCAGCTCTGTTTTGTTAGGTCTTTTGGGCTCAGCTGTAGCTCAACAATAGAGTACTCACCCCATATGTGAGAACTCCGTGTTCCATCCCCACTATCACTCACTCCTCTAAAGTTAATTCTTCGTTGTCAGAGCTGAGTAAACCCTATGGACCTGTCCTCTTACTGACTGATTCAATTTCTGGTGTCTGTTCTATTGCTGAGCTCACCCAACTGCTTTTGATTGGTATCATAACTTTCAATTATTCTCTCCTTTTAAAATTTTGCCTCTCTGCTTCAATTTTCTATCCCTTTCTCCTGTGTGTATATGCATTTGCAGATGTGTGTACATGCGTGTGTATGCATGTGGAGGCCAGAGATAAACCTAATCTTTATTCCTCAAGCACTGTTCACTGTTATTTGAGACAGGATCTCACAGTGGTCTGGAGCTTGCCAAGTACACTAGGCTGGCTGGCCAGCAAGCCCCAGAGATGGCCTGTTTCTGCCTCCTTAATGCAGGGATTGCAAGCATGTGCCATCACACAGAGCCTCTTAAGATAGGCCAAGTTGACCTTGAACTCATGATTTTCCTGCCACTATCTCCCAACCACTGGGAATTATAGGCAGACAGCCTCAAATAGGTTTCAATATAATAAAATCTCTGCTGAGTAGATATATACATGGATTCAGTTATTCTCTGCATTTTATCTGTAGAAAGTGAAATAAAACTTACATTTGTAATTATATTTGGACAATTTATGACAATCTAGCATATTTGTGAATAGGGTAATTTAATATCTCTCATTAACTGATAGTAATTAGATGTGCAATTATTTTGGAATAGAATGAACAATAAGGACAATTACAGAGTTTGCATTTAACATATTTTAAGTCATCATTTGAGAGGTTGAGCCAACCGGGAGATGAGTGTTCTCAACACTTGGTTCTTCATTTTTTTTTTTTTATTTAATTGAGTTTTAATGTTACATAATATTGAATCACAACCTAAAAGATTACAATTTTAATCAGTCTAAGACCATACTGTGTTCTCTCAAAGCCCACTTTAAATTCTAAAAATTGGTGTCACTTATTAATTTCATTATAATTTGCACATAATTAGAACCTCTCCATGTTTGAGATTTCTACACAAAACAACCCATTCTCTTACAATTGTTCAATATATCCCAGAAAAGCACATTTTCCAGATACATTATACACAATGATTCAGTCTTTGAGACCTGTTTTTAAATTGCTCTGTAGGAATAAAATAATTTTCTGTAACTTTTAAGTAAAGTATATAAAATGATGGTTAACCTTTTTCTGAGCCCTCAGTAAAAACACAGTTGGTATAGATTGTTTTAACACAGTAGGAAAGATCTATCCACTTCTAGAAGACATTCCAGAATAAAACATAACTCTGGGAGCATTTGTTCACTAGTGTGAAAGTGATAAATAAGGTAATGTCATCATCATTAATTTAGGAGAATATGGAGGCCCAGAGAAGGTAAAGGAATGTGCACAGCTCAGCAGGTAAACAACTGGTTAAAATCAAAACAAAATTTAAAAAAATTATAAAGAGGAGAATAAAACCTAACTTTTCCATTGTATTATTTTACAGATTTTATTTTTATTTTAAATTATATGTATATGTGTGTCTGTCTGTGAGTATAGTGCTCTCAGAGGCCAGAAGAGGGCATCAGAGAGCTGACATTAGAGCCAGCTCTGAGCTGTCCAACATGGGTGTTGAGAACTGAATTTGGGTTCTCTGCAAAAACAATACCTGTTCCTTAACCACTGAGCCATTTATCCAGTTTTGCATTGTACTTCAAAAAAATACGTTAGGGGGCTGGAGAGAAGGCTCAGAGGATAAGAGCACTCGCTGGCTGTTCTTCCAAAGTTCCTGAGTTCAATTCCCAGCAAACACATGGTGGCTCATAACCATCTATAGTGAGATCCTCTGCTCTCTTCTGACCTGCAGGCATATAATGCAGGGAGAACACTGCATAAAATAAATAAATAAATCTTTAAAAGACCTTTATTCTGAAGTCATATTCACAAATCCTTTATTTAATCCCAAAATAATGATCTTTCATATTTTAAAATGAGAAAACTGAAGTTCACCCAGCCCTCCTGTCCTGATCCTGCAGTGCTGACCCTGTACTCTGTGGGCTCCTAAGCCTTTGACTCTAAGGTCCCGACATGGCGGGCTTACTGACAGCTGCCATCCTGGTTCCACACTTTGCATTCTTCTCCCCACTCCCCTGTTGTCTGGCTCTTGGCTCCTTCCTAACTTCTGTCAGCATACCTGATTCTCACTCTTTCTAACCTGGTACCTCAAATGTGTTTGTGGACTGAGATGAAACAGCCTTTGAATTAGGGCCTGAGGAGCTCAGGGGCTCTCTTTCAAATCAAGTCATGAATGAAGGCAGCAGTCATCTGGAGTATGCAGCCTGCCCTGCTCTCTCAGAGCCTCAGTTCCTTTTCCATCGCAGTGCTTACTGGCTGCAAGTCTTGCCAGCAAGGAAGGGTGGGTTCTGACTATAACACCCAAATACAAGCAAAAGTGCACAGAGATTAAAAACACGTTTTTGAATGGTTTTCTTTTGAGAGCTAGAGCATTCCCAGTCCTGATCTCATGATCAATGACCAAACACACTGACTGGAAGCTGTTTAAAGAGACCTGGTGACTGATCAGATTTCATTCTCTTGGAGCTGGCATTGGCTTGAAAAGGTTCTCTCCACACTTTCCTCCACAGATACTGGAGTTTAGATCAGGCCTCATTCATTGGCAAAAGACAGGAAAGCCAGGGCTGAGGGATGGAAACAGGAGATGTCTAAGACTTGAAAAGAGTGAATTCAGAATTTCCTGGGGTGGAGGGGCAGAGTGGGGATGTGTAGCAATCACCTTTCCCTCACTATCTTCGTATCTCTTGGCTTGAACTCTTGAGAGGTGCTTACTTTGTTCCTTGGGGACCAGGATTGCTCAGGTTTGGGAAGATAAATCCCAGCTGTATATGACACCAAACACTGAGACCCGGTCCCACAGGGATTAGGCAAACAAAGCTTAACAGAAAAAGACAATGACCCCATCAGCCTCGAGGCGCTCACCAGCCACATCAGCTGTAAGGCCAGGTTCAAGTTCATGCCTCCCAAACATGCTTTGAGTTCCCTGACACCTACTGGCTTCCTTGGATCCTCCTGGGAGTCATCTGCTCCTTGGCACCTCTCAACAAACACAGGGGCATCCTCTCCATTGTTACCATTTTTGGTGTCAGGCATTTATGAATCCTGCATCTCCATGGGATATCTGGAGGAGTAATGATGCTCTAGCCTGAGTTGGCAGAATGGTATTGCTGAAAGTCTTTCCAGGAAACACTGGGCCATATAGGTCAAATCACAGGGTAATTTGGGGTGTATCAGCCACAATAGGATGTTGTGTGTATGTGTGCACATTTGTATGTGCATGTAGAGGTCAGAGGTCAACCTCCAGTGTCATCCTCAGATATAATTCACATTATTTTTTGTTTTTGTTGTTTGATTGATTTGTTGGTGGTGGTGGTATTTTTCTCTTCCTTCCTTCCTTCCTTCCTTCCTTCCTTCCTTCCTTCCTTCCTTCCTTCCTTCCTCCCTCCCTCCCTCCCTCCTTCTCTCTCTCTTTCTTTTTCTTTCTTTCGAGACAGGCTCTCACTGGGATCTGAGGCTTACCTATGAGGCTAGTCTCTCCGGCCAGAGCCCACCTCCCCAGCACTGAGACTGCAAACACACACGTCACACCTGGCTTCTTCATGTGGTTTCTCCGCTTCATATTCAGGTCTTCGTGCTTGTGCGGGAAACACAAGCTGCTGGGCTACCTCGCCAGCCACTGCGTCTTTCTCTTTTTCTGATGTGTTCCCCAGCACGAACTCCTCTCTTTTGGCCCAGGACTGCCTTGTGCATCTCCTCCTATCCCTAACAATGTAAGTGCAGCATCGCATGTGTCTGTGGCTATGCCGACTGCTGTGCACCTTGGTGAGATGCTATCGAATAGCAGTGGATACCACACACATGACTTGCTGAGGACTCTGTGTTAATCCTTCCACATTCATTTTCCTAGAACTCTCAGCAGCCTGGCTACATAGACACTCTCAAGGATCTCAGTGATGTGGGAGAAACCGCCCCTGGAGAGATCTCCTTGGAGATTCTCTGCCTCTTCTCAGTCTCCCAGCTACTGAGCCACTGCACTCAGGATGAAATGGAAATGGCATGAGTAGCCTGGGGCATCTTAGCATCTAGGCCTTGCCTCCCAGGTCACCTTCCCTCCATACCTTCTCTCTGGCTGACCCACTTCAACAGCCCCATCCTTCCATGCTTCCCAAGCAAACTCAGCTTTCTGTGTGGACATGTCATCAGAAGGCCTGAAACACTGACACAGCATGGCTGGCTCTGTCTCACACTCTAGCAAAGGGCATATGGAGCATCCCTTAAACACCCACCTAAGGGCCCTCCCGGCACCTCTACCACATTACCCACCATTCCCTCATGACCTTCAGGGCCATCTATCATCATCTAATCTCTTCATTTGTTAGCTTGTTAACTGCTTGTCTCTCCCACGTAAACTTTATGAGGTCAGAGACCTTATTTGTCAACTCTGATGTATCCCTGAAGTGTAAGCCTAGTACTAAATAAATATTTAATGACAGAATAAATGAATCCTTAATAGAAAAAATGATGAATGGTGCAGTCTCCAAAATTAATGGGGATTATTCTCACTTTAAAGGAAAGAGGTGCCAGAAGTACCTGGGACACTGAGGCAGGAAAAGTGAAAGCAGCCTGGAGACACAGGAGTCTGAGGGAAGCCTGAGGTGCAGGGGGAAACTTGTTTCAAAAATGGAGAGAGGGAGAGGGGGTATATCTGGAAATAGTTTCATAATGTATATAAAGTCAAATATTACTGTTTTCTGTGATCAAAGGAAGGGTTTATCAACTTTTAAAAGTTACATCAAATCAAAATTTAGAAACAAAGTCATTATGCCTCTGGCATAATAGCACACATTGCTATCAAATTACACCTCCTAAATGCACACAAAACAAAACTCAAGAGTGTCCTGGAAATAAGATCTTTTAGAGCTAGACATCATTGCTAACATAAAACAGTAGCTCCCAATCACTCCTAGAGAGACGCAGTCCTGTGACTGTGGAGATACAGCGGTAAAGATACAGCCAGGTACTCGCGCGTGACCTTTGCTCAGAAAACTACGGCAGTCGGGACACTTGCAAATAGAACTGGATGTTACAGAACACCCAAAGCTAACACACCTAGGAAATCCCGACACGGAGGTGCTCTTCTTCAACTACCCACCCCCTGCCTCTCTGTGTTTCCTCAGCCAGCTGCATGCCCTCTAGTTCAAGCAGTACCACAGCTGTGCTGGAGTTAACTGGAAGTCCAATTTACAAGGGAGTAAAGAGTCTCATAATTTTGCCAGAGATTTGGTTTCTCTGCTCAAAACAGGAGAGAAAACAGTAAACACACAAAAACACTGTTTAAGAGCTGTGTGAAGCAAGAAGCATAAAAGAAAGCTTTCCCCAAATGGCTTGCTTTCCTGTCAGAATTAGAAATGTCTCCAGCCACATCCTTGGCCTTCATAATTCCTGGAGAAACCGGATGTCTGTTCTTCACTCTTCCAACACTGAACAGGCAGTCTGATTTGGGCAAGACACCTTTTTCAAGTCTTGTTAAAAACAAAGACAAAGCAACAACACAACAGTCGGCTAGTGGCACACACCTGAGTCACAGTTGAGGCACACAGCTCACTACTCTGAGGCCACTTTGGACTGGATAGTGTGATCCTACTCAAAAGAAGAAAGAAAAAAGGGGCCAGGAGATAGTTCACTTGGTAAAGTGCTTGCTGTGCGGACATGAAAACCTGGGTTTAATTCCTAGAATCTGCATTTATAAACTAGGAATAGGGGCTGGAGAGATGGCTCAGAGGTTAAGAGCACTGGCTGCTCTTCCAGAGGTCCTGAGTTCAATTCCCAGCAACCACATGGTGGCTCACAACTGCCTGTAATGAGATCTGGTACCTTCTTTGGCCAAAACAACAACAATAACAACAGAAATCTAGACATAGGTTCATAATCCCAGTGCCAGGGAGGCAGAGACGGGAGGATTCCTGTGTTCATGAGCCAGCCAGTCTAGCTTACTTGGGGAGTTCAAGGGCAGTGAACTGTCTAAAAAAATAAAAAAGGGGGAAATGCTCAAGGAATGCCAAGCGAGGGTGATCTCCCGTCCCCACATGTACATGAAGACCACACACAAAGAACAGAACCACCGACTAAGCAGGAGCCCGGGCAACTATGACGTGTGTTCTGTTACAGGATCATGCATCTAGACATTCTCAGGGAGACACAGGAAAGTTACACAATCCATTTTAATAAAGCCAGGCATGAAAACAGTGACATGACAGAGCAATTAATTGCCACATGTCCCTGGCTGTGTGGGCCACAGGGTCTGCTTTTGGAAAACAAGAGAAAAATCAATTTCCTAACTGTCCTGAAGGGACTTGAAACATAAAGGTGGTGAAAGCAATATCAGAGGGTTAGTAAGAACCAGGCACCTGGAAAACGGTTCAGTGGGCAAACTGTTTCCTGTACGTGTACGAGGACGCACGTGTCATCTGAAACACAACGTAAAGGCCAAGTGCAGGGGTGCCGTCCATATGATGCCAGCACTGGGGGAGCCAGGCAGGTCCTGGGTACCCACTGGCTAGCCAGTGACACCAAATCTGTGAGCTCCAGTTTTAATGAGAGACCATGTCTCAAAAAATAAGATGGGCTGCGATAGAGGAAGCCTTAGTACATTCATGTGCACACACATGCACACACACGTTTGATAAGAATTGCTAATGAGTCTTAGTAAAATGTTTTGTTTGCTTGCAGAGTCAAATAACATATCACCTGGCTGATAATGTACCCAATGATTAAAAAGTGACAAAACAAATTATGGGCATCACAAACCCTTTTGCCTTTATCTGTTCTCACAGACACTTGATGACACCTTACTGTGGCTTTAGTTTGCATTTCCCTAATGGCCACTGCTACAGACAACCTTTGTGTGCATTTATTTGTCATCACATGACGGTTTTCTGAAGTGATATCATGGTGTTTGTACATCTTACTACATTTTTTTCTCTGTCTTTGACAGTTTTCTGTTTTCTAGATAAAATTTTTCAGACATGTGGCTTACAAATAATTCGAAAAGAGAAATGGTTGTCCTTTCATTATCAAAACAGGGCAATGGTTAAGAAACTAATGGATTTTAGTTTGTGAGTGTTTTTCAGCTTATGAATTTGTTTTTCCTTTACGAACTGTGGTGGCAAATCTCCACTATAGCCATAAATGGCAGCAAGTTCTCCAAGTTTATTTCCTTCTGGGATGCATGCATTTCAGCTTTCACACTCAATCTAACACACTCTGCATGAGTTTGGGGGTAAGGGAAAAACTTAGGTCAAAGTTCATCTTGTATGTGTGGGTGTGCATGCTTCTGGGGGTCATGTGTGCACACATGGACAGTACAAAAGTGGAACTCAGAAGACAAGTCAGGTGTGGCTCCTCAGTGCCGCCACCTTTGGTTTGAGACAAGGTCTCCCACCGGCCTGGAACCTTGCCAAGCCAGGCAGACAAGCTGGTTCATGAGCTTCCAGCAACATGCCTGTCTCCAGGGCCCATTTGACATCACTGTAATTACAGGCACATGCCACAATGCCTGGCTTTTTACATGGGTTCCGGGGATTAGCTCCTTGTGACTATGAGATAAGTACTTCCACCAGCTGAGACATGCCCTCAGACCGAAGGAACGGCCATGTTTGTTGTTATGTTTTTGAGTGGGTACACTCTTTGTTAAGATAGAGTCTATCAAATTGCTTTCATACCTAACATATGGAATCAGCCGATTACACTTGTGTGGCTCTGTTTCTCCGTTCTGCCCCACCGACCTATGCCTTTGTCTTTACTAGACCATGTCACAGTTGGATCACCTTGGCGACACTATAAGTGTGCAGCTTAGCAGGGAATGCTGCACACTGTACCTTCCTTTCTAAATCATCTCTCTGGCCTAGCTCCTTGGCTCATGCACACAGACTTTAGAGCAAACTTTACCAAGAGCAGAAGGTGGTAAGACACTAATGGAGAGTAAATTTGAGTGCAATGCACAGTATAGTATGAAACTGCCAAGAATAAAAATACTAATACTAATACTAATACACACACACACACACACACACACACACACACACACACACACATTTTCAAGGCTCCTGGAGGACTCCACCCACACTCATCAGGATTGTGCAGTAATCAGCATCACCATGTCCGAGCTTTGTTATAGTTGTGCCTCATTATTTCTGTTTTCAATAAATTGCAAATAGGACAGTATCTTTTGTTCTAACTTCCATTGCTATTTCATATAACCATGGTTTTATATTATTGATTTATGTGCCTAGGGAACCTGCATTTTTTAAATCCTTTTATTTTTAAATGAATTTTAAATACATTCCTTACAGCTTTCCAGACAGAACACTATGCCCACAGTAAATAGGAAATTATTTTCTTCCTTTTGAAAAAACAAATAATTACATTTATTTAATTATCATTGTGTGCAGAACAGGAGCCATGTGTGTGCTTTCAAGTGAGTATGAAAGTCAGGGGACAATTTTCGGGAGTCACCTCTGTCCTTTCTCTAGGTGAGGGCCGGAGGCCTGGCCACCAGGCGTGGCAGCAATAATCCCGTTTACCTGCTGGACCCTCTCACCAATTTCCTTTTTAAAATTCTTTATTTCCTGCTGGCAAGTCACGAAGCTGCCTGGAACGGAAGAGTGATGGAAGTAAGCATGCTCGCAGGCTTCCTGAACTCAGGGGTTGCACTTCCTGATATGTACCCTGATGTGTGACGTCACTGAAAAGACTACTGCATGAACATGTTACCAGTATGAGGAGGTTTCCACTCTCTCTGGCCTATTGAGGATGTCAGGGATGAGTCTGAGGTTTCACAATGTTTTCTGCATCATTCCATGATCCCAAGACTTCTTTATTAGGTGGTTCCATGTTTCTTATGACACCAAACAGGCCTCACAGCTAGATAAGCACCTCGCAACTGGTGTTATTAATACGTTCCTGGATTCCTTCTGTTAATGGCTTATTACAAAACACTTATTTGCATTTATGATGGATGTTGATTTGCAATATGTGGTGTGTGTGTGCTTGTGTGTGTATTCATGCATACATGCATGATGACATATAGGTAGAGCTCAGAGGATAGCTATGGGTGACAATCCTGGATTTCCCTGTCAGTCATTTGCCTGTTCATATGTCTCGCAAGCTTCCAGATTCTCTTGTCTCCACTTCCCATCTTCCCACAGGATGGTTGGGATTATAGACATGGGCAGCACTGCACCTGATGTCTATGTATGTTGTGGAGACCAAAGGTCAGGTCATTAGGCCCGAGTGGCAAGAAGTGTACCCACTGACACCTCTCCGATGCAGGGGTTTCCTTTGGGAAAAGCTAAATATCTGAGTTCAGCATCATTGCTTGCTACAGGACACTATGGTCTACCTCACATCAATTGAGCTGGATTTCGTGCACGTCCAGGAACTGGCTCCTCTCAACTGCCTTGCCAGATGAGCGCACATGGTTACTCCCAGCATGCACTTGCTTATGGTCCTTTTGGTACCTGCAGTATCTCAAGTGATGCTGCCTGTTTCTCTCCAAATTCTGGCACTCTGTGTCACCTCTCTGTCAGTCCTATTAGAAGCCTGTCATTTTATTGGTGCTTTCAAAGGCTTGGATTCTTGTCCCTGGTTTTCTCCTGTTTTCTAGCGTTGATTCCACTGTTGTCTGTCTACTGTTTTCCCTTCTGCTTACGTTTAGCTTCTTATCCTCTTTACTGTATCTCAATGTATCTCAATGTGGGAAGCTGATTTTAACCTTTTTTCTTCCTTGGGAAAACAAAATTGTGTGTGTGTGTGTGTGTGTGTGTGTGTGTGTTCGTTCTTAGCATTCCTCTATTGTGTGCTTCATCTGAAGGGGGAGGGCTCATGGGGTTTTTATTCTCATGCCCCATGCTTCTCAACAACAAAGACAGTGAGTAAGGTACACAGCTGTCCTACTATGTGCCATACATTGCGCCATGGACAAAGAATACACACAGAGCGTCCTCTCTCCTCATGACCAAATCTAGTGCTTCCTGTGTGGTGTTCTGACTCTCTACCTGCACTTCATGGGGTAGGGAGGAAAAGCACTCTCCCATATTCATTCTGTAGTCCAGATGACCCTGTCAACAGTCTTTCTCTTCCACAGAATAGTGATATGAAAACTGAGGTTCGAGGTTCCTCACCACATAGAGTTGTTGGAGAAACTATAGCACAGACGGTAGGAGACCACTTCAGGAGTGAAGGGGGAAGAGACGAACAAGCTGTGAGCCTGACACCAAGTTGAAGGGTGAAAACAAGTAGTTCTTGTCCTCCCTGCTTATAGCGGAGACAGACTTGAGAGATGGAGATGGCTGGAGGGCTGCACGGTGGTACAGATGAGGCTGTGATGGTGCAACTAGAAGGGGCAGAACAGAGTAACTGTCATGGCTCAAGGCTCAAGGCCTCCCATTGACCTATAGAAGTACAGTAGAGGAGGGACTGCCTACTCTCTTGTACAAATACTCAACCCACTCACTGGACATGGGCAGGAGTACAGAGCAAAGTCTAAGAGAAGCTCACCAACACCTCTACCTCCTGAAGATGCCTACAAGCCATGGAAGAGACAGGGATGAACAAGAAGTACCAGCCAAAACCCTGGGCTCCATGTGTGTTTGCAGGCTCATGTAACCCAGGCTAGCCTTGAACTCTCTTTGTAGCTAAAAATGACTTGGAACTCCTGACCCTTCTTCTTCTATCTCTGAAGTGCTGGAACCCATGGCTTCATGAGTGCTCAGCAAGCAAATGCTCCCACCTTAGCTATGTACCCTAACCCCGACTTGATTTTCTCACAGTCAACAAAGGAGCAGTTTTAAAGGTACTACACACAGAATCATCAGCGTTAGTTCCCAAAGGTGGAGGAGGAGACCTAGCAAAAAGTGGTTGATGTCTGCTTTGCTCAGTCCATCCACTTGTACTGTATGAGCAGGTCAAGACTGACTAAAAAGAAGAAGAATCTATAAATAAGGGATTTGTTTCCATTTCACCTCTTATACTTCAGAGCCAGGAACATGAGTGCATGCTGCTCAAGATCTTCAAAGTGGTTCTGGAGTATAAGCTCCAGTTAGCACTACAATTCTCACAGGATTCACTGTCACACACCCACACTACTTCCCTGGTAAACAGAAGAGGTCTCTGAGATACTAGTTCCTGGGCCAATAACAAGAAATATTCTTCCTTTATATGGAATCTCTTTCTCATAACTCCACTGTGGTCTCTAGATTTAATACAGTATTTAGTATAATGATTAGAGAATCAATAAACTCAAAAATAATTTAATACAAGATACTGTTTCTCTCACCCTTTGATTAATTTTTCATAACACTGTTTTAGACATTAGCACCAACACAGAATTAGAAACTTAGATGATAATAATTACGTACGATATAATTAGTGTCACTTGTAGAACAACCTTAATGCAGCCGATGATGCAAAGGAAGGGAAGAGACTGCAGAGGGCGGCCTTCAGGACAGCACTGCTGCATGCAAGATGGAACAATGGGGTTTCCGTGGGAATCCGTGAGCACCAGTCGGGACCCATTCAGTCACGGAAGCAACGACCACCTCTATACTTTCCTGCACACCTCCAAGGAGCCAAACACATTCATGATGAAAAGACGTAGGAGAGAGAGATGTGAGGGCTCCGAAGGGAGGAACATGGTGGCTGGGATCACACAGAGGAGCACACTCTTGATGATGGCTATAGGCTAATTAAGTATCCCAGGAGAAGGAAGAGAAGAACGAAGGTCTCAGCTGGCAGATCATCATCCAGAAGACTGAAAGTCAGGAGGAAGAAGAAACCCTCAGGGAGACGGCGTCCCGAGAAAAGGAAACAGGGTGGGTGGGTGATGCCATGGGATGGGAGGGAAATAGCGGAACTAGAGGAAGAGACTGACAGGACCTGGAACAGCATGATGTTGAAGGGGAGGGGAGGGGAGGGGTAAGGCCTGGGGCTCAGCTGCCGTAGTGCTGGCCTATCATGCATGAAGCCTAGGTCAGTCACCAGCACTGCACAAGTCAGGTGTGGCTGGTGCATGTCTGCAACCTCAGAAATCAGGACGCCAGTGTCAAAAGTTCAAGGTCACCTTAGCTACATAGAGAGTTCAAGACCAGCCTCGGGTACATAACACACCGTGTTTCAATAAAAAATATGAAAGTAGAGGAGGAAGAGGAGGAAGAAAAGGAAGAGGGAGGAAGGATGAGAGACAGTCCCAAAAATCTGTGAAAGATAAAACAATGTTGGGATATGGAAATGCCCACCTCTGTGACAATTGGGCTGGAGGCACTTTCTAGATGCTCATGTTGCTCTTCTTCTCCATCCATGGCTCCACTGGGCTCAGGTTTGCCCTCTCTGCATGCGTTCACCTATCTCTACCACCCAGAATAATAACCGCACATTCTGAGGGAAGTGTACGCACAGTAGAAATGGCTGTTTAACCGAATATCCTTAGCTAAACTATTCCTTGTGTGGGCAGTAGGTTTCTGCATGCTCTGTCAATCTGATTTTGTAAGACGATTTAAATCAAAGTCTAGCACCTCTAATGTAACCATTTATACCCATCAGTACTATCCTTACTAAGTTTCTTATGAATGAAACCTTATATAATACAATCTTAATCTTCAAAGTCTAAAAAGCAGGTTGTCAGGCGGATCTCAGGAAGGAAAAACAGCATAAAAGCAGCAGAAGGGTAGCGTGTGCTTCAGAATATATACATAAAATGGGACTGTGAGTGATCTTCCTCTGCTTGTTCACATTCTTTTATAGCTATCTTACCTATCACCATGAATATGCATTATGCAAAACTTAGAAAATCATGGGAAGGTAGAATCAAGTCCTATTATTAGAAAGCTAGAAGAGAGGTGGAGAGATGGCTCAGTTTGTAAGCTGCCTATCCCTCAGACATGAACACAGGAGTGAGGATCTCCAGGGCCCGTGTAAAGCTGGGTGCAGTAGGACATCCCAGGATCTGAGTGCTGGTTCTACTACCTAGCACATTTTTACATCTCTTCGATTGACACATGCCTGACCAGAGAGGCCAGGGGCTGGTGTATGAGGTCAGATGGGTCCGACTGCAAGGGCTTCTCTTTTGCACAATTTCATGTACTGGAAGCCTGTTGTGTTCTCCTCTGCCAAGACAGGACAGTGGCTGGCCAGTCTCATTGAGAGCTGTCCCTGAATGGACAATGTTGGGAAGCTGTACACAGCAGGCCAGGGCTTCCCAAGCTGAGATGGTGAATGCTAGCTGGTCAGCATCTCCTAGACCTACACATTCAGAGTGTAAACTGATCAGGGGTGGGCAGGGTTTAACCGAAACTTTACACAGTAGAAACCTGTGGCCAAGAATGATGTAGCTGCTTTTTCCTCTGCTGTAATTTTAGGGCCAGACAGGTAGACATATGAGAAAAAAAGGCAAAATACGAAAAATGCACACAAGTGAGGTTCCAATGGAATACTACAAAGATCTCAAGACAGAGGACCTCACATGCAAAGGGGACAACTGAGTGAGGGGACAGAACAGAAGCTGGGTGGATGCAAACAAGAACACTGTGAGAACAGAGGCAAGTGTCAGAGTGTGCCTCTTACTTTTAATTGTCAGCTTGTGACAGCCTAGACACACCAGGGAAGAAAAGTCTACATGAGGACAGTCTAGATCTAGAGGCCCTGTGCACACAGCCAGGGGTGGGACTGGGGCGGTCTTCCTGCTTGTTCAGTGTTCTAGCCTACTGTGCTCAACAGGCTGAGACTAGAACACAGGGCATAGAGAGCCCCCCAGCTCAGAGAAGTGAGATAACAGGACCCGGGTGCTGGCAGTCCTCCTGGAGGCTATGACATTGGGGGCCAGGGAGACACTGGGTGGGAACAAACTATGTGTAGTGACATAAATGAGAAGATGCAAGATTCAGAGACGAGGGAAATAGCCACAGAAACAAAACAATGGGCTAGGGAGACGGCTCAGTTGGGAGAACACTTGCCACATTAGTGTGGGAACCTGTTTGACCCCCCAGAATCCACATAAGGCTGCATGTCTGTAATCCCAGCACCTCTGTGGGAAGAAAGGAATCAAGAGGCAAAAGAATCATATTAGCTTGTAGGCCAGCCAGTCTGTGTATGTAGGCATAGACGACAACAACAATACACACACACACACACACACACACACACACACACAGGCGTGCGCGGGCACGGGGAATACTAAAAAAGAAACTATGTGCAACTACAACCAAGTTATAAATTCCAAGTAATACAAAGAAGACTGAAATCTAGGGGTGACATCACCAAGCCCTCTCCAGGTCTCACTGTGGACATGAAGATTGCTTCAGAAGTGGTGCTGTCCAGATGCAAGCTTGCCTTGTATCTTTAAGTCATTTAAGAATGCCAACCGGTGGTTTAAATCATCCAATGTGATTTTGAAATTGATGCAAAGCATTACAAGAAAAGGCAAAGGAACCAAACAAATTAAGAAGTAGATGGATTTATAGCAGTGCATGTTTTGTTTTATTTTTTACAATTTATTCATTTTTATATCCTGATTGTAGCCCCTCCCTCATCTCCTCCCAGTCCCATCCTTCCTCCCTCTTCTCCCCTATCCCCTTCCCCTAGTCCACTGAAAGGGGGAGTTCCCCTCCCTTGGCATCTGACCCTAGCTTATCAAGTCTCATCAGGACTGCCTAGATCCTCTTCTTCTGTGGCCTGGGAAGGCTGCATTGTCAGGGGAAAGTGATCAAAGAGCAGGCAACCTAGTTCATGACAAAGGTGACCCCTTACTTGGGGACCCACAGTGCATTTTAAAGTGACAAATATTAGCAGTGATACTGGCTTTTTTTGTGTGTAAAATAAAGGGAATAGGGTGGCGGGTGCGAAGGTTTGTAAACGGAGATGATGGAGACAGGGTTTCTTATTCATGCTCACACACTGTCCACAGGTGAATCAGAAATGAAACAGAATGGGTGATGTTCACCAAAACACAAACTGTTGGGAACCTTAGGAAATAATATACAGCTTCATTAATATATTACATAAATAATGTGTTCAATCATAGCAATGTAATATGCAATATCATATCTGTAATTTCTTGTGTTGTTCTTAACCAAAATATATTAAAAACTCTCATAATAGGAAATTGCCAAATCATAATCACACACAAAATAGAGCTGGATGGAATATAACTAGAAATATTAAAGTGCCCAGATGACTCGTTTAACTATCCAACGGGTATATATTGAAAATCTGGGAAGATCTAATGACACCAAAAATATTTAGTAGGCGCTTACCCATCCTGGGAGTTTATGTGTAAATTGATAGGACTCTAGCACATCAAAGAATGCTTCATACCATATATTATAAATAGATCAAAAGTATATTTTATAATTTGTCATGCATGACATGATAATGATTTTAAGCATTATTTATACTCCTTGGCCTTTGCAATTGCAATTCCAGGTTATATGATAAACTAATAATCTGAGATATAAAAATCTATGTTTCCATCTACACAGGCATAAAACAAAGACTAAAAAGGACACAGCTACAAATGTAGCCAAAGAAGCAGATGAATTTATGCTAAATACTTAAAATAAATTATCCAGCAAATATAATATATGTGTATATTTGTATATCTAGTTACTTATTTATTTATTTTCCTGGAAACAGAATGTCATGTAGCCTAGGCTGGCCTTGAATTTGCTGGGTGGCTGAGAATGACAATGAACTCCTGTGCCTCCTGCCTTTACCTCCCAAATGCTCAGGTTATGGGTATGTATGCACGACCACACACAGCCTGAAATATATGTTCAAGGATGTTAGCAATATGAGCGGTTTTAGCTATTTCATAATCATTTTTGGCAGGCGAGATGGCTTGGTGTGCAAGCGTGAGGGCTTGAGTTCAGATCCTGTGGCAGCTCCCGTCTGTCGCCTCACTGCCGCCAGGCTAGCCTCTAGCTGAAAACATCGAGGTCTGTGGTCAGTGAGAGGGCTTGTCTCAAAAACTGAGGGGAAAGGCAATAGAGGATAACACCCAGTGCTGACCTCTAACCTCCACAGGCTCGTGCACACATGGATACACCACAGGACTGCAAACCATTTAGAGGGAACAGTGCAGATACAGCAAAATTAACGCCACAACTATCCGCAGCACATAGGGCACACATGGGCACACACTGGACACCAGGAGAAGAAACACATCCAGGAGACTGCTGATCTGACACAGCCAACCGGCTATGGAACACCTTAGGTTACTTTTTCTTGACTTATTCTTACATCCCCTAAATTATCTAGAAGAGAGATTTAGAATCAGGACAACATATGGGATTCCAATGTTGTTTTGAGTATCTGTACAGGAATGAGAATATAATAAAATTATATATGGAATTATTCATTTAATGTCTGTTCTCAATTCAATTACAAGCTAAATGAGAGTAGGAACCATGCTCACCCTGCTCTCAGTTATCTCCTGAGTGCCCGGCACAGTAAATAAACGTAATAAATATGGATGACTGAATTAATAAGTGAAAAAAGGGGAGAGAGTGGGTGGGTGCACAGGAGGAGAGGGAGGCAAGGTCACGGTCAGCACCCCAGGAGAAGGAGCCGAGGTTTCAACAGCTACCACCTGCTTTTACTTCTTCTGTTTTTCCTCCTTTTGCTACTCTTACTGCTTCTTCTCCTCCCCTCTTCTCTCTCACCCCTCTTAGATGTTTAGGATTGAGAAAATAGAAATTTCATGTTTAATCTTTTTAAAATGTTGATATACATATACATACACACACACACACACACACACACACACACACATAGTGTGTATGTGCATGCATGTGTCTAAATGTCTGTGAGCACAGTTAGATCAGCTAGCCAGCTTTCCCTGAGGACCACAGCCCTGCCTGTAGAGTGCTGGGCTTACTGGAAGCTACTATGTCCACCTGGTGCTTACGTGGGTGCTGGCCCACACACTTTCACAGCAAATGCTTTATTCACTGAGCCATCTCTTCAGTCCTGGCTAGCAACTTACCTACTGTCCCTGCTCCCCCTAACCCCCATCTGCACCTGTCACAGTCCATGCTTTTAATACATATTTAATTCATGGGGACATGGAGGAAAAGATGGAGAATGAAGGGAAAGCCAGACAGCATCGTGGTGAATTCATCGGAGTAAGGATGAATTTAAGGAGCCACAGATGGTCATAACCTGTTCCAAGTCTTTGTGGGGAAGCAAGGTGAACTGGCCAGACTGTGTATGACTGTCAGGGTCATCAGGAATTGCCCAAACTGAAGGGGCCCATGTCTGATTTGACCAAAATGAGCACTTTGGGAGACTCCCTCCCCCACTTTCCACAGTGGCCTCACACAGCCTCACCTATGGCTTCTCTACACTGCTTTGTGAAAGCCCTACAACTCAAAAAGGAAACCAAGTCATTTTTGTTTCCACACACGTGAAATTCAGACATCTCTAACTGCTTTTCAGATATCTCTGGAAGTATTCATGCTGAGAAATGATTCGAAGGTGGGGCACACTGGTGTGCTTGTCTGAGAGGAAGCGGCGAGCTTGCTGGTGATTGGTGAGAGGAAAGCTCTTTTCTATCCCCAGCTGAAGGAACGTTTCTCCAAATACTGTTTCTAAAAGAGCAAAATCCCTGAGGAGAGCAGGCATGTGACCTTTCAGATGGGCCACGGAGCCTGAGGGAAACGTCCACCAGTGGAGACCTGTAAGTCCAGACAGAAATGGGCAGTTTTGCTTCCTTTCTCTCCCCTCTGTCAGGCAGGGTCTTGAGCACCCCAGGCTGGCCCCAGACTTCCAAGATGGCAGACCACAACCTTGAACTTTGATCCTCTGGCCTCTACCTTGTAAGTTGTAGGGTTCTGAGTCTGCTTCACCATGCCTGGTTTAATGTGGAGCTGGGGCTGGAACCCACAGCCACTGAGCTACCCCCAGCTGCTTAATTATTTCACTTCTGAAGGGTTTTGTGATGATATATTATAAAATATGTTATAAAGATGCAAAGCATTACTCTTGGGGGGGTGTTAAAAGTATGTAGATGTGTGTCCAAGGTGCGATACCAAAGGGGCTTGGTCCCCTCAGTCTGAGTCACAGTCGGTAGTTAACCACCCAGTAGAGCCTCTGCAGGAGCCCTGAGTACACGATCTTAACCGCTAAGCCACCTCTCCAGCCCAGAAAGCACTTGTTTTAATTTTTTGACAAGTCCCATGGCTATTAGTAATAGAAAGTTTATTTTGCACTTATAATGGAGAGTATAATTAGCGTGAAAACAAATCACAACTTGCTGCAAGCTCCCTGGGTATAGTGAGGCACATGAGTGTGTCACAGAGCTGCCTAAGGGGGCCCAGAGCTGAAGGGACTGGGTGTCCAATCAAGTTACCGTGGGTTAAAACAATGTGGAGCTGTGAAAGCAGAACCCTGGTTGCAGTTTCTGAATGAGATGTGGCACATTTGCTTGGTGATTCATCTACAGACGTTATATCCTGATCTTATAATTCAATATTGGTGGAGCTGCTCGATTCATGATTTATTGGGTTTCTCTTTATCCTAAATGCCAGAAAAAAAGGATATGCTATCCAGGAGTGTCTTACTTTTTCATTTACTACATAAAAAATTCTGAAAGAGAAGTAATATGATTATAGAAAGATAAACCCCCGTCACTGTCACTGAACATTAACAATAAGCCTCAAGTGAATTATATTCTTCAGGGAAACAGGATTTTCTCATGACCCTGGAAGGGGAAAATGTATATATTTACAATAAAAGTATTGATATTATATGATATTCAAGACATAAATATAATGTAATTAAGTTCTAGATTCATGGTTGTCATGCCAGCCAGCACTAGGAGGAACGTCAGTGTCATTACCAGAAACATGGAGCTTTGCATCCATGGCCAGATTGTCTCTCCTAGCTGTCATTCAGTATTTTTTCAGACATTTTGATTTGCTCTAACTTGTAATCTATAATCCTTGCCGAAGAGCAAAGAACACACTGAATGCTTCTCCAAGACAACATTCTAAGAAACTGATGAATATATTTGCAAAAAAAATTATAAATTTAGAAAACATGTTTTGCAGCTTAACAACTCAGACACAAAACATTCATTTCCTCACTGAGGATCAAAACAACAATTGGAAATATTTTTGTTTTCAATTGAAACACATGTTCTAGCTGTCAAAATATGTACAAATAAAGCATTATTTCTACAAAAGGTACTTAGTTTGGAAAATATATGCCTGTGTTGACATAAGCTTAGGGAAATTTAGAAATTTTGAGCTCATCAGGAGGGAGAGATAATAACTTTCAATTACTTGCTTATTCTACAGAAGAAACTGAGCAAAGAGGTTCATATTTATCATCCAGTTCAAACCCCATTATTATTAAAGAGAGAAACGGCAAATCTGAGGCCTAAAGAAATTAATCAATTTGCTCAAAATTTCATAGATAGTGAAGGGCTGTAATGGCTGGATTGCATTCAGTCACAGACAATAATAACCAATATGTTTTAAAGACTAATTAAAAGAATATTCTCATGCAACAACAACAAATTCTAAGTAGCAGTTCAGAGTCAGGGCAACAGTGTGAGTGTTATCTGTGAGGAATTCTTCCCCTTCTGGCTTCTGCTGAACCCCACTCAGGCTGCCCCCACGTTTGCCACTGTATAACTAGAATGTTACTTCTCTATAAACAACACATCTAGAAACAACTGTCCGAACTGACCTGTCAGATGACAAAAGGGAAATAGCATATCTGACAGATTTTTCTCTAACTGATGGGGGAGAAGCAGATAGGTGATCCACCATAGCTGCAAGAGATGCTGGGACACTGAAGGAATGGCTCACACTTTCTTTAGGGGAGTGTTTGACAAAAAAAAAAAAGTGTAATAAATGGTGAGAGTGTATGGCTCACATAGTCTTTGTCATAGCTACTTCTGCCTACAGAACTGAAAAACAAAACAAATGCCATTGACATGTAAATGAACCAATAATACTTTGTTTGGAGTAACACAAGATGGGTAGAAGGCAGGAATGCAGGTCAATTGCTCTTCAGCAGCTGTTTGTTGGTCTCAGACCAATCACAGCTCCGTAGTTAGGGTGGGTGGAGCAGGCAGTGCTGTTTGGAACAAAGTGACAGTCTTATGGGAAGGCAAAGGGGATGGGCTGTGGCTCAGTCACAAGTTGCCTGCACCTCAGAAGTGAGGCTGACTCAGGATTCCTACTGAATGAAGCCTCAGTCCGTGAATGCCGCCACTGTGTCACTGTTTTCAAGAAGCTCGCCTTACTCTCTGAGGAGATGGAAAGTAGAAGATCTTGTGCAAAACCACTACGGTCTGAAAAACTAACGGCATTCCAGAGAAACCACTGCCAGCCAGCAACAAAGATGAAATTGCTTTGCTTCGCTACTGCTGTATCTGCCGCTATAAAGGCCATCCACAGAGCACGAGTGAAGGGTTTTGTTCCTCATACCATTTACAAACACAGCCACCTGACTCCTCAGATGTTACGCAACATTAAAGAACTTAAGCCCTAAAGAGTAATTAATTTGCCAACAATCGTACAAACATGAAGGGTACTGCTGAGATATGCACCCATGACTGATGCCCACGCCTGGGCTCTGAAGCCACCAGCCCGTATTAGCACATAGTCCTATAACCTCAACCCTCTTTGGAGCTTAGGAAAGATCCAGTACTCCTTTGGAACACTCAGAAGGTCCCCATGGCTTTGAAACAGTATTAATGTTTAATATTGCACACACAGGACCCAAACAGGAGTCAAGAGTTGAGCAATAGCTGAGTTGTGCCTGCCTGAGAATCTACCATCCTGAAGTTTTTAAGACACTGGCTGCCCTCAGCACAGTCAAAAATAGATTCCAGAGGTACTTCCTGTTGGAAATGTTGTAACCTCTGAGAGTATAACCTTTTCTAAGAGTGTCTGGAGGCCGCCCGCTTCTCCTCCAATTCCCTTCTCCAGGCTCTTGACTGCAGGTTCACAGGCAAGTACAAGAAATAACACAGACTGTCTATAAGATTCCTACAGCTCACTCCCAGCAATGGTAACAGCTTGTAGAATCGCCTAAGGACAATGGAGCCAGGACACTGCTACTGACACAGTCTACACACGGAGCAGCCAAAGGCCATAGCATTTTTCCTGTGGCCCACACCTCTTGCCCCAACCTTACTGTTACCTGTTCAGTAATATACTGACTTTGTCATTTCAAAGAAAAAGAAAAAGAAAGAAAGGAAAAGAAAAAACCACATGTGAATAGAACTGCACAGTGCATGGCCTTTTGGAACTGAATCATTTTGTCACCACGGCTCCTTAGAGACTCACCCCAATCCTGTGTACCTATCATTTTGATCACAGAGCAGTACCCCACATTACAAAGGCAGCTGATCACCTGATACCCACTTGATGGACATTTTTATAGTTTTTAGTTTGTGGTTGTTAGGAATTCGATGGTTATGAGCATATGGGTACAGATTTTTGTATGATCATAATTTTTCACCTCCCTGTTTTCTTTTGGGTTGCCTCAACACTGTTTCGAAACCCTGGATAGACACCATAAATATTCCTGCTTTTGTTGTTATTTTTAGATAGGATCTCATATATCCCAGGTTGGTCGAGCGTTTACTGCCCAACCGAAGTGGCCTTGAACCTCTGCTGGAGGGCTGGGATTGCAGGTGTGCACCAGCCCACAGAAGCTGAAGGAAAGCAGCCACCCATCCCATACCCCTCATAGGACAATGTCCCCTTCTCTCACTGTCACCCTGTCCAGGGCTGGGGGCAGCCTGCCCTTCTCCCTCAAAGCAATGAGGAGCAGAGTTCTTCCTTTTCCAGTTCATGAGTTGTAGGGTATTTACATATTTTTGATTTATGGGGATTTTCAGAAGTGCTCCCCATAGAGCTGTACAATTATAGATCCCCACAAGTAATGTATGTATGCATGACAGAGCTTTGCTTTTTGTTTATGTGGTTTTGTTGTTCTGCTTTTCTAAGGCAGGGTCTTGCTATGCAGGCAGGCACTGGACTCATGGTCCCCTGTTCCAGCCTTCTGAGTGCTGAGGTTCCAGATGTCACAGTGTCTGGCACCAGACAGTTCTATCAGACTCTCCATATTCTTGTCCACTCCTAGTTTGCCAGAGAGTTTACAAACTTGAATTTCGTTTTAGCATTTTTTTATAAACTAACATGCTCACCAGGTTTATTTTATTTGCCTCTTGATGTGTTAGATAGGACCTGCATGGTTTTCAGAGGTTCAACAAGCCTTTGATAATTGTATGTGTGTGTGTGTGTGTGTATATATATATATATATATGCTTTTAAATTTTATTTATTTATTCATTTATTTACCTTATGTATGAGTGTTCTATCTGCATGTATGCCTGCATGCAGAAGAGGGCATCAGATTCCAGTATAGATGGTTGTAGCATCATGTGGTTGCTGGGAATTGAACGCAGGACCTCCGGAGGAACAGACAGTGCTCTTATCCACTGAGCCATCTCTCCAGCCCCTACATATAATTTTTATACATTTTATTTTGTTATATATTTACTGGTATTCAATGACAAATGTTATATCTAAGCTTACAAAAAGAGGGTACAATTCCTTTTCTAGTGCTATCTAACTTTGATATCAAAGGAACAGAATTTCTATAAATAAATTGGGAAGAATTTCCTCCTCTATTTTTTGAAAGAGGCAATGTTGTAAGAAACAAAATCTAATGTTTCATTTTCAGGATAAAAGTGCCTTGACTCCAACTACAGAAGAGAAAACACTGGGAGAATACTGCTATAGCCATCCAACCTCAACTCTGAAAGTCCATTTACCCCACCCCAGACTGCAAGCTTAGAGTAGAAAGCTTGTAACATACAAGTTTGCAGCTGTTATGAGCTCCCAGGCCTGATAAGCTTTCAAAGAAAAAGAGCGTAAGATAAAGACCCATAGAGGACGTAGATGACATGGAAGATTGTACCCTCTTGATTATTTGAGAAAGAAGAAGGGGCTGGTTAGGTTGTATAAAAAAACCAAACTGCACTCTGGTCATTCTAGGCTAATGCCCAGATTTACAAGGTCCTAAGACCAACCACACTGCTGTCTGCACATTCAAAACATGAAAATTGCAGGGGAGCTGGGGGTGCAGCTTCGTGGAAGAGCACTTGCCTGGCGGGCATGCAACAGGTGCTGAACTTGAAGTGCAGCACTTGGAGAAAGGCAAAAGCAAATAGCATAAGCATATTTTTCAGGATAAACTATCAATTCCGCTTCCTTACCAGGTGGTTAGACTTGAGCGCTCCCTTCTGAGGCTGGATGATTTCACCTAAGTGGTCAGTCAGCTGTGAGCACACAGATGTCTTCATGCAAACCCTTATCATCATGTTGGGCATGGCAGGATCTGCAGTGATACCCCTTTTCACTTCTGATACCAGCCATTTGTGTCTTTTACCTCCTTTCCTTGTCAGTCTTGCTAAAGGTTTGTCCGCATGACTGCTCATTTCCAAGAATCAGCTTTTTGGCTCAATTTTGTGATTTCCTCACTTTATTGTCCCAAGTCTGCCTGTTCTCCATTACATGCAAGCAAGCCCTCTAATATGAAATGCAGCTGCAGCTCCCTCTTTTGGATTTACTGTCCTCTTCTTGATTTAAGCCTTCTCCTTTGGGGCTGGCACTATGGCTCAGTGGGTAAATGTGCTCTCCATCAAGCCCGGTGACCTTAGCCTGGTCCCTGGAACTCACATGGTGGAGGGACAGAACAGACCCCTCAAGGTGTCCTCTGACTTCCATTCGCTCTCGGTAATGCCATGCTAAGTGATACCCTGCCTGAGAGTTGCTCCTGTTTGATTTGTAGATCCAGTGTTTGATGTCAGCGCCTCCTCTGTTGTGAGCAGGGCAGGCTGGGGTGCAGTGGGAGTGCTCTGGAGCTGACTCCGGGAAAGAGCTCTGAAGACAGCAGAGAGAACACCGGGCAGGCAGGGGAGTGGTGCTGGCTTCCCAGCCTACGGAGGCTCCATGTGCTTAGTTGGCAGACAAATGAACTGTGACCTGGGACAGCCCAGTTCACACACGAGCCTCAATGGGAACAATGCGTTAGCTCTGCTCCAAATTCCAGGACAACTGCTTGTGGTCTGTGACAGCCTCATTACAGGGATTCCTTTCCCCCTCTAGAAATGTTAATTTACAAATAACAGAAATTGCTATTTTCATCAATAGCAAGCAGCTATGCATTTTCTTTTACGTACCCGGTAGGATCAAAAGACAAAGTTTGTATTTTAGCTGTGATGTGGAAGGAACCCTGGGGCAGGGCCTTGTTTCTCTAGCCTTGATGTCAAATGGGTATGACAATTCCTCCCTTGCCTAGTCCCTCATAGAAACTGTAATGAAAGGTTAACAATTCCTGTAAACACTGATAAATATGGTTGGTGTGTGTCTAAGTCCACATGAGGTGTGTACATGCGTGCTTATACAGGCCAGAGATTGACATCAGGTATCTCATGGAATTCTGAATTTTTGCATCCTGAGTTCCAGGATTCCTGGAGACTTTCACATTTGTCCATGGGTCCTGGGAATCTTACCTGGTCCCCAGTCTTGTTCTCCACTTAAACATCTCTCCAGCCATGTGTAAGTTTTAATATCATGGTCTTCGTCTGCACTCTGACAGGCAGCAATTTTACTAATCAGCAGCTTCCACTGACTTGACAGTATGTAGAGCCTGCTTTTATTTGGTCTAGTGTTCACTGCATGGACATTCATAGGGGGTAGAGACCCGAGGATTGGGAGTTCAAAGTCATCCGCAGCTACAGGGTGAGATCAATGCCAGCCTGGGCTACTTGATTCCCTGACTCATAAAAAAAGAAATAGATATTCTTCCATGAATAAGCAATGTAAGGTACATCTCGACCGCAGAATTCTCAGCAATAAAGAGGACTGCATTAATGATACTAGGACACACACAGAAAATGAAAGGAAAAATCCAAGTTTCAAGACATGCCAGGCCTACCCAGCTCACCAAATGGAAACACGCACACTTGTTTGCACACATGTATGTGACAGCCGTCATTCAAAGGGGGTTTCTTCTGTACCTTGAGCCCATGAGTTCAGTGTATTCGATTACAAGTACTGACCATGTGCAAGCTCTGTTCCGGCTCTGTTCTAGAAGGGAAGAATGCGGAAGTCCATGCTGTCAGTGTGGAAGACACAGGGCACACCACAGACAAGCACAGCGTGCTGGAGACTGTTAGGTGGACGGAGTCAGAGAAACAGGCGCCTTCACATAAAGCCTATTTTGTATTTTACTTTTGGTAAAAACTAATGGATGCACAGGAGACATGTGCACAAGAGACATGCTATGTGCACAAAGAGCCACAGCAGTCCTGCAAGTGACAATCTTGCTGGGTTGTCTGCGTTGTGCTGGGGTTGGAACATGGGCTTTGCATGTGCTAGGAAAGCTCTCTAGCCACAGAATCATACCCTCACCCCTATCTGGGTTGTTGACCCTTCAGCAGCTACAAATACATCTTCAAAATTCAGCTACTATGGATGAACATCCTATGACAGTTGTATGCACATCTTTCTACACACCAAGGTCTTCCATTTCTCTCAGAGAAATGCAGAGAGTGAGCTTGACAGACACATGAGAGTTGTGCAGTTAATTTTTTAAAATTATATATTATAGGTATGTGTGTGTGTGTGTGTGTGTGTTCAGAGGATGACTTGCAGAACTCAGTCTCTCCCACCACAGGGGTTCCTGGGATTCAATTCAGGTCAACAGGCATGGTGGCAAGTGTCTTTACCCTCCAAGACATCTTGCTGGCCTGATACATTTCATTTTTGAAAAAAAAAAAAAAGTGACAAACAGCTGTTCAGAATAGTGACCAGTACCTTACGAGTGAGTCCATTTCTTTGCATTTCAACAGTATGGAATAATGTCACTATTTTTTTAATTAACTTTTTACTGTCCTGGTAAGCAAGTGCTGGTATGTCACTGTGGTGTGTCTTCCTCATGGTTGATGATACCGAACATGTTTTTATATGTTTACTTGACATCTGCATACCTTATTTGGTGATGTGTTTACTCACTTCTTTGTCAACTTTCTAATTGGATATTTTGTTAACTATTAAATCCTAAGAATTCTGTACAGATTCCAGGCCCATGCCCTTGTGGCTTGCAAGTTATGTTCTGTCCCAGTCTGTGACTTGTCTATTCATCCTCATCACAGAGAAGCTTCCAATTTTGATTAAATCAGCATCCTGCCTGTTTTCATCCGCAAATCATGTTTCTATCACCACGTCTAAGGACCCTTCACTAATTCAGATGCTCCTGTCTATTCTCTAAAGCCCTATGTTCTTACCCTGGACTCTAAAGAACACTTATGCTGGTTTCTCTTTATATTTTTTCATATAAAGTATAAAGTTTGTTTATTCTGTGTATGAAACTCTCACTGCTCTAACCCCGAGCTATCTCGCCACTGAACTGTTTTTTAAAAGTTGTGGGAAAATATCCACAGCACAAATTTCCATTATAGTGACTGTGAATGTGCAATTGAATAGTGTCAACTATGTTCACAATTGTCTATACTCGCCACTGTTTGCCGCTACATCTAGTTTATGCCGTGCTGGGGATGTAACATGGCCTCCTGTATGTTAGGCAAGCCCTCTCCCCACTGGCCTATATCCCCAGCCCCAGAAATTCCCCATCACCCCACAGGAAGACACTGCACCCAGTAGGCAGCACCCCCCAACCCCCCTCCTCCCTTCTCAGCTTTCCCTCTATGAAGCTGCCAGTTTGAGACACCTCATGTAACAGAATCACACAGTGTTCATTCAGTGTCTTCACTAAGGCTCGAAGAATGTTCAATGTCAGGTTCCCAGGCTTCTTCTCCAACACCAAAGAAAAATACAGCCAAGAGGCCAAAAGCGACAAGAATTCTGTGCATGCTCGGGAGAAAGCAGTGAAGGTGAGGCTGGAGTGGTATTGAGACCCAAGCATTTGCTAATGAGACCCAAAACCTAAGGTCTTTTGGGGCATCCCCTCTGCATGCTTGCTTTATTCTGAATGAAATGGACCACTCTGCTATGAAAGCAACATGGCCTAACTTGTGCTCTGAAGATCCTTGGCCAGGTGGGGAGTAGATTACAAATAAGCAAGATGCTGTGTTCAGAATACAGGGTGATGTAATAATCCTGGCTGGGAACGGCCCTCCCTTAGTCCAACATGACAAACTAAATGGTTAGATTATGAACACATTTTGAAGGAAGAGCCAGCAGGGTTTTCTTTGTGCATGGTTGAAAAATAGTATTGTCAAGAGTGACAGCAGGTTTTTGGACAGAACAATTTGAAAGACAAAGTTGCCATTAAATGAGAAATGAAATGTGGGTGAAGTGGGCCATGGACGAAGGTCAGAATTTCATATTTCCATCAGATCTCCAACTGGCACTGTCTCAAGCATAAGGTCCACAGTGGAGGCTGTGAGCCAAGTCTGAGACAGGCCTGCTTTTATTGGGTACACATATCATTGAGACTATTCCCTTTATCCAGAGGGCCAGGAGGGCACACCAAATGCCTTCTATTTCTTCTCAATCTTGTCATGTCGTTTACCTGAGCTGCCAATTATAACTTTTACCTGGTGTATATTAGTCTGCAGGGTCCGCTTTTGTGACTCTGGTTTCTGGTAGACTAATGCCACGGTAGCAAGTTGAGGTCTGCTGTGGCGCACCATGGAAACTGGCAGGAGCTACACATCATGACTTTCCCTGCCAAATGCCAATCATTAAACGTTTATCGGCATTCCGTTGCCTTTGTCCCTGTGTAGAGGATAGAGCCCTGAGACTCAATGCATCGAGTCACGTGCATTTGCATGCCTGGGCAGAGGGCTTCCACTCTACTGCAGCCCTCACCAGTGTCCACGCCACAGCGGACCTGCCACTGCTGCTGGGACTCCAGTCCAACCTCAGAGGAAGCACTGTGCTGCCAAACTCTCTTCTTTCTTCCTCTGCCCCCAGAAGCCCAGTTCCCTTTGCAGACGCTCCCTTGCTGCCATTTCTAGGACCCCCGCTTCCTACCACTATCTCATCACCATCAATCCACTCTACCCCCCTTTTATCAAACAGCCTCCAGCTCTGATCTGTTAAAATTACATCACGTACCTTTGCTTCCCAGACACCTCTGTCATCGCTGTTACCGCCTAATGTTGTTTCGTCCTTAGTTTCAGCTAATATAGCTTCCGGTCCACAATTTCAGGGTGGGTGTGGAAAGTCCTTCAGTTCAAACCCTAGGAGCCTGTGCTCCCCCACAGAGTTTACTGCTCCTGTTGATGCCTCCATTTCTCAAATCATCTTAAGGCTCTGAAAGCAGTTTCTATTATAAAATTCAATTTCTATTATAAAATTAGGTTACTACCATTTCATCAGTACTGACCTCAGTGTTTAGAACTTGGATTACAAATCTCAAAGGAGGCCCACATATGTACCTTCTTCCATGGAGTGTGAAGTGCTTCTGTGAAGCAAGGTTAGGATGCTAGTAATCATGGGCCTGGGGTAGTAGGGATGCCAGCGCGCTGTGGGACTGTAAAGGTCTTTGGGATTTCTACAAGCCAGCTGACACAATGGGGAGAGCAGAGCGTTCAAAATAACACAGGACAGACAGCAGTGAGTAAGATTCCACCAAAGCCTCCCACAGTGACTGCAAAACAAGCCAGCAGGACAGCATTCCTCTGTGTGTGTACATGTACGGGTACACCAACCTATGGAAAACATAGGACAAACTTAGTTATCATTCTCAGGCACCATCCACCTTGTTTTCTTAAGACCTAGTCTCTCATTGGCCTCCACATCAAACAGGCTGAGCTGGCTTGGTCAGCAGACCTCAAGGATCTCCCCTTTCTCACCTGTGCCACCATGCCTGGCTTTTTAAAACAGGTTCTGAGGAACTGGACTCAGGTCCTTATGCTTATGTGACACACAGAATGGCTTACCAGTCATCATATTTAAATATTTGATTACCACTTATCACCAATTTCATGTTCAAACAGGAGCTGGAGGGGAAAAAAAAAACAAAAAAACAAACTAGGAACAGACAGTATAATGAAAAGAAGGGCCAGTCAACAAACCATGTGATACTGGGGAATGAGCCCTTTAGAAAGCTGGGCCTTTATGTTCCCTTTCTTCTCTATCGACACCAGCTAGCTCTCGGATCTTTTTACTCGGCGAACGATCTCGTGCTTTCCTCTTGGGATTTGCTGCCGAGATGCTTTATTCTGGTTTTACACTTCTATTCTATCAAATGCAGTCAATAACCTGTCCGGAGGATGAGAGTATTGCAGATAAAAATCAATTCCCTTTGGAATGCATTTTCTGAAAAGCCTGGTGTCCCGATGACATTCAGGAGCCACTGCCTTGCAAATGGGTCAGATACTACCAAAGAAAGGAAAAAGTACTTTAAGGATGGGAAGGTGATGCAGTTGCTAAGGTGTTTGTTACACAACCGAGAGGACTGAGTTTACTTCCCCAGAACCCACGTGAGCAGGGAGGAGTGTGCCTGTAACACCAGGGGGCAGATGCAGGAGGACCCAGGCACTAGTCTTTACGTTAGATGGCACTGGCCTGTCAGCCCAACCCAGTCAGTGAGATCCAGGTTCAGTGAGAGACTCTGTCAAAAAATAAGGTGGAGAGTACGAGAGCAACGGCTCATACCTGAGAGAGTTCTTGCAGAGGACCAGAGGTCAGTTCTGGCACCCATGTTGGGCAGCTCACAATCACCTGCAATTCTAACTCTAGGGCACTATAGATACATACATACTATATCTATAGACATAGTATATATCTGTATATATATTTATCTATATAGTATATATATTATATGTAGTATTATACTATTATATATAATATAGGATATATACTATTATGTTACATATTATATACAGTTAGATATAGTATTATGTACTATATATATAGTGTATATATAGGCTATATCTATAGATATAGATCCATATGGATCTATACTATATGTGTAGCATATATAGCGTATAGATATATAGACTACATCTATAGTCCAGCTCCTTTTATATACAGGCAGAGTAATCTCCTGAAAGCAACTTGTCTTCCGGGAGTCTCTGCCATCACTGAGAGGCCAGCCTAGAAAGGAGATATGATGGTATACAATGGTTACAATGATATACAACGATTCCTGCAAAGCCCTACCCCCTACCATAAACAGGAGCAGGATGCAGGCGAAGAGTCCCAATGCAGCGGCCCCAGGAGGGATGTGCAGAGCTGATCCCGGGGGGAGCAGAGCTGCTGTGACAAGCAGCAGCTTCCTAGGGAAGCTGTGCTCTCCACTTTGAAACCAGGGCTCCTGGCAGATTTTTCCAGAGTTCTTATGAGAATTGAAGGGAGAAGCCACAAAGCTTAAACAGAACCTGAACGATATAACAGGCCATAGGTTTGTGGTCAATATTGATAAGGAACTTGTACAAATTGATAAGGGGAGGATAGCTGACCCAACTAAATGGAAAAAAGATGTGGGGAAGCAGGCACTACAGTACAGAGGAGTCACAACCAACAACAACAGAAGAATAAAACATAACCATATACAAACCCCATCTAACCCACGGTGGATGGGAAAAGCTAACTCAAACAACAGCAAAGTGCCTGGGACTGGGTGGGTAGTATGCTTGCCTTAGCATTCACAAAGTCCTGGGTTCTATTCCCAGCACTGCATAAACGCAGCTGTGGTGGTGGTGGCAGCACACCACTACCGTCCCAGCACCAGGGAGGCAGAAGAAGAAGGATCAGAGGTTCTACATCATCCTTGGCTAAAAAGTGAGTTCAAGGCCAGCCTAGGGTATATGAGACCATGCTGCAATAAACTACAACTAAGGAAATCACAGTGAAATGGGATTGCATCAGGTTATCAGTTTTTTAATTAAATGGGTAATGCCAAGGTTTGGCAGGGTTAAGGTGTGGATCCCAAGATAGTGGTGGGAATGTAAAATGGCTGAATCTCTTTGACTACCTAGCTCAGTTGAAAACAGACACACACTGCAACCCGATGACTAAGTGCGTCAGGACGGGATAGGCAGCCCTTCACAGTGGGCCGAAAGCTGCAGACCACCACGGCGTAGTCACACAATGGAAATGCAAACAGCCACGCATATGAACTAAATAAAGTAGCTATCCTGTTAAAAACGTGAAATTTCCCTGTGGGCTCCCGTGTTTGAAGGCTGGTGTCCCAGCTGAGGGCGCTGTTTAAGAAGGCTGTGGGACTTCAAGGAGTGGCAGCCTTGGTGGAGGGGTGGGCCACTGGAGGAATGCTTTGAGGCTCTATAGCCTAACCACTTAGTCCCCACCCCCACCACCTGTGGCCAAAACAAGACCTTCTGTCCCTTATGTTGCTTTTTGTAAGTATCTGGTCACAGCAGTGAGGAAAGCAACCAATACTGAGACAAACAACAATGTAGACGAAGCTCAAAAGCCGTAGAGTGAACTAAAGAAAGCAAACATGGGGCCAGCAACAGGGCTCGGTGGGTAAAGGCACTTGCTGCCGACCTTAAGGGACCCGCGTGGTGGAAACAGAGAACGGACTCCTGCGAGGAGGTGTCTTCTGACTGCCACTTGTGTGCTGCAGCGTGCATGCATTGCACAGAGCAATGAGAATTAGTTAAAGGAAGCAAGGCTTAGACGAGTACGCTCAGTTTTGTTTTTTAATAAAAAAGAAGAAAAAAAAGGCACTAGCATCAAAACAATGAAGAGAGTAGCCCACAAAGGGCGGGATCCTCTTGACAGGAATGGTCTTAGGGAGGGCTGCACAGGGCCGAGCAGCTGGCAGGAGCTCAGCTGTAGAGAGGTGGAGGCTGTGCAGGCATCTGCCTCAGAATGCGTTCTTATTCCATGCATTCCATGCCCTGATGTATGTAAGTAAAGCACTGTGTCTCTTGCCAGAAGGAGAGTATATAGAATTGACAGTTAATGTTAAAACTGAAGATGAGAGGATCCACTTTTAAAAATCTTGTGACTGGAAAAGTATTGGTGACATTAGTTGAAGCAGGGACACGAATAGTAGCTGGGTTGGAGAAGTCATTTGATTTTGCTGGAGTCAGTTCAAAGGGCAAGTAGAAGCCAAGGTCTCCCAATCCCCCTCCAGATCTCACGCTGAAATCTATACCTGTCCCGTGACAGTGTTAAGAGGTGAGGCTACCAGAGGACAGCAGGTCCCCCCGCCCCCGAGGGCTCTGCTGCAGTGGGCAGAGCAGTGCCCTTATGGAGAGAGCAGGCTCCTGACGAACAGACAGTTCTGTCTGATGGCTCCCTCCCTGCTTCATGTATGTCGCCTTGCCCTTCTCGGTGCCCTGACCCAACAAGAGGCCATTAGAGACTTCAGAGCTTACAGAGCACTGGGAAGGAAACTTTTTCTTACTGTTATAGTCTTCCTGAGATGAGTTACAGATCATAGAAAAGGCTACAGTTTATCGTTTCCCAGGGGTGGGGTATGCGGCTACCACATCAGCAAATAGGCTAAGAACGTGCTCTGCTCAGTACCCACGCGTGGGTGTTTAGAGGTGCTGAAGGAAGAACAAAAGTTCAATGATGAGAGGTGCAGTACCATGCTTTATCATATGCATCATATTATCCTAATTCCACAGAGACATTTTGCTAAAGTAAATTAGCTTATGAGAAGCCAAACACACAAGCCACAATTCACCTTTATCCACGCTGATTGCTAGAGACTCGATGCAGCACACCTTCATACCTTCGCCGAACAAAGCCGTGCTTGGAGAGATAGATGAGAGTGTGCTGGAAAATTAAACCTTCAAGGCCTTTGATTTATATGAAACCCCCAAGTAGAAGCAGGGTGTGCGATCTGTTATTCTCACACTCTCGGTGGTACCTGTGTTTGCCCTTCCCTGCGAGTCAGCTACTTATTTATAGTTTTTCATTTAGCTCCAATTTTTCAAAAAAACAAGATTTAAAAAGTCATTATAGGCCTAAATGTTCCTCCACAAATTACTCATATAAAAAAGAAATAAATGATATTGTGATAATGGAGTAAGTAGGAGACTGCAGACTTCTCTACACAAAGATGTTTTTTTGATAATAATATAGTTATAAAAAAAACTTCATGGGTGTATATTTCTCAAACGAGAATTACCTACAGTTAGGCCAGAATAATCTTGCAAGGTACAGAGCTATGCAGAAGAAACCACATATGTCATAATTCATGGGGATTTTATTTCTTTTATCATTTATTTTTCTTCTAGGAACACTTAATAGGAAAAAGAAAAAAAGAAAACAAGGCCATATCATAAAATTTACCAAACTATAAAAGCACCCAAACAAACAATATACAAGTCCTTACAAGAAAAACTGAATTAAAAACCCATTTCAATTCCAGGTTCAACAAAGTGCCTAGAGACTGCACTGGCTAAAACCGCTCGAGGCTTGCATTGGCTGCACACAGGAGGGGGTGTGAGCTGGCTCCCGCCCTTCCATGCTGCCAGGCCTGAGTCGGCAGGGATACACCAGCTTCCCCCTGCCAGTGCTGAAGTGTGCGCATTTTCATTGACTTCTCTTTATTCTAACAAATGTGCTTCAATGGACAGATTAATATGAAAAGAGCATTTCAAACATGAATCCGCTACTTGTCTCCAGAGTCTGGGGGTGAGGAGAGTGGGAGGTGAGGCAGACGGGACAGTGCCATGGTGCCAGCACTGGGGACAGAGCCATCTCTTAGCTAGTGACCTCTGTGTCCCACGATGGCCACAGAACACCAGTGCTAGCTGTGCTGTGCCCAAGTCTTGTCCTTCCTCCTCATAATAAAAGGGAGAAAGAAACCAAGAGAAAAACATTTATTGACTTACTGGCAGGACACAAAGCTCCATTCATCAAACCAACAGATATTCTTAAGTACTAACACGCACCGTGTTTCCCGTCATAGATGAGCAATGCAGAGCTGAGTGAAAGCAAGGCATGGTGCTCAACTAAGTTCATTCTGATGCTCTGAAGGAACTATGGCGTGAGGGCAGAAAAACTGTGAACCCTAATTGATGTGTAGTTTCTTTTTTGTTTGTGGCATGTGTGTGTGTTACAAGCACACGTGTGGATGCCATAGGCTTGCCTGTGCATGCACATGTGGAGGTCAGAGGTAGATGCCAAATGTTGTTCTCCTTCTTTCTTTTTCTTTCTTTCTTTCTTTTCTTTCTTTCTTTCTTTCTCTTTCTTTCTTTACTTACTTATCTATTTATTTTTGAGACAGGCTCTCTCAGTGAACCTAGAACTCACTATTTTGGCTAGACCAGCTGGTCAGCAAGGTCTGCAGTAATTTTATTGACGCACCCCACAACTATTGGGGTTACAAACACATGCCACCGTGTCCACAGTTTACATGGGTGCTGGGGAGCTAGTCTCAGGTCCCCTTTCTTTCTTAGCAAGCACCTGACTATGGAGATGCCTCCTGAGCCCCTTGATAGGTAGATTCATCTGAGTTTTCCCTCATACTAAAGAGCACATGCAAGATCTACCAGAGTGTTCCAATAGGTCAGGCTGATAGGTGAGAGTCGGTGGGGCCTGAGGAGACAGGCAGTTTAGGGGCTGGCCACATTCATTTCTCTACTTTCACATGGAATCATGGATACCTGAGTCACTCAACAGGACCCATCCGAGTCACGATGACTGTCTCATTCACAGGGCCACAGCTCTACTCTCTGGGAATGCTGGGCTGTCTCTTAAAGTCGGCAGCATCTCCCAACTAGGAAGACATGGAAGAAAGGCTTTGTGTCTCTTGGAGGTGGTGCTCCTCTGTGTTGGAGCTGCATGCTGCATGCCAGGTCAGAAGCCATGCCAACTTCCAAGTTCAACTTCCAAGTTCTACCATCCCCGCACAGTCACCTGTGGAGTCCCTGGGCACAACAGGGGTCTGTGGGAAACCCGGAGAAAGACTCCACATGGGCAATCAGAGTGAGCACATCAGCACCCCTCTTCCTGCTTCCTCAGGGTCACTGTGGCTGGAGCCAAGCTGTGCGGAGGGAGTCACAGCCTGTTACAATGACGTTGTCAGTGTGCTGCCGGCAGAGACCATGCCTCCCGAAATGCCGCTCTGCACCCTGCCCACTCCCCTGCATTTTATTCCCTCCCTGAGGCATGTGTGGCTTTGCAAACCATTCGGCTCAGAAGAAAAGAAAAATGTCTCCCTGTGGTAAGTGGGGAGACACCCCCCAGCCAGTTTCTACAGGTACCAGGCATGTTTCCACCAGCGCTGGTATGTAAGCGAGAAGCATGTGCAAGAAGGAGTGTGAGGGGGTGTGAGACACTGGGGTTAGGGGTATGTTTAAGGTGGAGTTTACTGGTTTACAAGGCAAGTGCACCCTGGAAAGCTGCCAGGTTCTGAGGGCAGCAACAGTGACGCACAACTAAGCAAAGCGCTTAGGAAGCAAGCTCCATTCTGCTCCATTTCTGCTTTGTTCAGCATTCATGGGGACTTCGCTAATCTCAGATTTCTCTCTTTGTTTTCCACACCTTTGACACTAGTAAGAAAATGATGCAAATATATTAGGGTGAGCTTTGTGCCCATGGGAGCTGTGAAAATGTAGGGAGGCTAACTTTCTTGGTTTTCCCAGAGGTTAAGGGGACGTCCAGAGCCAAAGCAAGAACAGTCTGGGATACACTGCAATGAGTTATGTGTCACACACATGCTCCTGACTGCAGGGGCCATGAAGTATCTCTCTCACTGTTTTCACTGTGGTAGGGCACAACCCTCAAACTCGGCCTTCAGCAGGGTCCCCAGGACAGGCACGAACCAAGAAGCTACCTCACAAACTGTAGCCTGCTTTCCTGGGGTAGCTTACTGAACTAAACAGCAGGAAGTTATACATGCAAAAGCTTCAGCTCCTTACACACAGACACACATACACACACAAACACATATATACAACCACACACAAACAGACACACACAGACTTCCGTGTGCACACACACAGATACACATACACACACACAAAGACAGAGCAGGTCCACCCTCTGAGCAAGATATTTTCCTGTCATTATAAATCCTAGTCTAAAAGTCAGAGTTACAATCTTACTTGATATGTGGGCAAGGACCACAGACTTTTATCACAATAATAGGTCGGAAAATACGGAAACAAAATCGACCAGTCAGGTATTTGTCCCACGTCAAAACCAAAATGAAATATGTGTCCTGGCTGTCTGACACACATCCGTCCACACAGACGTTCCATTACCTCATCTTTCATTTATAAATCCCCGACACCTGAGGGACACTTAAAGGACAAAAGGACATAAGGCTGACATCTGTACTTGCTGCTGAGCCTGCCCTTGCCCTCTTCCTGACCTGGACCCCGTGAACCAGGTGCCCTCTGTCTATAGCCCGGGAACCAGGCACCCTCTCCCCTCTGTCCCTTGTCAGATTTATTCTCTTGGGATTACCAGAGAGACCATGTGATGCCCAAGCACATTCTCTGTCTCTAAAACAATGCTTTGGGGCCAGGGAGATAGTTTAGTCAATGGAGGGAGTGTTTGCCCTTTCAGCATGAAGAGTTGAGTGTGAACTCAGAACCCACATGGAGCTCTGGGTGTGCTGATACATACTTGGATCCCAGCAATGGAGAGGTAAACACAGGGCTTGCTGGCCTGCCAACCTGGCTGGATCAGCAAACTATAGGCCAATGAAAATACCTTGATTAATAAGCCATTATTGAGTCAATAATAATATAATTGAGTTAATAAATAAATTGACTCAATAAGGAAGGTAGAAATGCCCATGGCCTTCACACTCAAAAGCAGATACATGAACACACACTAACTAAAAACTGACTAATTGGCTAGTTAGCTAGCGAGCTAAATAACTAGCTAACCAACCAACCAACAAAACTAATAACTAACAAACTAGGGCTAGAAATACACAAATGTAATCTCGGAAAGATGGCCACAGGGATAGGTGTGTTACTTTGGGGGCTAGCAGATAAGTCAAGGAAGGGAGCTGGGGACATTCCCTCACTGGAAACTCTACACTGCTGCTACAAAGTTCCTGCAGGTGACAGGAACTCCATCCCAGGTGACAGCCAGCCTGCCCTGTGCATATGGCACATTTGAAGCCTGCAGAATGCAGAAGGCACAGAGCTGATCTCATCTGCTGCTTCCTCAGCCCTGTCTTACCTACTGCCATCCAAGATTTGGACTTGTTCACAGAAAAGATTAAGGATATATTTTCTTGCCTCCAGATGGTAATCAAGGAATCCAACACACACAAATGTAAGGTTGCCTTACAATATATCTTCAAACTAACACCAAGAGAATAAAGAACCCATTATGTATTCCCGTGTTTGAAACACCAAAGTGAACAGTAATACAGCGCCCACCCATCACAGGAAGTGTCCCTCAAGATCTGCATGTCTGATGGCCCAGATGGCTCCAGGTCTCCTGTAAACACAGCTTCTCCACTTGTCACTCAGTGCTCATCAGCTGGCTTTCATGCTTTCTGCCCTCACTCTCCCTCTGTTTCACCTTTCTCAGCTTCCGGGCTGTGCCTGTATAAAACAAGGATAACTTCCGCCCAAGCCTGTGCAACTGCATCAGTCAAAGTGGTGAGAAAGATGGCTGCGGAATGACTCATGAGCGAAGAGCCCATGGCACAGAGGCATCAGACAGAGCAGCAGCCGTCCTTGGTGGGGTGAATGAGACATCACCACTTCAGAATGGCATGATTTGGAACTTGGGATTGCCTGTTTCTAGGATCTTCTGGTTAATATTTTTGGACTACAGTTCACTGTAGATAACAGAATTGTGGAAAGTGAGTGGAGGGTCAGAAGGGCTCCTGAAGTAAAGAGATGAGAAGCCATGAGGATGGTCTGTCTGTGGCTGGGCATTAGTCTGGGCCTAGCTCCCCAGTGCAGGCAGGCTGCTCTAACAGCTTTACAGAGGAGGAGGGAACAATAGCAAACACCAGAGGCTTACCCAAACATCATGACTATGGCATGTCAGACCTGAGATATGAACTTCTACATTAAATGGTAGACCTTGACTATAAAAAAAAAACCCACATACATTGTACATATCAGCACAGGAGCTGACTTCCAACTTCACATTCATAGCTTCTATTACATAATTATTTTAAATTTTTACCTGTATAATGGTTAATGCTTGCATTAATCAGGGTTCTCTAGAGGACTAGAACTTACAGACTGACCATATGCATGCATTCATACATACATACATACATATATGTATATACAAACATGTATGTATATATGTGTGTATATATGCCCTTTATACATGTATATAAGATATATATTATTATATATTATCATATATAATATATATGACATAGATTATATATACACATATAAAGGAGATTTATTAGAATTGCTTATAGGCTGTGGTCCAGCTGCCTACAAATGGAAGGTCCAAGAATCCTGTAGTTGTTCATGAGGCTGGATGTCTTAGCTGGTCTTCAATATATGCTGGAATCCCAAACAAGTTGGCTCTAATGCCAATGAAGGAATGGACTTGCCGAAGCAAGAGTTAGCAGGCAAGGAGAGAACAAAGCTTCCTTCTTTTATGGCCTTTATATAGGCTGCCAGCAGAAGGTGTGGCCCAAGTAAAGGTGGATCTTCTCCCTCCAATACAACTGTATTAAATTGTATCTTCCCACCTCAAAAGATCTAGATTAAAAGTAGACCTTCATACTTCAAATGATTTAATTTAGAAAAAAAAATCCTTATAGGTGTACCTGGCTGCTTGGGCTTTAGTTAATTCCAGATATAGTCAAGTTGACAACCAAGAATAGCTATCACAGTGTTAATTTTCACATTCACAGACTAGAATCATCTGGAAGATGGTCATCTTGGCATGTCTCTGGAAAATTCTGTCTCAGTTTGAGTAAGAAATACCTGCCCATTGTTGGTGGGGCCATTCCCTAAGCAAGGGAATCCTGGGCTGTGAAGATGGAGAGAGTTGGCTGAGCACTAACAAAGCATTCAGCCATCACCCTCTGCTTCTTTACTGAAGGTGTAATGTCGAAAGCTCCTGTCTCTAAGACTCCCCCCTTGAATTGTCTCTAATTCAAGGTTAGATGGACTCTAACCTTGAATTGCGAGATGAAATAAACCCCTTAATTTGCTTATAAGAGAATATTTTATCACTACACCAGAAAACAACCTGTTAAGAAAAGTAAAGTAGGAGAAAATACTAAATCAAGGGGAATTTCCCATCAAGAATTTATAATGTCTTGATTTTAGTCAGTAGATGCTTTTCAGAAATTCTACGGTTGCCACAAAATATTACTTCATCATTAGATCAAAGACCTAACTGAGCCATACCCAGGGCGTGTGCCATTGATTAAAATTCGGCCAGAGTGTGAGATGAAGACCAGACAGTAAGTAAGTAGACCTTCCCTCTCTGCCAAGAACCAGAGACAAGCCAATGGCACCACACCAGGGCCTCCTCTCTTCCTGACTTTACTTAACAGGAGGCCGACCCCACATTCCTTTCCTCTGATAAAATTCTTAAATAGGGCTAAAATTTAACTCAGCAGCTGTAATCCCAGCCACAGTCCCTTTGGGTACATCCATTTTAAAAGTGAGAAACTAGCAAGTGAAATTATTTACAGCGAATTAGTGTTTAAAAACCTTTGGGATGATGTGAGTTTTCAGATATAATAGTGAACCTCATAAGCAAGGGTGGAAGGCAATACAGATCAGACCACTAGATTAGGTAATAATGGCTTCCCATCCATGTTCTAGAATGAAATGACCATGAACGTAGAGGGTGCCCATATAGGTGACTTCTAAGTACTCTAAACTACTCAGCACAGGTAATTCTCAAAATTGCTCCACACATTAAAATATAGCCCCTACCCGTAAAGAATAAATGGTGCGCATCACCAAAGGGCATGATTCATCTCCCAGATGCAATAATTTACCTTGCGTAATAATGAATGGGCAAGTCAAGACTGAAGAAGGAGAGATTCATGCTCCCAAAGATAAATAAGTTCTGGGGATGCCTCCTCATTTATAATTTCCCAAGGTAAGAACAGCACAAGCCCGTCAGCTCTGATAAAGACCAAGCACTAAAACAGGAAGAAAAATCATCCCGGGCGAAGCATGAACTGCCGCTGCCGGGTTGGTCTGATGTTCAACTTTCTAATCTGTCCAGTGCACATTTTCCCCAGGGCCTTCTAATTTACGGCTGAAGCGAAGGGCAAAGCTGGACCCTTTCCCCACCAGGCTGCACATCTGCGACCAGGACTTGCAGGTTGGAACTGAGGTGTGAGTGCTCTTAGGGATGCTGTGGCATCAGGTCTGGTGGCACCTCTCCTCTTTCTGCTTATTCCTTTCTGGATGGCTGTGGGCACTTCCTTCCTCCTCTGTGTCTAAAGGGAGTACTTTGTGTGTTCATCTCTCCATTTCAGAATCTGGCTCCCCAAAAGAGCTCATCCACTTACACACGTTTAAATGCCACTTCCGGGGCTTCATGATATAAATGGGGACGTCTTTCAGTTGGTAGCATCGGTGTCTATAACACAGGAAGCCCTGGGTTTCACCCATAAACCAAGCAAGGTGGTACAGGCACAGCACTCAGGAGTTGGAAGCAGGACGATCAGGAGTGCGAGGTCATCTTCAGCTGCACTGCAAACTCTCAGATATAGGCTCAAAGGCAAACCGCAAAATACCGCCTCCCCATCCATGATGGTGTCTCAGTCTCACATCTCCACTCCCACCTTGCCTGTAGGCTCCAGGCTTCTGCACACACAAACTCTTATATGGTCTTCCTACCCAAACTGTTCGTGAGCATTTCAGACTCACTGTGTCCTTAACCAACTTCAGCACACGCACACAACACTGGAAACCAACACTGAGCATCCTCCTGTACCATACGCCCAGCACATGCCTATGACCAACGATCTGTTCGGAGCTGCAGCATCAGTGTGTCCTTCCTTTCCGGGTCTTCTGTGCTTCCTTAACTAGCTGCCAGGGCCCTTGCTGGGACACATTCGAAAGCTCCTTTAGGGTTTTCAGCTTCTTCCTTGCCCCTGTGAGTCTGTTCTTCACCTGCCAGACACATTTGCACAAACAGTCATACAGGGTGGTTTAGAGCCCACCACTGTTGCTGCCAACTTGTGACCCATTCCTGCTGATTCCCTTGTGGGTGCTCCACCTCAAAGATGGCATCAAGCCCAGTTCCTTGCGGCTTCTTTGCACCTTAGTTCCTCAGCTGGCGCTGTGTCCAGATGTCCACCCTATCCCGCACATGCATATGTGCATGTTTTTGTGTATGTTTGCACACACATGTGCAGACACATATGCTACCATGCCTGGCCAGCCTCCCCCTCCTTGACATCAATTGTAATTCCTCATGTGTGTAAGGCAAGTACTTTATAGACAGAGCTATCACCGGCTGGCTCTGTCCAGCCCATCTCTTCTTGTTGCTGCCCCTCCTTCACACTTTGGTGCAAATGTTTTGTCCTCTCATTAAGACCGTTTTGTCACCTGTCTGACATCATGCCAGATCTAACCAGAGTATCTGATGGAAAAGAGACATCTGGCAAGTGTTTTCTGAAGAAAGAACACTTTCCTCTACCGTGTAGGACTTAGAAACAAGAAGGAAGTACATTTTAAACAAAGAGACCATTTGAAATATGTAATGATGATCAGGAGAGGGCAAGGGGAGGGGAGGAATGGCTGTGTTCTTGCAAAGGCCACAGAGGATATGATTCCCCTTGTGTTAGATGTCTACAATGGAAAGATCCACAGACACAGAAAGAAAATTAGTGGTGGCCAGACCACGAAGAGGAAAGAGTGGGAATGACTAGAAATGGGCCTAGTGCTTCCCTTGGGGTGATAGAAATGTTGTGATTGAGCTGGAAGCTGTAGACACATTAAAGCCACTGGCTTGGGTTGTTGGGCTATGCAGGTTTTATGGTAGGCAGTTCTATCTCAATACAGCTGTTAATTTAAAAAAAAAAAAAAAACACAGCTCAGTAGATGGCTCAGTGAGTAAAGTCCTTGCTGTGCAAGGGTAAGGACCCGAGTTTGGATTCCTGGGACACATGTAAAAGCCAGACACACGTCTGTAATTCCAGAGCTCTTCTGGCAAGACAGGCAGTGGAGAAGGGAGAATCCGTAGAAGCTCAAGGGTCAGCTAGACTGGTATACAAAACAGTGAACAAGGCCTTGCCTCAAACAAGGTAGAATGTGAAAACTGACAGCTGACATTGCCTTTTGACCTCTATCTGCTCACTGTGACCAGTGCACACAGAGCATACAGTGCACACACACACATACACACACACACAAAGGAAAAAGCCAAACAACGGATGACTGCATGAGTTGAGTTGCTATGGGATGGCCCCCACATATCATTGCAGGATGTTTGGTCTTGGCCAGGGCCTTCAGACAGAGATCTTGAACATCATTATGTTCTCCCACACAAAGGAGAGGAGTTGCTGTGTCACCAGAATCCTTCTCCTGACCTTTCCATGCACAGAACCTAGTACTGAGCCAGCCCATTGAATAATGACCTTGACATCAAGGACTGTTACTTGGAAGCAGATACCACAGCAATTATACCTAACTAGGCTTTGCTCAGCTCTGACTACAGCAGAGAATGAGCCCTAGGACAAAAAGATCAGATATTGTGTGGGTATGACTTTGTAATTTACAAAAGGCCCTTCCATCTGCTGTAGGATCTGATTATCACATGCAGAAACCAAAGTCCTACTACGCTGGCAAGAGCCTTTCAGAATCCAAGGCAGACATGGTTGCATGTGGTGCCATGAAGCCAAAGGCCAAGGTGAGCACGTGGCCCCTTTGCTACCTCACCACCCTGATGGGAGAGCTGAGATCAGTTTTGTCAGGAGAAGTTACAAAAAAAAAAAAATGATCACCAAAGTGCCACTCACAGGCTGAGTTCCACCCTCAGTGCTTTTGTTCACATATTATTTGACTTTAAATCACTTAGCTCCTCTCTCCCCCATGCTGTCATCCACAAAATTGGTGTGATAAGCCTGGGTCTGCTTTCTTTACTAGTGTGCCAGGAAGATTGAGAGCAGCACTGCAGGAAGATAAGAACACGGGCTATGTCTTCACATCATTTGCATGGGCTGTGTATCACCCAGCCCGCTTCCCAGACACCCATCCTCCTGAGGACAGCCAGTTCTCTCCACCCTCTCACCGCAGACCCAGGCCAACAGATGGCCAAATGCATTCACGCCAGGCTTCCCCTGGACTGGTGTGACCTCACTCCATGTGTGGAACATAGTCCTCACAGCACTCTGGAAGCGATGCTCCAGGACAGCTGGTTCTTACGGTTGCCCTTCCTACTCTAATCTAGGGTGGTGTTGCTTCTTTCCTGCTCCCCACGCAGTCTCTTTCCCCTCCCCTCGCAGACAGTGATGCCTTCTCTTCTCAGGTCTCTCCCTAGTGGGCTCTTATCCTGTGCACAGGATGCCAACAGGAGCAGCTCCTTCAGCTGACATCCTGTGTGTCCCTAACTCACACCTTGCTTCCCTTTTCTCTGCCATCTGAAGAAGCCTGAACCCAAAAGGGCACTGATGCCCTAGTCTGGATGCACATCCTATGGTTCTTCTTGAGCTCTGAGTGCAGCTGGGAGAACTTAGTGTGGCTACCCGAGATTTCTGTCCAAAGACCTTGGGCTGAGACCAAATGAGAACAGACACCCCTGTCTATGATGCAGCGTTCTCAAAGCTTACAAACAGATGGAGTCTTGGACTTGGCTCTCTTGGGTGTGCACAGGATCTGCACTATAGCTGGAAGCTGCAGTAAAGGACCCATCTTGGTCTAGGGTCAGCTGGGAGAGCATCACAAATCCTTCTCCATTGCTTCCTCTAGCTTCTCCGCTCAGCCAGGTGTCACCTAGCGAGCCTGGCACTTCAGGTTAACTTTCTACTGATAATATAAGCATGATTAGACATTCCCTGAATGAGCGAAGGAAGGAATGGCATGCCTGGGGGCAGGCAGCATGGCACTGATATTCTAAACAAGACACAGATAAAAGTGTGCAGAGCGAAGTGCATGTGACTGCACAATCACCATGCTTCCCTAGGTGCCCCGCCAATATTAAGACTGGATGGGACTTCCCAAGGACATTGCATCTGGGAAAGAAGGGAAGGACAAAGGAAGGGACAGAGCTCCCTGCAGTCTGCATTACAAGGTGCTATGAACCTAGGGTTGAAAATTCATCATGCCCAAAACGACCTACAATCAATTTCCAAATGAGATGGTAAGGAGCTGACTGGATGCTAGCCTGAATCTGTGTAAGAATCCCCCTCCTCCATAGGTTCATATGTTTGAGTGTTCAGTCCTCAGCTAGTGGAACTGTTTGGAAAGGATTAGGAGGAGTAATGGAAGTTTGGGTTTCTTTAAAAACTCAGTTGTGTTATGTAAACATGTTTTTGTTTTAACCCCAAGTGTGGGATTTTAGTTTGTCCTTTAGTTTGTCCACGGCTGATGACTGCCTCGTGCAGGGTGTGGTCTTTGCCATCCGCAGCTAGTTTACTTCTGAGAACTTTGGGAGAGTATAAATACGAGAGTCAGATAGAGAAGGCAGGAGCTCCTAGGAGACTGGCAGACAGAAAAGAAAGAAGGCAGACTGCTCATTCTTCTTCTTCCTTGTCTGCCAATTTGCTGGACTGTGAGATATCCTAACCACTGAGATTGGTGTTTTCCCAAAGAACCTTAGGACCCTAACCAGCAGAACTAAGTCTAAAGAGGTCTACGTCCCCTTTCCCTTCTAACCTTCTTCCTCTCCTACCTAGGGTCAGGGGCCTGTAAAAAATGTTTACCCCAAAGTAGAGTTAAAAAACAGCGCCTACAGGGGGTGTGGCCTTGCTGGAGTAGATGTTTCACTGGGTGGGCTTTGAGGTTTTAAAACCCATGACAGCCCCAGTTTCTCTCTCTGCCTGCTGCCTGTGGATTAGGATGTAAAGCTCTCAGCTACTGCTTCAGCACCGTGCCTGCCTGCTTCCTGCCATGATAATCACGGACAAACCCTCTCACCCCCTAAGCAATCCCCCAGTTAAATGTTTCTTTCTTAAAAGTTGCCTTGGTCATGGCGTCTCTTCACAGCAGTAGAGCAGCAACTAAGACACATTGTGCAATTGCCAGAGGTAAACATGGCAATAACATCGCTACTATATCACTTTGCAGAGTAGACCGGGATTGCACAGCTTCCATTGTATTTAGGCCATCTTCTCAGCCCAAATCCCAAGAGGCTGGCAGAGTAACATGACTATCTGTGCTTTAGTAACATGACTGTCTCCACTTTATTGAGAAGAGTTCATTGATTTGCCCAGCACTATGCAGCCAGTGCCAGGGTTGAGACTGAAACTCCAATGCTCAATGTCCCAGGCTACTTTGGTTTCTTTACTTTTTTCTAGGAAAAATGTTCCTACAAAGGCTTAAGGGGGGAGTGGGGAGAGTTTGCTTTGCCTCACTGGATGGTTATAGTCCATCCTGGTGTAGAAGCCACAGTGGCAAGAGCTTGGAGGAGCTAGTCACATGACACCCATAGCCCAGAAGCAGAGAGAGACAATGCGTGCTCAGCTCACTTTCCCCATTTTATACAGCTTTAGGATGCTCCCCCTAAGGAGGTATTTCTCCATACTGAAGATATTTCTTCCCATATTGATTAACATAATAAGGTAATCCCCCACGGATTTGCCTAGAGGCCCGTCTCCAAGGAGATCCTAGATTCTGTCAGGTTGATAATAAACACTAGCCGCTACATAGTCCATCTCCCTAGAATGAGCCACCTGTTCATTCACTCAAAAAATACTTGTTTGTGAAATGAATGTTCATTGCTTAGTATGACCAGTCACTGTGCTAAGTGGTTGTGTCTTCAAAAACAAAGGGAACCTTTTCCTTGCCTCAAGGGATTAGAGTCGGCATAAATAACCAATGATATATAAGGAGTATACACAAGATAAGACAGCCATAAGGAAGCATTATTTCCTAGGACATACTATTATATGCATTTAAAAGGGCCTCTTATGATTGTCAGCATGTCAAAACATAATGCAGACACAAATTTAAGAGTTCAAAAAGAGAAAGGTGTGATTCAACTAATACATTCCAGGCTTGGCAACTGCAGAATTTATTGCTCATTAAAATTGTATTTTAATTATCCTAGTTTTAATTAAAGTATTATGTGGAGTTGGTGAAATGCAATTATGTGCAACTGACTTAAGATGTATAATAGGCTAATATTTGTAAAGAAATGCATTATTGTCACTAGATCTGCTCCCGTAAAATGAAGTGGCATTTTATTTCAAATGAAAAATCGCTACATAGAATATTAAGCTCTTGTCATTAAAGTTAAACACTACATTGCCAACTCAAATGGAACCAAGCCACTGAAGAGCACCCCCCCCACACACACACACGCTGATCAGTTTGCACAGGGATGGCTGTCTGAATGTGACCTGCCACATCAGCTGAGCACAAGCCTCCCCAAAAGGAGACATAGCTCCCTCCCTTATTCCCTATGCACACTGGGATGAGACTGACCTCACCTGGAGAATATGCCCTCTTCTAGGTAAAGCCCACAATCTGGTCCACTGGTGTATACAAGGCACCCCTCTGTCACACTGCCTGGCAGTTTGTAAGAGATAGGAATCCTGGGGGCCATGTTAGCCACCTCTCACCACACAGCAGGGGCATCTCAGTCACCTCTCTCCACACAGCAAGGGCCAAAGCCCAGACCTCAGGAGGCGGGCTGGGTGAGAAGCCATACAGCCCACATCTTTGTGGGGGCTTTGGTCCCCACACATACTCTTTACACCATCCCTCTCCAGTTGACAATTCTACTGGCCTCTGGGATTTCTCACCTTAAAGAAAAACCCCTGGTCTGGGAAGACAGGTCAGTGGACGAGAACACATGCCTGAGGCCCTGAGTTCTAATTCCCAGCACCTATGAAAAACCCTGGTGTGACTGTACACAAGCCCGGTACTATAGAGCTTGGAGACAGGAAGGTCACCAGCCTAGCAAAAACAAACAAACAAACACACACACAAGGCAAGTTGTAGGTTTGGTCAGACCTTGTCTCAAGAGAACAAAGCAGAAGGTGACAGAGTAGGCCATCCAGCACCCCACTCTGGCATGTGAGCACGCATGTGTGCATGTTCCCACATACATCATAGCACACATATACCACACAATATCAACACAAAATAACCAAGTCCCTTGCCTTGATATACCCACCATGGACACCAGTTGCACTCTGAGTCAGTCATAACAGATGGCCCCCAAAGCCAACTTACTATCCCCATTGTATTTTTACATATATATTTTAACATTATTTACCATTTTCTAACTTAGAGAAAACACTAACATTTCTGATGTTGTCTCTTTCCTCACAGGGTCACTCGGCCCCCTGGAGGCATTGGCCATTGTCTCCTCTCCTCATAGTGGCTCTACCAAACACAGGCAGGTGTGTAAGACCTTCCTTTGAACTCTGCAGCTAAACCAGTGTGCCCAGGCTTCCCTCCTGGGGCTCCTTTGACTTCTGGACCCTGAAGAGTGGTCATTTTGGGAACTCTTCCAGCAGTGAACTCTCCCCACACCACCCCCACTCTTGCTGTTCCTTCTGGAACTGCCTAGGTGTGGACTGAGTGCTCCACTCTGTCTTACACAATCTCCCTCACACAGCTGCCATGGTTGAGTCTCTGTATTTAATCTGAGAATTGGCCTCAGTCTACCCAAACAATCTCTCCGGTTTAGCTGCACAGAGTCTCCTTTTTCACTCCTTCAGCTGACTTTTAGAACAAATGGAAATATTTTGCACTGCATCTTTGTTTTTTTTTTTTAAATTATCACATGAAGGGATGTTCAGCACGGTTCACCACTGAGGGAGATGAAAATTAAAAACTCAATGAGGGGAGAAAAAACACCAGTGAGATATCGTCACATATCTATCGGGGTGGACAAAGTGAAAAACAAAATGGGGACAACACTGCCTGCCAGAAAGGAGGCAGAGAGAGTAAGCAAGCATGCACACATTGCTGGTGTCAATATCAAATGGAAAAGAGACTGACGTCACCTTAACAACAAAAGACAAGGACACGTAACTAGCACCTGGGTAGAAAATATGAGTTCACAGAAAACCTCATGAAAGAGTATTCACGGTAGCTGCATTCATCAATGGCCCCAGCCCAGATACCTATTAATGGAGCAATGATCATAAAAATGTTGGTGCATTCACACAACACAACACTCATACACAACAATAGTAACCCAACCATTCACATGGTGACAACACCCATGAAGCAGAAAATGTGCTGAATGGCAAAAGCCAATTCCGTGCCTATACCATGTACCTGGGAGGTGTCATGGCCCTGAGCTAGAATGCTGGCTACCATCTGCACTTGTTCATAGGAAATTAGCATCTCTTATGGAAACTGGGCACTGAAGGGCCGCACGAGTACCCTATGTTAGCCCTTATAACTGTCTGCATGCTGCAGTCATCATTCCGTGCTTGCTCCACACTGGCAGACATGAGCGGTAGGATGGCAGTACCAGGGAGAGGGAGAGGCTGCTTAACAGACACAGACTCCGGAGTTTGCAAAGTGAAGTGTTCTAGAGGGAGTGCTGGAGATGGCTGGCCGACAATGTGCACACGCTTGATGCCACTGAGCTGTGGTGAAATGGTTAAAACAGGAAGGGGAGACGGCTTGGCGCTGAAGAGCACTCTCTGTCTATGACTGAGGACCTGGGGTCAGGTTCTTAGCCACTATGCGAGAGCTAGACAAGGCCATAGGAACAGCCATAACCCAGTGCTGGTGGGGGTAGGGACGGGAGGATTGCTGTGGCTTCGCTAGCTGTCAGCCTCGCTCCAGGTTCAGTGGGAGATCCTGGCACAAGGGAATAAGGTGGAGTGTGGTAGAGGGGACATATGGCACTCGGGCCATGGCCTCACATATGTGCACTCACATCAAGTACACACACACCACATACTGGCTTATGAGTAAATAAATGGTTAAAATACTAAATTTCATGTTATGCAGATTTCATCACATTGTTTTTCAAAACAAAGGAGGACTCCTCTTTCAAGGGCTTCTTACTGTAGAATAAAATTATTGTGCATTTCCAGATTCTGGGGTCTATGGGGTCATCATGGGGGTCTCCTCTCTACTTCTGCCTGTTCCTTCCTCACGACTGACCTTATACTTTAGCAAACACATCAAGCTAGTCCCTGCCTCTAGCCTCTGCCTAGAACATATGTCCTTTGAGTCTACACATGGCTGGTGCTCCTCCGCTGCAGGCGTCACCCTGAGAGGCCAGCACAGCACAGAGGTCGACTCGGCAATCCAACAGTACCAGCACTACCTGGCTGTTGGCTTCTGTCTACCTTTCTTCTCACCAGTAAATCCCAGATAATCGCAGACCTCACTCACTGGCTGCTGTGAAGATTAAATGAGTCATTATAAATAAAACACTTAAAACACTGCCTGGCAACTCCAAAATTGCTAATTATTATTATTATTATTAAATGTCATATTGAGGCTATCATAGAAATGAGGTTGAATGAATGAAGCCAGACACAAAGGATTTCATATTCAATGATTCCATTTATATGAGGGTCTAGAATAAGAAACAATCGCCAATCTATGGTAATTAGATTAGCTGGGGAGGAGAGCTGGAGAAAAAAGCATGAGGAGCTCTCTCCACTTGGAGGGGGGCAGAGACTACCTCTGCAGGCACGGTTGTAAAAATTCCTCTTCCCATGGGCTGAAAATCTGTATACTTTATGTGAGTCAAATTATAACTCAAAAGAGGCTGACATTTATTTTTTATTTTTGTGTTTGTGAATGTGTATGTGTGTGCATGCAGATGGATGTGCGTTCATGCATGTGTGTGGAGACCAAAGGACTGCATTTGGTGTTGGTCCTCAAGAGCTGTCCACCTTGCTTTTTGGGTCAGGGTCCCTCACTGGCCTGGAGCTCTCCAAGCAAGCTAGGATGACCCAGCCATTGAGCTCCAGGGATCCTGCCTCTACCTTCAAAGCACAGGGATTAAAGCACATGCCACTAGGCCTCTTTTTAGTTTTTTAATATGCATGCTGGGGGTTGAATCCCAGTCTTCATGTCTGCAAAGCAAGTACACAATCAGCAGAGGGACTCTCCCCAAGCATTAACTCAATTCAAAGGAGCCCTACCCCTAGATCAGTACTCTGTCGACCCTCCTTGGCCGGCAACCTCCCAGCATTCATTCCTATATGCTGTTTCCACACTGGAGCATGGACTGGCCAACTGAAGCACTTTTGATGCCCTGCTTTCTTCTTGGCGCTTAGCAACCAGATTGGTGCTAGGTATTAGATAGGTACTCAGTAAGTATCTATGGACCCAAGGAAGGGAAGAGCAGGACAAAGAGGGAGAAAGAGGGAAAGACAGAAGGAGAGGGGCAGAGGGAGGTGCAGGGCAGAGGAAGCAGGATATGGCCATGGGTACCAGCTTTCCTATCAACACTGCCAAATGTAAGCCCAGAAAATGGAGTTACCAAAACTTCCCTTGCACTTTCCTAACGTTTCAAAACAAGAAATGGGTAAAGGGGAGAAAAGTAACCGGCCCAAGACTGGAAGCTGGGCTGGAACCCCCATATTCTCACTAGCTTTACTCATGCTAAGTAAGGCTCACTTCACAAGTATAGATATGTTCTATAAACAGTCACAAAATGCTCATAAAATATAATATACAAAATTTTAAAGCACATTATTTTGAAAGCTCGGTTAACTGTAAAAATATTATTACAACCAGATCTACTCCACGCAAGCATTGAGTTGTGGTTCCCAACACAAGTGCTAATTTCAACAGATCTTTCTTGGAGCAGCGGAAATGAAATGGTAATAAGATAATGGATGCTTGAGTATTTAAGCGTGGACAATTATGAGCCAGGCTGTTTCTAAGTCACCTGGGATGCTGTTTATTGCCCATACTTCACAGTCCAGATCGTTACTGGCAAGCCATCTATCGCAAAGCTGACTGGAGCTTTGAAATATTCAATCTATAAACTTCACATTTCCAGGAAAACATGTGCAAGAAGGCTTGTGCTCACGCATTCCTGTCAGGTAGAGTACAGGATGCAATCTGAGCACAAAAAACGTGCAATTAAGCAAAAGAATGGCACTGTACACACGAAGCTTTTGAATCCTAATCTGATAACTGCAGGCAGGAATTACCTCCTGGGGGTAGGAGGAACGCAGCGTGGCATCCAGATCCACATTTCAAAGCTTGAGAAATAAAAAGGAAAGAAGCAAAACAGATCGTAGCCAGGATAACACAGCGGACTTTCTATTTTCAACTTAGACTACATTAATAAGACAAAGCTGTCTTCAACTCTGACATGAGAAGACAGCAAATTAACTGTTTGGATCCAGTAAATCAAAAGAATAAACATGCATTTTTTTATATCTTCTCAGACACATAAAACCCATAATCATCTATTCAAATTTCTCAGTATAACTTACCCTCGCTGTTTTCAAAACATCATTTGCCATTCCAGGATGTTTTTCTGTGTCGACAATCATTTTCTGTGCAGTGTGCTGCTTTTATTTCATTCCCCTTCTGCTGGGGAAGCACAGATGCCTCCTGACATGTCTTGACAACCAGTATCCACTCAGCCCCCAGGACTGAGCCTCTGCCTTATAGACCAGGCCATACAGTTGTGGACAGATGTGTGCTTTCTGTGGTTATCACCCAGAAAGCCCAAATGTGATTAGAAAACTCCACAAGAAGACAAAGCAGACAGGTCCTACAGACGGGAGGGATTAACACAAGAATAACTGGGTGCCAACTGAAGTATCTCCTCTCCTTTCTTTTCCTTTTTTGTGAGGAGGGGTTATGTAGGGGAGTTGGATTTGAGGCAGGCTTTTTCTTTGTAATCCCAGCTGTCCTAGAACTCTGTCTATACACTAGGCTGGCCTCAAAGTCACAGAGATTTGCTTGCCTCTGCCTACAAAGCTCTGGGATTAAAGACATGTACCATCAACACCAGGCAAGTGTGTCCTCTTCTATGAGAGTTCTGAGTAAGGCCATAGATCTTAAGGACATGTTATTAGGAACCCCACACTCTAATGAGGACCACTATAAGATGGTTACAATGAACCCTGTTGGCTACCTCCATCTCCTGTATAACAGGAGAGATGGGGAGCCTTTTTCCCTTCAGAGGCGAGAAGAAGCTGAGGAAAATGAGGCTGTGGTCCCCTGGAAGGTACAAGTCATCGATTCTGGAATGGTTAAAGCCCAGGGACAAGGTAAAGTTGTGAGGCAGCCACGGGCTTCAGACACAAACGACAGCCATGCTACTTTCAGTGTCTATGTCTCCCCTTCCATCCCTCTTCCCATTGGGGTTAATCTGTCATCGCTTTTGCAACAGCTCTTTTCCTTGCCCTTGTCAGCCATGTGTTTATAAGCTCCAGGGACTAAGGCTTTGGTGTCCTTGGGATACCATTAAGCTGTTGGTTTGCCCATGCTCTCTGGGCCACGGGTACCTGTTACTGCACAATGCTCTCCTCTCCACCCTATGCACACTTAAATAAATTTTCTCTATGCAGAAAGAAGAATGAAAGAAAAGAAAAGAAAGCCGAAGCCAACCTCTGTGGCACGCACAGTATAGCTGATACACTTTGACTCCCTGGGCTTGCCCTACTGCTCCATGTAACTCATAGGTTTGCAAATAGGCAAAGAGATTAATAGGCCAAGTTCAACCTAGACTGTTCTATTGACCTTGAATCTGATATATATGCAACTATCTAGTCATTGGCTGTGTTTTTCCAAATATAACTTGCCCAAAGAGAACAGAAGAAACCACTACCATCTTAGAACACACACACACACACACACACACACACACACACATACACACTCTTTCCCTCTCACATACTCACACTCAGAGACACAGATACACACTCAAACACACTGTCTCTCACACACAGAGACATACACATTCTCTGTCTCATACACACTCACACAGACATACACACACACAGACACAGATACACACACTGTCTCTCACACACACAGACATACATATATACATTATGTCTCATACACACACACATATATACACACTCACACAAAGCACAAACACAAACCTGCTCTCCTAAAATTAAAATTTTCTGCCTGCTTTGGGAAATAGTAACGCCATCCTGCCAGCAGACCAGGCCTCTGGTCTTGAGATCTGCCTATGTTTCTCTTCAGCTTTTACATCCTATATCTAATCCAAAATGAAATCCTAGGGATTCTGTTTTTGAACTAATACTGATACTTGACACGTCTTACCTCCTCTACCCAAACCCGTACAAGCTTGAGTTATTTCAAATTGAAAGCTGGGCTTCAGAGTAAATGAGGAAAAACACCTGAAGCAATGCAAGAAGTGAGCAAAAGCAGGAGGCACGTTTGTCAAGTAATGCAAACAGGAGAATCAGCCAGACAGGGAGGCGGACGTGGGCTCTGCAGTCAGAACCCAGGCCTCAGGCCTCCTCTGTGCCTGTCAGCTGTGTGCCCCAGGGTAAGTCAGTGTCTCCAAACTTCAGTTCTGATGGCTGTAAGTGGAGCTAATTATAAGTGCCCCAGAAGGCAATTCTGAGGATTACAGAAGATATGTTTCAAGTAGGTCCTCAATAAATAATAGCTGCTAGGATTATTAATAGGCTATTTAACTAATTCTTCAAGTTTGGAACATTTGAGTTACTGCTTCTTTTTAAGAGAAAAAAAAAATCCACTTCGTTCTGGGCCCAAAGGTCAACTCTTAAAGGTCACATGATAATGCTATAAAGAAGGGCGGTGGCGAGGATCCTCCCACAAAGAAGGTCCCCAGGAAGGGACCACACATGTAGAGGCTGACCGCGAGCGCGGGCGCTTGACCTGTGCTTAGTGTGTGTGATGCAGTTCAGGTTCCAGCTCTTAGACACAGCCCTGGTGGTACGGAGCAGATCGGATCTCTGAGCTGTGTGTAGCCACCTGGCTCAGAAGTGCAAGGTTCTTAGAAGCAATATATCCTGGAACGGTGGATAAACCGTTGGAGAACAGCCCGCACGCGCTGATTTATGGCACCTCACACCGCAGGCACTTAGGAAGTGTGGGGCGATGATGAGGTGGAAAATACAAAACTAAAGGACCTTGTAGAAGTGTAAATATTCATAATCAGTCCCATCTCCTCTGTCTGGTATACCACCACACTGCCAAGGCTGTAGGTCTATCGATAGTTTTATGCTTGTAAACAGACCATTTGTTTGATAGGACACTGCCTTAGGACTCTAATCGAATCATCTTTTTATTATGCCATTAGGAATTCAATAGCTTTAGCATGAATCTGCAAGTTTAAAAAAAAAAAAGACCATGAAATTTGGAGTTACCTCATTGTAAAACTTAAGAGTTATTTCAGTGGAACCCCTTTCATGCTTGGAACAATCCTAACTGGTTCACGCAGTCCATGCATGAACCAACATGTTTTTATTTGCTACCAAATAAATCAAAACGGTCCTAACATCACAAATTCCCAGCCCGTGGTTTCGCAGGCTCCATGATTGAGAAGAAGCCTAATGCAGCCTACTTTGCCAACCCCACCGCTCTCACTACCCAGCATTCCCCCACCTTCTGCTGCCCTCCTGTGCTCCACACTGGTCCCCTGAACATTTATGCCACACCGTTGCTCAGCCACTCTCTGCTCGGCAGAACCGGCTCCCTCAGCGATGAGATATCGATCCTTCCTCTTTGTTTCACCCAGGCCCAAGAGGCGTCTGTTATGATTGGAATCAATACGAAGGTGAATATCCAAGGAACTTCAAATACACAAAAAGGCAGAGCCCCCACGCCACTGAAAGTAAGTGGTATTTTTGTTACAAGAATTCTCAAGTATGGCTGTTACATATATTTCTATCTTCTTCTATTTCTGACTGCCAAAAAAGAATCACTTGGTAAGCAGGCCCATGCAGGGTTCAGAGGTCAAGGTGGGCTAGCGTGGGCATTGGGCTTAGAGAGGGAGGTCCCTGGTGCTCTGTTAAGTGGGAAAGTCGGTGGGGATCCCACAGGTAACTTCCACAGCTGCATCTGAAACCCACCCAGCAAATGTCTCCCACAGAGCCTTTCCAAAAACTGACCCAAGGACTTCCTCCTCGTGCATTTTACCTGCGAGCAACCACTCCGCAGCCTGAGGGTCTGCCTTCTACCCCAAGCACATAGCAGTCCATGATTCTTTTAAAAAACTTTTATCCTTGAAGGTTTTTATCCTTGCACTACTATCTTTCAATTCAATGGCAAAGTGTCCACTTAAGTAACACATGTCGAGGACCAGGGGGACGGCTCAGTGAAGCAATTGTCTCACCAACGTGAGGACCCCCATTCAGATCCCAATGTGAAGCTGGGCCCGGAAGCATGTGCCTATGACCCCAGGGATCCGTTCTTAGGGGGAGATGGAGATAGCTCATGGGTTAGCCTGGTGGACATGGTGGCAAAAGACAGACTCTGTCTCAAACAAGGTGGAAGGAAAGGATCCCCAAGCCTCTCCACTGCTCTTCCATTTACCCCCTCAAGATAAAAAATATGGACTCAGTCTTCTTTTTAATCACTAAAAACTACAAAAGGAGAAAACCTGCCCAACATTCCACACATATCTTGATCGAGGGGCAGGAAGACCTTGAGATAGGGCTTAACTGCTCACAGGGTGATTAGCAATAGATGGGCAAGCCACTAATTGGACAAAAGGAAATAAAGCTGTCATGGAAGAATGAAAGGCTAAAGAGGAATAAGCAGTAATTAGGGCTTTATCGTCACAGAAAGGAGGATCAAACATTGAGGCTCAAGGGACAATTGCAGGCAGAGCCCCCACAACTGTTTAATAAACACCTGGGTAAATGAGGCTAAGTGCAATTCAGGGGTGATTGTGGTGAGCCCACAGAAAGTGGGCTCCAGGGTAGAGAGCAGAGCCTGGGTTCCAGGTGTACCACGTGCAGTGCAGAAAGTAACAGCAGAAGGCTACTTGCTTAAACTGCCTAAACATAGCCAAACCAGTCACAAAACATCTGTTTGTTAGGGACTGGGGAAGCTCTCTCGCTAGGTGAGGCTTTCTGGTCACTGGTTACTTGGCCATCATTTCACTTAACAAGTGCACAGCACAGGCTCCATAATGAACGGCATCTGCATTCAATGGAATAACTTACATTCTGCTGCTTGGAATAATCTTGTGTCCTTCTCTAAACCATGTCACTTGTGGTCTGGGGCAGCTGACGATGGGCACTAGGTTCAGAAGTGCAGCGTGTCCTTGAGAAACTGTTTTCTTCTGGTCTGTATCCATGAAATTCCCCATATCTGCAGAGAAGAATTAGACGTTTAAGTTCTGGAGCACGCTATTTTTTGAGGGGGCATCAGGGTCAGAGAGGGAAATAGCTGTACTTTACAGTGAAGCCGGCTGCCGCCACGCTTAACAAGGTGACAAGCGAGACTGAACGGCCGCGCTGATGAGCGCAGACGTGACTGCCAGAGAAGCACCGGTAGAGCCTCTGAAGCAGCCGGTGTGCCGGCATCAGCGGGGCCACAGGCCTCTGCCGCACTGCAATAATGTAACGGCTGCGCCCAGCTGACTGTATCACTAAAATAAGTGCTGGAAGGCACCCGGGCCCCATGAGGTAGTTCTTACAACACTGAAATGAAATGCTTCCGGACTCCTCCCAGGTCTCCTTCCTCGGCTTGGGTCTCCTCATCTACCTCTTCATCTCTAGGGTTCCTCAAAAGCCTTTGGGAACCAATGTGCTCCAGCCATTGGAGAGTTCACCGAGAATTCTCTTACCCTCCCCCACACTGATAACATCTTTTGGGGCAGTCAGTCTTTGTTCTCCTGATTAGAACAACTAAAACAAAATGAGCTTGCAGCCATCAGTCTGTAAATATGAGAAGTTCCTTTTGAAGATAGGGACTTGAAATGTTAAAACACTTTCTGTGCTGTGACCAGATACAGTCAATGCATACACAGAGGTATTTCCACAGGATACTTTTTTTGTGTGTAGTAATATGTATGTGTGTGTGTGCATGTATATGCAAATATGAATATGGGGGAGTGAACACACACACATACACACACACGCACATACAAGTGTGTATATGTCTGTATGTAGGCCAGAGGATCATCAGGTGTCTGTCTTGATCCATCTCCATCTCCATCTTCTCTTCTCTTCTTTTCTCTTCTTTTCTCTTCCTTTCCCTTTCCCTTTCCCTTTCCCTTTCCCTTTCCCTTTCCCTTTCCCTTTCCCTTTCCTTTTCCCTTTCCCTTTCCCTTTCCCTTTCCCTTTCCCTTTCCCTTTCCCTTTCCCTTTCCCTTTCCCTTTCCCTTTCCCTTCCCTTTCCTTCCCTTTCCTTTCCTTTTCTTTCCTTTGAGGCACTGCCTCTCCCTGAACCTGGAGGTTGATAATTGGGTAGCTGGGCTGCCCATCGAGCCCCAGGGCTCCTCCTACATCTACCTACCCAGCACTATGCCTGGCTCTGGCATCCTATGTGGGTACTGGGATACAAACTTGGTTCTTCATGCTTTTGGAACAAGCACTTTGATGACTGAGTCATCCCTCTAGCCATCATCAATCTTTTCTTTTGTCTTATTTTGTTCTGGAAGCAGAGTCTCACTCTGCAACCCTGGCTGGCTGCGAATCACTGTGTAGACAAGAGCTGGAAGAGGTCTATCTCCTGAGTGCTGGGGTTAGAGGTGGGCACCAACCACTCCTGACCACCCCATTTTACTAAACATACCTCATTTTAGCTTTTTTCCATGAAAGAATGCGATCATCTGTAGCTTTATCATGAAAAGCTATTTTATATGTGAGACACACTGTGAAGGCACAGGCGGAAGAGCCGTGTAACGCTGTAGGCAAACAGCCTTGCTTAGTGAAAGCGAGGGAAGAGCACGATGACAAACAAAGGGTGGGAGCAAGGGTGCAGACGCCATGTAAAGTCCAGACTTCATAAATACAATTTAGTGTGCTCTAGTCAATTCCAGGCTCTCCACTTACTCAAATATGGTTCGGGTATTGATCCACACTCTATTTATTATGTTTTCAATTTTTCTATTGAATAAAAAGTTCTGAATTATTCTGTAGATAAATTTGGTGGTGACTTCATCTTCACAAACCAGCAGGATTGATGCCTCCCTAGTGGCTGAAACAATAGCTAAGCATGACTAGTATAGGGCCTCCCTCAGTCGTCGTAAGAGCTCCTGCTAGGAAAGTGAGATAGGTTCATGTTATTTTATACACTACTGTAAAGCTACGGATCATAACTGGGGCCAAAATTAGAAACAGCAATCTTGGAACCACCAGAACCAGAAGAGACACACTACAGTGTGGCCTCAAGCCTGGGGTGTCCTATAATGTAAAATTTCAGAATGTTCTTTTGCTTACTTTTAAACAAACTACACCGAGGCAGACAATCCACTGGACAGATCCTACTCTCCAGAGACTTCCTATCACAAGGAAAGCACACACACAGGGGCCGGGTCTCCTGCCCCTGAAGACGTCATGACACTCAAGACCTCTTGCCTTTTCATGGTGCCTTCTTTTAAGAGTTTCAATCCCCAAAATGGATCTGTTGACTAGATTGCTACAACATAAGTACTAGCCGGGGCATGACTATCCACACTTACTGAACAGCAAAATGACTTCCTAACAGGTCATGGGGAAGAGGCCATGAAGTCCAGCTTCCACCAGCCTCAACTTTTCATTCTAAAAATATTCCTAAGCCCTATTCACACAAGCCAAGGGACACTGATTTATACGGAGCACCTTTCTTACCTCTTCTCCTGCTTCCACAGGTTTGGGAGACCCTTAATCTTTTCAGTTGAAAAAAAGGCAACGCCTCACCTGGGTCTCCATGTTTGGTTTTAGATTTTTGAAAATTTATATGTATTTATCTGCGTGTTTATGCGTGTGGTTGTGAGACCGTGGCACAGGAAGTGTGGGACTGTGTGAAGGTCTGAGGACAGCTTGCAGGAATTCGTTTCTCCTTTCACCATGCGGGTCCTGGGCACGGAACTCAAGAGGTGCTTAGTGTTAGTGGCGAGAATCTTTACCCACTGAGATATTTTGCCAGAGCTATTACCAGTCTCAAGCATAATTCTATCTTATTAATTATTTTTGATTCACTTGTTCATTTATAGGCAGTGTCTCATGTTGCTCCATCTGCCATTGAACTCGCTATGCTGCCAAGGATCATCCTGAACTTCTGACCCTCCTGCCTCTACGGCCCAATCTGGTGCTATGGTTAGGACACGGGGCATTATCCAAGCTAGGCAAGAATTCTGCTGCCTGACTTACACCCCCAGCCCTTATCACATGCCGCTTTAGAGGAACCAAGGACAAGCATCAGCTGCCGCAACAGAAAGCTCCTGTGCACAGCGGCTGCAGCCCTGTCCATCACGTAAGGCCGGTGCTCATGCTGCACACGTACATGCCACTTGAACTTCTGATTTTCTCTGCAAGAGAGCTCCCATCCTGTTCCGAGCCACGCAGCGGTAAAAGCCGGCATCCAGCTTCTGTAAAGAGGGGATGATATACCTGCAAAATGCCAAAGAGAAGTATCAGTGGTCAGGCCTCTCCTAGGCTAGGGCATCCCTCCCAGGAGATGTTCAAGAGTACTTACGACATACCCAAGCCCTCCCCGATGGAGGACACTGCAAATCTATTTCACCAACATCCCGAATCCTACAAGGCTGCAGATTATTACATGGAGTCAGGATCTCCTTCTGTATTCCGTGTCAGCACAAGCCATGCGTGAATTAGGCATTGTCGTGCTGGTTGGGCTGGAATATGTAATGTCCCAGTAGGCTCACTTGTTGGAACCGTTGACCCCCAGTTGGTGATGCTGGTTCAGAAGATTGACCAGCAACCTTTAGAGGATGCAAATTCACTGGAGAAAGTGGATCCCTAGGGAGGCAGGCCTAACTTTCTGTTTACTCTGCTTCCTGATGCCAGGACAATGTGACCAGCTGCCTCAAGCTCCCACGCTCTCTGTGCCAGGTTGGACTGCATCTCCCTGAACTGCGAGCCAAAACAAACCTTCCCTCCCTTAGGCAGCTTTTTTGTTAGTTTTTGTTAGGCATAGGACAACATTACATTACTAGTGGTCACTGCAATTAAAGCAGACTTTTCAAGCTAAGAAAATCAATTATTCTCATACTGTCAAATCTCAGAGTTTCTGGAAATAGTTTCTAGAACTGTGCATTCCTTCACACAAAGTCCATGTCACTCTGTATGGAGGACCACTGCCACCTTCAGGATGAGCTGTGGCTGTCCTTAGGCAAAACAGGCCCAGGCCCAGGCCAGTCCTGTCTGCACTCCAGGGCAGAGGTCTTCTAGTATAATGCATGCTCCTCCACTTTTTCCTTCTCTGTGCCTGATACTGACAAGAACTTTGTTTTCTCAGATGACAGAAAAAGTCTCAGATGTAATAATTTACCTTGCGTAGTAATGATTGATTCTAGTTTCCATGCCTGGGGCTGTAATAATCCCTCTCACTCCACGTAATAATCCCTCTCACTCCACACTTTCCTAAAAGCCTCATCAGCTCTACACAGGACAGTAAGAACAGTCCTGCTGTAAGTACAACATTAGCTCTGTAAAGTCAGGATGTTTGAAACCCGTAGCAAGCAGGGGTGTACATGATGATCACAGGAGAGAATTCAACAGCTCCTGGACTCAGACCTGAGATGCTGTTTAGCTGGATCAGAGACCATGTTCACAAACAAACTGAGAATAAGCCCTGTGCAAACTGTCTGTCTGATAAAAGGGTTAATAGTCAAAACATATAAGGAGCTCCCTAAAACTCAGCAGGCAAAGATATTAATCTGAAGAAGGCAAATGGCCAAGGGGTTTGGGAGGAGGTCTTTAGTGAATTCATGTCAGGAAAATGCAAACCCCAACCACACTTAAAGAACATCTCCCAGCGCCTAAGAAACCTAAGAATAAAGAACAGGCCATGCTAAGGAGGGAGAGAAGAGAGCATCTTTGTCTGGTGCTGCTGGGCATGTAAACTGAGACAATGCTACAGAATAGAGTGTTCTTTGGAAAATTATAAATGGAACTATTATAGACACAACCCTGCTTCTCTGAAAGGGAACTGAAGATACCTGAATCCCATGTTCGCGGATGCTCCTTACCATCCAAGCTCTAGAAAGAACCCATGAATATGTCAGCATAGAAAGAGATGCAACACAGATATGCACCAAAGTAATACTATATAGCCTTAAGCCAAGAAAGCCAGGGTTTTCCCAAGATCATGAATGGACCTGATATGATGCTCACTGAAATAAGCCAGTCAAAGAAGGAGAAACAGAGTATGCAATGATGACAAGAAGATAGGATAAGGGGGATGAGAAAGCACCCCAAAAAACCCGCAACAAAACAATTATTAGATATATAAAATGAAAATGTTGTAGCAATACATTTTAAGGGATAGAATACACAGCTAGCAATACGGTATTGCGCATTTAAGGCTGGCCTTAAATGTGTTCTAGGTGTTCCTTTAAAATGTTTTAAATTATGTTTATTATTAATGTCAGAGGATGTATGCATGCCATGGTGTACATGTAGAGGTTAAAGGTCAACTCTGTGCAATCTACTCTTTCCTTCAAGCCTTTGGGCTTCAGCGATTAAATTCTGGCCCCAAAGCTTGCTTCTTACCTTCACCTACTGAGCCATCTTGCGAGACCTACATGTTCTTATTACATAAAAATAGTGTTGCAAAGACAGGGTGGGGGCCAGGCCTTGCAAATGATGAAGAAGAAGTTGTGGCGGTGGTTGTCCAAGCATGTGCTTATCTCTAAACTCACTGGACTGTGTGTACTATACATAGACCACATGTTATATGCCTCCTATATCATATTAAAACATGTCATGTGGGCTGAGGAGATGGCTTAGCATGGCAAGCATGAGGACGTGCGTTCGCTCCCAGAACCTACCAACAAGCCTGAACATGGATGCGCACACCTATAACACCAGTGTTGAATGTGCTGTGCGAGCATGAGGAGCTTCCTTCACCTCCCCAGAACTCACCAACAAGAATGCAGACAGCTGCATGCTCTCAGCGTGGAGAGGGGCAGAGACAGAGAATTGCTAAGGCTCGCTGGCAACAAACTTAGACCCACAGTCAGTGAAAGACCCTGTCTCAAGAGCTTAAGGAGGAGAAGAAAGTGATGGAGGAAGACATCTTACAGCATGCCCTGGCCTCTGCGTGCACTTACGCTTGTACATACACTAAATAAAATAAAATAGGATACATGGGCTATAACTCAGTGCTCAAGCGCTCACCTATTGCGTACAAGGCCTACTCAGAAGGGTTAAGTAGATGAAACATAACGATGTGTCCACCCTGTAACAGAACAAAGAAAACTCTCATCTCTGAATGAAAAAAAAAAAAAAAAGGAGTAGACTTGAGGCCTGGATCTCTTTCACGCTGAGAAGAGGCGGGTGATGAAGAGGAAAGCTGTGGTGAACACAAACTCTCTGATATCTGAGGACATGGTGCTCTCTCCCCTAACAGAGGTGATGCTCTGGCTGTGGCTGTCTAATCTTTGAAGACATGTCCTCTTACACAGTACAGTCAGAAAAACTTAACTCAGGCTAAAGACACAGTGTTAGTGCGTTCCATTTGCTCAGAGCCAAATAGACCTCAAAGCACTGATATCCACCTAATCACTCATCTTCCTTACTCAAGTATGTCCAATTAGTCACCCTGGAAAAGAAACCCAGAGGAATAATTTTAAGAGAATAAAACACTTGGACAATATGGGCAATTCAGCAGTAAGCAAATATTAATCAAAGTGAGTCTCCCTCTGATAACCTTGCAGTGGTCCTATGGCAGGACTCATAAAATCTTTTATGATAAGAAAAAATATTGCTGAGCATTAATCTTAAAAATTCTGTTCTATTATGGGGAACAGTTCATCCCAAACAAAATTAATTAGTGAAGACAATCAGAATAATACCAAACCGAGCACAAAGAGTCAATGCCGTGTATTTAAATTACAAATCAGATTGGAAGGCTGCACACTTTGATTGTTGTGTACTGTGATTACAGGAACGAGGGGCTTGAGAGCAGGTTAAAGCAAAATCAACAAAGTTTTTAGAGGACTATGAGGACAGGTCATTGGAGCACAGCTTTGGGAAGCTGCAAGGACGATTTGATCAGAGTGACATAAACACACTTACATAATTGTTATCCATTCTACTTTTTTTCTCTTTTTAAGTATCCTGCATAGATGTAAAATTCTTATGAATTGCTACAATAATCTTATATGCTAATGTACAAAAATAGCACTGTTTTCAAACAACAGGAAGAGGCAGATAGGAAAGTGAGTATCAGGCATATGCTGCTATGTGCAGTCTCCGAGGATAATGTCGCACCAGGGGAAAATATACAAAAGCGCTGTGAAGTCCCCCAACTCTTACCAGAATTCCTGCACAAATTATGTTCACCTAACAGATGGGAGTGTTCGTTGTAAGCCAATTGTTTATAAACACACATTTTTAAGCAGAGAAAGTTTCCCGGCTCATTATAGGAAGGTATGATAAAACTGTGGGACCATATGCTGCTCAGGCACAGGCAGCACTTGCTCCTGCTCCGGACAACACTGAGCCTGTGTGTGAATACACCACACCAAGGTGGGGCCTGCTACATCAACACTGCACTCTCCAGGACAACAGAACAGCAGCTCTCACCAATGCCACGGATGAGAGGGCCATGTCTTCTGGGGACAGCACCACAGCCACAGATGCTACTGTAAACATCCATTAGAGCCACCCAAGGCTTTCTCTAGAAAGCATCTTTAGATCCATTCCACAGCGAACGCCTAGATAGAGCAGGACGAAAAAATGACACTGAGTCCGCTCAGGATCTGAACCTCCTCCACTCTTTTGCACACTACTCTAAGAGCATGTCTCACAGAAGAAAAAAAGAGCATACTGGTTGTTGTGAGGCTACCTCCCAAACACAGAGACCTCACACGGTCCAATTAGCCCTGCTGCTGGGGGCTGGTGCTGCATAAGAACGGGCCTAAGAACTGACTGGTGAGAAACATGGCAGCGGCTGGACATGACCGATGGGAAGTGACAGTTGTGGTGCAACATGGGGATGCTGGATTGTGGTGGTGATGGGACCTGAAGTGATGCGCACAGCAATGGTTGGATATGGAAATGGTGGGAAATGCCATGAAGAGACATGGCAGAAGCAGGGACACAGAAGTGGTGAGAACACACAGTTGTGGTGGGACATGCATGGCTGCAGAGGAGTGTGGCAGTGGCGAGACACAGTGGGAGGAGATGGCGGCACCTGGACAGGTGGAGTAAAGACAGTATTTAATGGCAACTGGAGTGGCAGCTCCTAAGTCCTTTAGAGGACTAGCTTATGGCATGACGATGGCTCCAGGGGAGTTACCTCACTTGACTCTGTGTAGCGTCCAGTGGCCCCACAATTCTAAAGACACCCACTATCTGTGCAAAAAACAAGCCACAAGAGACGGTAATGACAGTTTGTTTCCGAGACTCAATTCTGCTCAGAATCTACTCCAAATACAACCAAAACAACTGGAGGGAAGAGTAAAACAAAACAATGACCATGGCTTACTGCTCAATTGCCTATGACCATTCATTGATAAAGAGTAAAGAAAAATGGGGCAGAAAAATACCTAGGATGAATTAGGCTGCTATATGAAAATTTTCTGGAAAAGAACAATTGATTAAATCTGACTTATTTTATAAGTTACTGCTTGGTAGCCCTTCCCAACAGAAAGCTACTAAGGAGCTAGCACATGCATCAGGATAAGAATACCACACCCCCAGAACAAGGTAGAGCTACATATCTCTTTACAGTCAGGAATTATCCAAGTGTTTCTGGGTGGGGATGTAGCTCAGTACACGGAGGGCCTGCCTAGCGGGCACAAAGTCATGTGTTTGATCCCTAGCACCACACAGGGTACCACACACCCATAATACCTACACTTGGTGTAAGCAGGAAGACCAGAGGTTCAAGCCATCTGTGGATACATAGGAGATCCCAGTGAGCCTGGGCACTACTGCTAATAATGATGGTGATAAAATGCAGATTTGGGGCTGGGGATGTAGCTTAGTGATTTACTGTTTACCTAGCAGGTATGAGGCCCTCGTACAATTTAAAAAGAGAATAGAATGAGAAGGTGAACTAAGTGGGGTGGGGTTATTTCTAAGTGGTAGGACGGCCCCTTAGTATCCATATTACACAGAACCACACACAAAAAATCCACTAGCTACAAAAATAATTTTATGCTAGTGAGACACCTATTTTGCATGAATAAGTACCAGTTTTTAAGCTTTAATGTTCGTAGGCTTTTATGACTTGAACAAAAGCTCATTCTTATTTGCACAGTTAAAAAGAGGGGGGCTAGGGAAATACACACTAAAAGCCACGTGCAGGCTCACAGCATCACCTCATCGTGGGAAGGTTAGATGATAATTATGTTTTCAATTTTATTTTTATAAATTTCCTGTATTAAATTTTAAAAAAACAATAATCCAAAATGGAATGAGTCTATCTGGAGCTGACTGTTTCCTCCAGCAAAATAATGATGAAAAAAAAAATCTACGGTGGAATTTGATAAAAGAACAGATAGACAATTTTGAAGGCGGTGCCCAACTGACAGGTCATACACGCTGGGCAAGGTGAAGGTTATGTCCTTAGAAGCGTTAAGTCATCAGCATGAAGTTAAAAGCACAGACTGGGAAAGACTGTGTCATCCACCAGGAATGCTGTATTTGCAAAAGTTATCATATACATGTATGTGTGTATATATACCTCTACATATTATATTTAATATCTTGTTTATTTAAAGTGATTTTAAATAAAGAGGAAAAATAAGCAGGTGCCTGTGGGCTCCATGTACTGAGCAGGCAGTAGCTGTGTTAGGGTTCAGATCTGTACATACAAAGCTTCCAGAGACCAATGAGGTGGCTGGCTCCCACCAGCTTCTCCCTGATGGCTACCATGTTTGACTCTGTTTACCCTTCATGCTAACACTACAAAGCCAGTCCAAAGTTCAACAGTCGCTGTTGAGATATTCCCAAGTCTCTCCAGGACTCTGTGGGTTTCACCAACATAAGCAATGTTTTAGAGACTGTTCATTCTTTCTTTCTTCATCTAATCAGGGGCAGAAAGGTGACAATCTCCATTTCATGAAGCTCGGGCATGTGACTGAAATCAGTCTGTCGGATCTAGCATTATTAGGATTAAACACTCTAACGCCAGTAAGAATTGAATGTCAGAAAACCTTTGGGAAAGAGGACATTGATTTTTTTTTTATGGATAAAAATCTTTTATTCCATCTTTGATTACTTAATTCTTTATGATGTGGAATTCTCTGTAGACATAAAAAATGTGGACCATTACACCAAGAATTAAAGTATGAAGACAAATATTCTCTGCACAGTTAAAAATATCCACACCAAGCCACAACGATAAAAAGGAAGCTAAACCATGAGCATTGTATCAAGCATCAGAAGATCAGGAACACAGCTAAAAGCTTCTTGTGTCTCATTTGGAAGTTCTTGTCAACAGTGAATCACATTAGGTCAGGTTGCTCTTCTGGCTAAGGCTTTTCACTTATTTTCTACAATGATCCTAAGACAGAGGGCCCAAGAGAGACTAATTATCTACATCCAAATCATCTCCAATAAGGACTTTAAGAAGCCACATGCCAATTCTGTTTAAGAAATTCTGCAGGAACAATCCTATCTACCCTGACTACAGAGCAAAGAAAATACCATCAAACTGAAGCCAGAAACCAATAGGAACAGCTCACAGCTTTGTGGGATCCACACAAAGAATGGCCACACCTCATGAATATTAAAGATCTAAGTCACATACCCTAAACCGGAGTTATGCTGTTCAAGCCTGGGAGGTCAACATGGGTCGCGTTTACTTGGAGTAAGATGACAATTGCCCCTATCCACTGTTAAATTCCCAAGTTTATTATCCCCATCCTTCTAGACCAAACAATAGTTAGCTTGATGCCTCAGAAATGAGGAGTCCATATTTCAGTGACAGGATTCACAAACACAAGTTTATGATAAAGAAGAAAGTTGAAGGCATATCCAAAGTTTTATACCCAATTCACAACCATTTATATATCGAGGACTAGAGACCAATTAAGTGATGCAGTGTGAAACTACATTAGATTATATTTTACCTAAAACTTACAACTCTCAAGGGTTGAGAGTTGAGAGCCCAAATAAAATCTGCTCATGAAAGTGAGTCAGTTCACAGAGCAGGACCACTGGACTGTAAACCCTTAGAGGAGAGTTATCATGAACTATTTGGGGTGATGGGCGAGTCAGTCTTTTGCAGGAAGATGCAGATGAGGGTCACATTCAGTTTAGATAGTTGATGAAAAAAAAACAAAAAACAAAAACAAAACAAAACAAACCTAACTTGATTCCTCTTAGAAGGAAATGCCCAGACACACCCTTTACTTGGCAACTAACAGACTGAGAAATAATGAATTAAAAACAATATGTACATGGATAGGATACCTACTCCTGTGTAAACACAGGAAGCCACTGCCTGTCACCTGGGTGATCCTGTACCTGGCGTCGGGTTCAAACCAATGTGCTGATGGCTGCCCACTGTGCTAAAGCTCAAAGGCGCTTATGCAGTTTTCAGAACACTTTCTCCATACATCCCTTCACATCTCATGTTCCCATTTCTTTCCCCATTCTCCTCTTTCTAGCTTAGTGAAGAAACATCACCTGGGTTCTCTCTTTTCCATGCCTTAGCTTGGAAGTTCTGCAAAGGCAGAAGCTACGGGTAATTACATGACTTGCCTTGTTTGTGGCCCATCTCTTAGGGATCACCTTCCTTTACCTTTCTAATACCTGGTGTCTTTTTTTTCCCCTCCTCTTCCATTTAATTATTTATATAATGACTTTATATCCTGGTCCAAGCGCCCCCTCCTTTCCTCCAAGTTATACCCTCATACCCTCTTCTCCCCATGTCCCCCTCTCCTTCTTCTCATGGGTCTTTAAGACAATTCTACTGGGTTTAATTTTTTTGTCATGCAAGTGTACAGAGTTGATCCTGTAAAGACAATTCTATTGAGTTTAATTTTTTTCTTTTTTTCAAGCAAGTTTGCAGAGTTGAGCCTGTACCTCGAGCTTAGCCCAGTGTAACTAACAGGGTTAGAGAGACCCAGGGTGAGAGAAATCTTTGTCACAGGGCATTGCTGCAGTTCTTTCCTCTTGAAACACATTTGACATCTGATGTTGATAAAGATAGCTGTTGTGGGTAAGGGTACTCTGGGGAGTCTCCAGTAGTCTCAGAGAGCCAAGTAGAGACCCTTAAAGTCCTAGCACAAAGTTGTGCCTTCTTTAGTGGGCAAGTCCAGATACCAGAAAGTAACTTCTGCTTTGGGAAGTGATAAATGAGAGCTGGGTCGTGGGTATTAGGAGAATGCACACGGAAATAACTCTTACAAGAGAATTATCAGAGCCACATGATTCTAAGCATCAAGGCTACTTCTCCATGACCTTTTAGCCATCCAAATTGATGGGACAGCCAAACAACAGAGTCGCTAACATTCAGGAAACAGAGGTGCCACACTACAGCCTTTCAGGAAGACTACAAATAGGCATTGGTGCAAGAGGAATATTTGGCCCTGTGGTGGTTTATTCTTATCGTTGTCTAGAGAAGACCTAGAGCTATGTAGGAGAGGCGCCTCTGGGCAAGCCAGGGAGGGCTCATCTAGATTGGATTGGCTTCCGGGCACAGTTAGAGGGGTGCTCCAGATTGGCTTAACTGAGATAGGAAGACCTACCCTGAGTGAGGGCGACACCACTCCAGGAGACAGCAAGCACCAGCATTTGCATCTCTGCTTTTGAAGGCAAATACAGCACGAGCAGCTGCCTCCCACTCCTGCCACCATGGCCCCCCCTTCCATGTCAGACTGCAACCTCACCCTGGGAGCCAAAAAAAGGAACTTCCTTAGGCTGCTTTTGCCCCTTGTTTCAATTACAGCAACGGGAGAAGGGGCTAAAGTGACTGTTAAGCTTTTAAAAGGCAGAGGTCTCTGGAAGGAATGGCTTAGGAATGAAGAGAGACACCTGAGGAGCAGTGAATAGCTTGGCTGATGGGAAAGAGGCCCATCAGTTCCGCAGGAAGAAACCACGTGTTGATAGGCAGGATGGTGGGGAAAACCATGGGCATTATTAGAGAGCTCTCGCCTCAGACAAGTACTCAGCAATGCCCTGGCGAGAGTGACTCAACTGTGAGGTCATTGACATGCCCTGAAACTAGTGAGATGAGACACCAGCAGATCAAGTCTACTTGTAAATCCTGAGGGCACTAAGGACTCTAGGAGTATAGACTCCTCCTCAGAGCTACTTCAGTGTTTGCCACAGTCTGGCACTGGCCGCTGTTAGAAGCCAAGGCCATCCTCAGAATGGCACTACCTAATGGACAAAATGTTATTGGCATTTTTCATTAATTCATCTCCATGCTGGACATGGTGGCATGCAGCTTTAATCCCAGCACTCAGAAGGCAGAGACAGGTGGATCTCTGTGAGTACGAGGTCAGCCTGGTCCTGGTGAGTACAGGACAGCCACAGCTACACACAGAAAGACCCTGTCTCAAAAAAAAAAAAGAAGCCAAACAAACAAACAAACAAACAAAATCTCCATTTGGGGACATACCTTGGTGGTAGAGGGTTTCTCTGCCCTCTACAAGACCCTGAGTGGATCAGCAGCACCGCGAGCAGTGCTGCACTGATGATAGTAAAAGGCCTATTGCCTGTGTTACATTCATGAAATAACTGATGCTCGCTTTCCTGGAGCAGCGGCCTCCCTACGTTTCTCACCGAGCCATTCAGTGCACTCTTCTTCAAGTAGGTTTTATTCATCTCTTATAAAAGTTATCCCCAGGAATGTAATAATTTTATTGATATGGTGAAGTTTCCTTGTCTTTTTATAAAACAAGGAGAAAATAGCTCTTCCCTTAACCATTCCTGTTTTTACTGGAATAAAAAAGATAATAAGCATCCATCAAGTTTCTATTGTTATTGTGGCACAGAAATGAACCATGGAGGCATGTCTCTTAAGAAAATGACGGAATTTTTAGACCGCCCAATTATTCCAACTGTTATAATAGGCATACTGCGCAGGCATTAAGAAATTCTTCACACATGGGTATGCATACAGACTCACTTGGAAAATAAATATTATAGACTTTTTCCACAGCGTCGACCAGAACTTACAGATGTTTCCTGCAAAAACTGTTTGCAAACCCACCTCAGACACCTGTGCAAACTTAGCTTAATTACATAACTGCTCCTGATATGTCCACATCCTAAAAGGCGGCACAAGTATGGATACGAACCTGAACATTTAAAATTCAGCCAAAAGCACAGCATCCTGTAATGCAAGAGGCAGAGAAAATACTACTTTTAGCCAATGCTAGGAAGGGTGAGATTAATTATTATCTCTTTACAATGTTAGCATTTTCCTGGATGACCCCAAGGGAGGTAAAAATCAGTGCTCAATCTCAGGCAGGGCAGCTAACATTCCCATCATTGTTTTCCAATTTGAGACTTACAAAGGTCTTGTGAAGGTTAACACATGATAGCTGAAGGTGTTCTGGGGAAGAAGTAGATGAAAAGAGTAATTTGGAAAAATAGTATGCGATTTTTTTAAGCAGCTTTTACATCTGGACAAATTGATGACAAAATACAATGGATTCTTGATAACTTGTCTCCGAGTCTGAAGACCTCTGTGAACAGAATGTAATTCGCCGCTCCTACGGCAAGCCGTGGCTGCTTCGGAACACGTGCCTCCTCATTGTGCACAGCAGCAGCAAGGCGGCTGCCTTATTTTAAGGGTCCATGTATGAAGAGACGCTCCCTTGGTCTTGCTTCAATACAACCAGTACTGTTTTGTATTGTTGCAGATTATCAGCACATATTTCAAGCCAATAGGTAAATTTTGCTACTGGAAAGGGCAATGAAGGATGAAATAAAATCTAAACAATACACCTTTCCACATACGTTTAGGTTAACAGTGTATTTAAGAAGATGCATGTATCAAAATGGCCTGGGGTACATGTAGGCTTTAGGAGTGAGAAGGTGGGGAAATGGCTCAGCTGGTATGCTTCTTGTAGGCTTGAGGACCTGAGTTTGATCTTCAGAAATCATGTCAATGAGATTAGCAGTGGTGCATGGAGAGGGGGAGACAGGCACGACACTAGGGCTTGCTGGCCATCCTGCCTCACCTAGGTGGCAAACTCTGGGTCCCAGTGAGAGACCTTGGCACAGAGTGGGGAAAGGAAAGAAAAAGATGGAAAGTGTCTTGGGAGAATAGCTGAGGCTGTCCACACACAGGCATACACGCACACTTGCATAGGCGTGCACACACACATGGACACACACACATGCACACACTGCTACACAACTGTTTCAAACAGGGTGCCCATGATGGTGTAATGCTCATCTCACTCAGATTCCGTGTCACTCCTTTTTTCCTCCCCCACCCCTCGAAGTGAAGACCCACAGAAAGACTATGAAGCAGTGCTCCTCAACCATCCTGATGCTGTGACCCTCTAATACAGTTCCTGGTGTTGCGATGACTCTCAAGCATGAAATTATTTCATTACTGTTCCATAATTTTGTTACTGTTATGAAGCTAATATAAACATCTGAAAGCAACCCTGAGGGGGTCGCGACCTGTGGGCTGAAAACCACCGCTCTAAAGGGTGCTGTGCATCTTCTGTGAGGAGGGAGGGGACATGGAAAGGCAGGCATCATGGTGCCTAGATGGGCAGCTTCATTTCAGAGAACATATTAAGACACTGAAGATCGGGGAAAGAAATTCCTTTCTAGGTAGCCATAGCAGGTACTCAGCTTTGAAGGCCTCCTGCTGTAGACCACTTACCTCCCTGATCTTCTCCCCAAAAGGACCAATCCTTTAGGAACCCGCTGCTTAGTTCCTGGGACACACAAAATGTATCATCTGGTTTTGGTGAGCATCCCTGGCTTGGGATTTATTATATCATTTTACAGATGAGAAGACTAGATCAAAAGTTAACTTCCTCCAATGACACTGAGGAAGCTAGATAGATAGGAACCTGAAGTCACCGGATCTTAAGGGGTGTGTGTGTGTGTGTGTATGTCTGTGTGTGTGTGTGTGTGTGTGTGTGTGTTTGAGCTTATCACTCATTCACAGTTCTTGTTTGTAAGTTTGCTTTTACACTAAAAACCCATAACTCCACAAAATAACTAACTGAGGAATACTGCCAGTAATTACTGAAAGATTAAATGTGTGTCAGGAAATGTGAGGTTTTACACAGTAGAGTCGCTCAATGCTTACAACACTGATGGTTCATATTAACTGTCAACTTAACAAGGGTCTGGAATCCCCCAGGAATACACCTCTAACTATGTCTGGGAGGGAGAATCTGGGAGAGCTCATTACGGTGAGAAGACCCACGCTGAACGTGGGCAGCACCATTCCCTGGGCTGACGTCCCCTGCTGAATAAAAAGAAGGAAGCGAGCAGAGCATCAGCATTCAGCTTTCTCTACTTCCTCCTTGAGAACACACATCTGCTACCATGGCTTCACCTCCAAGATGGGCTGTGCTCTCAAACTGTGAGCCCAGGTAAGCCCTCCTTTCCCTTTAGTTGCTTTTACTGAGTATTTCGACCCCAGAAATTTGGAAAATAATCAACACAGCCAGCTTTTTTATAAATCGTTCCAGCAGGGCACACAGTCAACCTGCCCAAGTTCAGGGCATCACACAGGAAGAAGAGCTGGATTCCGCCCTACAACTGTCTGCCTTGAGTGTGGTCTGGATTACTATGACAAATTGAGCCCCACAAAGTAGGTAACTAGGGAGGGGCCTTTTAGAAAAGGTTGGAAGTCACACACATTAAAGGGCAGGCTTGTAGCAGAAATAAGTATAGGCTCATAAGAAAGAGGGGAGCCAGATATACAGAGAGGATGGGGTTTTTTGAGGAGGAACTGTGCAGCTGTTCCCTGGCTTGCTCTGCAGACTGATGCAGCCAGCCTCGAATGGGCTACCATGACTAGAAAGTAGGGATGTTATAGGAAAGCTTACAACCACAGACATGGAATTGGGACACTCTTAGTAACACACACACACACACACACACACACACACACACACACACGCACAGGGAGAGCAAGGGTGTGAGAAAGAGAGAGGGGAGCAATAAAGGGAGAAAGGGAAATATTCAGCAGCTAGCCAACTGAGGTAAGCTGAACATGGGCTATGGATCGCATTCTGCAACCTCTGGGGGCAAGGTGAGCTAGCCATTTGTTAGGCTGCTGCTCTGTATAACCAATTCCTTCTTCCCTCACAAAAGCACCACATGTTTTGATGACATTGGGGCCCTGTGAACTCTGTAGCACCACAGGTGCCATCATGAAATGGTGACAACTGAAGCCAAGCCTCGGGGGCTCCTGGGTGCCCTTAGGAAGAACTTGAGATACATAGGAAGGAATTCATCATCCCCAAGAGAAGAAGCAAACAAGCCCTGGTATTTATGTACAAAAGGAGAACAGACAATAATCTACCCAATTAAAGGACAACAACAACATCACCAGAGCTAGTGAGCATCTCTCAGTAATGATCTTACATGCTCACCAATAAAAGAGAGGCAGACTAGCTGACTGCATTAAAAAATTAGGTTCAGGGGCAGAGAGGATGCCTCAGGAGTTAAGAGCACTTGCTACTCTTGTATAGGAGATGAATCAGAGCACCCATGGCGGCTCACAACCATCCTAATTGCAGTTCCAAGAGACTCCACTCTCTTTTCTGACCTCTCAGGCACAAGGCCCACATGTGGGAAACACAAACATGCAGGCAAGGCATTCACACACATAAAATAAATATATAATTTAAAAAAAAATAGATCTATGGGCAGGAGAAATGGCTTAGCCCTCAGAAATGGTACAGGCTCCTCTTCCAGAGGACATGGTTGGATTGCCAGCACCCACGTGGTGGCCATACCTGTCTGTAACTCCAGTTCCAGGGTATCTGATGCCCTCTTCTGCTTTCCACAAGTACCAGGCAGACATGCGGTACACAAACATACATGGGACAAAACACTGATACATACAGAATAAAAATTAAAGTGAAAAAAGTTTTAAATTCAAACAAATTTTCTCTTGTTACCAAGAAACACAACTATTGGTAAGGATAACCACAGACTAACCAACCAGGACAATGGCAATCTATCAAACTAACGGAAGACAAAAGCAAGACAGCATGGCTATTCTAGTACCTGAGTTGGTTGACTGCAAGCCAAAGCACATAAAGGCCTAGCGAGGAGGCTCCGTGCAGCCCAGGCTTGATTTCTAGCACCCCAGTCAAAAGCTGACCATAGTTGCATGCAAGTGCCTAGAACAACAGTGCTGTTGGGTAAATGGACACAGGAGGCTTGCTGGGGTTTTCTGGCTGGCAGCCTACCAAGAAGTTTACCGGGGACCCTCTTTAAGGGAATATGGCGCAGAGTGATAGTGTAGGAAAGTAGGTATCTTTCTCTGGCTTCCACGTAAATACATATAGGCACATGCACCTACACACGTGGAAACACATATACCACATATACAGTTATACGCACAGTCACATATACATTCATATATACATAAAGAAAGGTACTACATATTAATAAGGGGCACAATTCATCAAGAAGATACAACATTTGTAACTATATTCATACCAAACCTCAGGGCTCCTGAATTCATAAAACAAATACTAATGGGCAGAAAAGGTCAGAAATATCCTCATGCAAGAGCAATTGGTGATTTCAGTAACCTATTCTCATTTTTAGATAGGTCATCCAGACAAAGATCAGCAAAGAAGCCTCATAGTTAAATTACACCATAGGTCAAAAATATTTAACAGAAGTATACAGAATATTCCATTCAACAGAAACAGAATATATTTTCTTCTCAGCAATCATAATCTCTAAGGCCTTCCCAGCCCAAATCAAGACTTAACAAATACAAAACAACTGAATTTTTAAAGCTTATCATAGTGTAATAGATTAAAGGTAGAAATCAGTACAGCAACAGAAACTACAGAAATGGATGGAAACTGAGCAATACACCCTTGAATGGCCAGAAGATCACTGACAAAATAAGGAAATTAAAAGTCCCAACACATCAGATGAAGACGTCAGTACAGTTTACCAGAGCCTTTGGGTACTGCTAAGGTAGTTCTAAGAAGAAAGCTTTCGCCATGAGTCTTCACATTTTTTTTTTTTAATGATGATTTCTAAATAACCTAATGATGTACCTCAAGGTCTTAGAAAATCAGAAGCAAGTTAAGCACAAAAGCAGATGAGGGCAGGAATGACAGAGAGAGCAAGCTAAAGATCAATATATAGAATCAATCAGAGTTGGTTCTTCAAAAACACAAACAAGACTAACAACCCCCTAGGTTAACTAACAAAAAGAAAGAGACAGAAGACCATGATACTAAAACTAGAGAAGAGGGGAGGTTATGTCAGACACCAAAGAAGTTTAGATAATTATTAGGAAATACTTGGACCACTTATATTCCAAATTAAAAGTCTTGGAAAATCTAAAAGAAATGGAGAAATTTTTAAGCACATATGATCTTCAAATTAAGTCAAGAGAATATAAATAAGTAAAACAGATTCATAAAAAAATCAACAAAACTGGACCAGTATTAAAATGTTTCCCAGAAAAGGGAAAGGACTCACTACCAAATTCTAAGCTAAGTGAGTGATCCTCAAACTGTTCCATGGCATAGCAAGGGGGAAAAAAAAACAGTACCAATGAAATTGTTCAATGAAGGGACACTGCACTAAACACACACACAAACACACACACACACACACACTCATGCATGCATGCCATTGACCAACTTCCCACATGAACACATATGCAAAAGTTCTCAAGAAAATTCTTGCATACCAAATTCAAGAGCACATTAATAGGAAACACCATCACCAAGTTCGTTTCCCTCCGATATGCAAATGAGCAGACTTAAGTACAAAGCTACAGAAAGGCACTTGACAAAAGTGCAACACCCATTTTCGATAAAAGCCCTGAAGAAATGAGAAAGAAGGAATATACCTCACCACAATAAAGTCTACATATGACAAACCTGAAACATAAAATGGGAGAAAAACTAAAAGTGCTCCCTCCTAAGTTGGGGATGAGGCACTTTATTAACGCAGTATTTAAGGCTTAGCTCAAGCCCTAAGCCAAGGCAAAGAGGAACAGTGATACAAATCAAGAAACCAAGAAACCAAATTATTCCTTCTTCCAGTTGACTAGATTAAAGATCATAAGACTTGAAAAGACTATCAGAAAACTTCCAGAAGTCCGTACACCTCTGGCCAAGTAGAAGGATAAAAGATCAACATACAAAACCTAGTAGGTTTTCTATATATCAATAGGAAACTTGCCAAAAACAAAAACAAATGAAAAACAGGTAGACTACCAAAAATCTATTTATAATAGATTATTAAAAATATATCAGTAAATCTAAGCTAGGAAGTGAAAGATCTCTACAATGGGAACTTAAAACATTGAAGACAAAAAGTGAAGATGACATTGGAAATCAGAAAGATCTTTCCTGTTCATGGATGGGAAGGATCAGTATTGTGAAGATGGCTACATCACAGAAAAAAAGCTACAGAGTCAGCCTAATCCCCATCAAAGTCCCAATGAGTTCTTCACAGATCTAGGAGAGAAAAAGTTCTATGCACAAACAACTTAAGTATACAAAGCAATCTGTGCAACTACCATGCCCAACCTCAAGTGATACTGAAGTGCCACCATAATAACGATGACATGGTTCTGCACAGAGCAGATTCACATATCAATGGAACACAGGAGCCAGGACCCTTCCAGCTATGGAAACTTCACTTTTGACAAAGGTGTGAAAATCATACATTAGAAAATCAACAGCACGGAGCTGGGGAAACTGGGAGAGTGAAAGTAAGAGCCACATCTCTCACTGTGTACACACAGAAAAAAAATCAATTTAAAATGGACCAAAGACCTTTATACAAGACCAAAAGTCTGACATTGCTAGTGAAATTATACGAAAATATGGCAAGGTATTGGCGCCACCACGGACTTTGGGAACAACACCCAATAGCACAGGAAATAATTCCTGGAGTTGGCATGAGGGATTACATGTAACTAAGAAGCTTGTGAACAGTAAAGGAAACTTTCACCTGCCTGAAGAGACAGTCTACAGAATGGGAAAAGGTTCTTAGCCAACTATAGCACACAGGGAATTAATATCAAGGCATATAAAAATGCAAACATTGAACATTAAAAAGCACCCAATCAATAAGTAGATAAGTGAACTGACCAGACAGTTCTCAAAAGAAGACATCAAATGGCCAATAAATGTTTGAAAAAGTGTTCATCATCCTTCGCCTTTAGGGAAATGCAAATAAAAGCATCAATGGGATTCTACCTCACCCCAGTCAGAAAGGGCATCATCAAGAAAGAGTGAAGGAAAAAGACACAACCCAACAACCAATTTTAGTGAGGATGTATGGAAAGAGGAAAATGTAATGCTGCTCGGGGGAATGTAAACTTATGCAACACTATTGAAAGCCAGTCTCAGGCATCCTCAAGAAGCTAAAATTAGATCAAGTGCAGGACCCAGGCAGACTACTCTTAATTTATACTGGAACACCTCCCAGTCAACATCCTGCAGAGATGCCTGCACATCCATGCTTACCGCTGTACTACTCACGGGAGCCACAAGACTGAACCAAGTGAGATGCTGCCAGCAGATGAATGGCTAACAGGAACAAGGCACATATACTCAATGGAACGTTTGCAAACATACAGAATACAGGAATATTTGACATTTGCACAAAACAGATGGACCTCGAAATCATTGAGTTGGGCAAAATAAGCTAGGCTCAGAAAGACAAGTATGTATTTTTCTCTCACATGTAAAAACTTGGGTTTAAAGGTGTGTGTGCCTATGTGTTCATATAGGTCACAGAGCTAGGAAGGGGATCACTGGAGGGGAGGAAAGCTACTTAAAAGCACAAGACAGACCTTTGTGGGCACAATGGGAACCAGACAAACAGACAAGAGGGCAGTGGGGGAAGAAGACAGAACAATGCACAACGACATGTATGTATGAAAATGAACTCCACTTAATCTAAAATATTTTTCATATTCTTTTTTAAACACAAAGACCGGAGGCTGAAAGAGAGAGGCAGGGCTGCTTCTTCAGCACAGCTACAGCTTAAGCCTGCTTGGTCTCTAACTCTGCCCTCCTGACACTGGGTGTGGGGTTCACCAAGTTCCTAGCACCCCTCACTGGTGTGATGGACAGTGCATAGTAGGCTCTCCTTATTCACTGGGTTTCTGGCTGAGTAATGAGGCTCTCCTCACACCCACTCTACCATGACAGCCCCTTCCCCAGCCAAATTCGAAAGGGCAGCTAGAAAAGATTTTAAGAGCACGACTCCTAAAAGCTCCTAACCTACACACTCACAGGAAGTGCTTGGGCCTGTTAGATACAAACAATACTTGTAGCTGTGGTTGTCACTAAAATCAGCAAGTTTATCCCATTAGAGTTTCGCGTGGATTCCTGACTGTGGGCTTGCCGTCACAAGCCTAATGACAGACTCCAAGGCGAACACGCCCTCGAGAATAACAAGCTCCATCTAAGCACACACGAAGATCTAGCCCTTCTCCCTCAGTGCACTGGGACTTGTTCCAGCACTGCCAGCCTTTTGTCATCGTGTCCAGCAAGGCAAGGACTACAATGCACAACCCCAAGATCTCATTTTCAAGCCATCAATTACTTATACTCGCTGCTGTAGGTGGTGAGCTCCCTGTCGTTGTGTGTCCACTTGAATTCCAGGGGCCAGCTCCCTTCAGCCAGGCAGGTGAGCACCAGGCGGTTCCCCTCCAGGTGGATCTGCGGCAGGCCAGGCTCCGTTTTGAAATATGGAGCAACGTCATCTGAGATATTCAAAAAGACAGAGAGAACAGAGAAAGCTTAATGAAGCCAAGATGAAAATAACCCAGTCCAATCAATAAATCGACATAAACAATAAATCAATTACATGAACAGATCTAATTTTCAACAGCAGAGATGAAGCCTAGGCAGCCCAATTCAGTAGGAAATAATTCCCCATACTCCAGGAAAAAGCAACAGCTTAGGAGATACTTGTAAATACCAAAAGGTCCAGAGCGTATCAGACATGTTCATATAAGTCCTTCCTATCTAGAACACCAGTCTATTAAAGGGACACACCACAACATTCTTGATCATGGAAGACACCGATTTCATCATTTTTATTTTTATATATTATTATTTTATTTCATGTTTTCGAGACAGGGTTTCATTGTGTAACAGCCCTGGCTGACCTGAAATGCACTTTGTAGACCAGACTTGCGTGGAACTCAGAGATCTGCCTGCCTCTGCCTCCCCAGTGCTAGGATTAAAGGTGTCCCAGCCTCATTGTTCATACTTTACGTTTTTGTTTATTTTATTATTTTGTGTATATGTGTAGTATCCGCGCATGTGTACTTGTGTTCCCCTGTGTGAAGGCACACATGTGTGACAGTGCATGAGGCAGATATGGGATCTCTTCCTTGATCATTCTTGGTAGATGTCAGATATCTTCCTCAGTGGCTCTCCATCTTATTCACTGAGGTGTGGTCTCTTCTGTGAACCCAGAGTTCAGTAGCTCTGCTACTCTAATACCCAGATTTCCCTGGAGACCTGTTTCCACCTGCTATGTGCTGGGATTGAAGGCCAGGTGCCTAGCATTCATGCAGGGACTGAGGATCTGGACTCCCATTCTCACATCTGTGTGGCAAATACTTTATCCACTGAACCATTTCCCTATCCCTTAGCCACTGGTTTTTAATGGGAAATCTGTTTTCAAAGTAAAAAATCAAGTTTATAAAAGACATATTTCTTCATATAACCTTCAGATTCTTTTTTAAAGAAGGAATTATAATAAACACAGTAAAGGCAGGACTCACAGTCTAGTTTTTATTTCACACACACACACACACACACACACACACACATTCTGTTTTAGTGTGCTATTAGATAGGTAGCCTGTGGTATATCATGCAATGGAATACTACACAGCACTAAAAATGAAGCAACTGTTTCCCGTAGAGGAATATGAGTGAACCTCACAGATAAAAATGCTGAGTGAATGAAACCAGATGGATTAAAGCACATATGTCCGTTCAAATATTTGTAAAAGTATTAAAAACAGGCAAAAAGCACTCCATCTGTGAGAGGTCAGCTTAGGGGTTATCTATGAAGATGCTGGAGTGACTGGAAAAGCTGTGGAGAAGCAGACCAAAGTCTATGGCACATGCTCCCTTTGTAACAACTCAGAGTATTAGACACATAACTATATATTCGTTTCATTCACAGCATTTCTATCAGAATTTGAAATTAAAGTATCTATGGACTACAACCTATATTTTCTCCTGTCTTACACTGTCAAATCTACAATGATGCAGAACAAAGTAAGTATTAAATAAAATACATTAAATAACAGTGACAGCAGATAGTACATTTTGGTGGAAAAGATGGAAAGAAATGGTAAGGCAAGTTCAGCGATAGACCATGGGAGTGAGGGAGAAGAGGGTATATAGAAGGATTAATGGTTGTATGGCCTGCATGATTTTCAATAATCATGCAGAATGAAATGGAGATATAGCTCAGCAATGGTGTGTCTGTCTGTAGAGCGCCACCAGGGACATAATTCAGTGGGAGAGCACCTGCCTGGAATCCCCCAGTGAGGGGCTGGGGTGTGGCTCAGTGGCAGAGTTCTTTCCTCACATGCACCAGTTCTGTCTGTCCCTGGCACCACAATAAACAAACAAGCAAATGTGCATTGATCCTGTGGGACAGACCCTGCACTCAGCATTGGGAATAGGAAAAGAATAAGATATCGTCACTTTCTCTTCAGTGAATCTGATCTGGATCTCATGCAGGAATATAAACAGCCAACTGTAAGGTGCTGTAATGAAATGTGTCACTCAATGTCAGCAGGAGCTGCTAATCCAGGTCCTGTTGGGAGAATCCCACATGCTTTTGCTCTGAGCTGCTTTTCAAGTGCATCCTCGGGTTCTGATTGTCAACTGTGTGTCCAATTTCCCTTTCTGCTATGTACTTCAGACCAAATCATCCACTCCTATGACCCAAACAGTGTAATAAAGCTGAATTGCAATAGATATAACTCTGATGCCTTGGGGTTCACTGAGCCGCAGGCTTTATTAATGGCCTGCCATTTGCTCTCTCTTTAACAATAGAAAAAGAAATGCCACTTCATAGGGTTCCAGTGTCCTACACGCAAGCCTCATAAAAAATACATCTTTTTGAGAGAAAAAAGCTTTAAGATACAAGCTCGAGAATGTGAATTTGTGACTATACCTGACAGAGAATCATCAATTTAACATACTATACGATGGTTTGGAATTTAAATGATACTACAGTTGCATTCTTCATAGAATTCACAGGTAAGTACACACACCTCTACTTTGTGAACAAATTACTATGCTGGGGACTGAGATCAGGTAGGAGAATCCTTCATAAGGAATAGCTTTATACAGTTGGCAAGCAAATATCTCAAAGTATCTTGTGATCTAAACGGCTATAGAATGGTAGTTAGCCCAGAGGCTGGCCATTTATTACAGCAAGAGGAGAAAGCACACATCCTCAAGGCCCTAGAATTTTAAGTGTCTAAATTAAATTATCACCACAAATATTTTAGCATAGCCAGCATGGAGATTTAGTTATCCCTCTAATAGTCTTTCCCACAGAAAAGCATGTAGTTGAACTTGAGATTACCTAAGAGGACACAAAGGTAGCGAAGCACAGACACTTTGGAAACAGAATCGGTATATATAACATGCCCACCCCATCACTGTCTCAGAGTACTGTGGCCCCGTAGCCATGACAACTAATTGAAGAGACTAAGACAGAGGTAGCTGGGTCTATGGTAATACTATTGAGCTACTGCCTCTCACAAGTAGAAGGTAGAGGAGTGTCAAGGACCTCATCTGGGACTGTAGCTGTCCTTTCTGACTGCTCCCCACAGAGGCAAGGACTCATAGGAGATGTCAGAGAATGTTGGACTGAAACTACACACAAAGAGGAGACATAGGGGCAGCTTCCATGAGTTATCATCTGTGATGGGGTGGGGTATTACTGTGATGTGGCTTTTTTTTTTTAGGTTACCCATGCTCTAAAAGCCCAATAAACTTGCTGTGAAAAGCAAACTTTGACATATCATTAGTGGCTAGTTGTCTTAGTTAGGGTTTTATTGCTGTGAAGAGACACCATGACCAGGGCAAGTCTTATAAAACAAACAAACAAACATTTAATTGGGGCTGGGTTACAGTTTGGAGGTTTAGTCCATTATTGTCATGGTGAGAAGTAAGGCTGCATGCAGGCAGACAGGATGCTGGAGATGGAGCCGAGAGTTCAACATCTTGATCCACAGGCAGCAGAAGTGTATGCCACAGTAGGCCTAGCTTGAACATATGAGAACTTCACAGTGACACACTTCTTCCAACAAAGCTACACCCACTCTAACAAGGCCATACCTCCTAGTAGAGCTACTCCCTATGGGCCAAGCATTCAAACACACATGGTGAACAATACCTACTCAAACCACCACACCTATCTATGGTGAATACACATTTGCTCCTCTCCTCAGGAGAAGCTAGCGGAACAGATGGATCTCTATGCAGGGGCACACAGATCTCCACAAAAGAATGTGATCTTGTTGTAGTTTACATGGGCAAGGAAAAAAATGCCTGCAAAGACACACCAGGAAAAGAAAATGAGTGAGTTACCTAAGAGGAGCTCCTGAGACTCTGATCTGGGGAAACTGCCAACAGTCTGTTCACTGCTCTTTAGGGGGAAAGAAACACCCCAAACTGTAGCTGCTAGACCCTCCCTCTCCCCACCAGAAAATGTGCTGAGTGTGCGAGTGCTTCTGTATGTCAGCAGTGAACTTGCTAAGCCCCTGGAATGAATAACCATGAAAAAGCATGAAATTTCCATTTTCACATACTTTTAAATTGAACGTAAATCATTTATGAAACAGGGAGTCTCATTTGTCTGGATAACACAGATTTAAGGCCCATTCAAAGGAAAGGACCAGACTTAATGTTCTCTCAAATCAACATCATAATTTTATGACGTCCAAATCACTTCCCCAAATGGACTCTTAAGGTTTTTAGATAAATGTGAATGGATTTAACTTCACCTGTCCAATGCAAAGATAGTCTTCTTATGTGGAAAGGGACTATGACCCATATGACAGAGTAGAAACAGTTGCCATCGGGAGGAGACAGGTACAGGAAGTCAAGGCTGAGCCTTGTCTTGTGGCTCAGTTTCTGGCACACAAGCAGGGCATCTTCCTGGGTGTTTTCATTATGTACTCCACTACGGAAAATGTAGAAGCTATCAGAAACCTTTGAGGGAGAGTGGATAGGAAGTGACCACTGTGCACCAGGATCGTCAAGTGAGAACCCAGCACCAGCTTCCTTATCATTTGGTTTTATTTATCATCCTGTGTATGTGGGCTGTGTGTGGGTGTGCATGTGCCAAAGCAGTCAGGATGGGAACTCTGTGGCATCAGTTCTCTCCTTGCAGCTTTACATGGCAAAAACAGGTACTCAGGCTTGTAAGGCATACCCGCTGAGCCATCTCATGAGCCCTCTGTCTTATTGTAGGTGAGGGTCAGATTCTCGCTGATTACCCTAGACTGGCTGGCCAGTGAGTTCCGGGGACCCTTCTGTCTCCCCTCTTCTCAGCCATAGGATGACAGGTGCACCACCGTGCCCAGCTTTCACATGGATGCTGGGGACCCTAGTCCGGTCTTTACGCTTACACAGGGAGCACTTCACACTGAGTCATCCCCTGGCCCGCTCCTCTGTTTTAAAGAGATAATTAATGAAGAATGACAGTCAGTTTCCACTTAGCAAAGAAAGCAACCAAACCACAAACAAGGGGAGTCCTAGGTGGGCAAATCCTGTGTGTTCTGGAAATGTGAGTTCAAGTTTATGAAGTGCCTGTAATCAACTCCATCAATCAGTGGCGTCTGTCAGGGGGACCCTGATTGTGGCATGAATGGGCAATCAGACAAAGCAGGACCTTTCCTTACCAAATTCCACTTCTGCCACAGCAAAATCCCACAAGGCAAACCCTTCGATTTAAACTACTAATCTTCCTTTCAAAACTCCCTTTATATCAAATCCAAACATTTTCATGCCCCAAGCTTATGAATTTACCACTCATAAAAATTTTTACTTTTTTTTCCCACATTCCAGGGAGAAACAAAAGCACAGGGCCTAATCTATCACGTGTGAAGTAGGCTGGCAAGCATGGGGAGAGGATCCCGGTGTGCTCGGTGCAGCCATTCCCAGCTCTGCTGCCAGCATTCATTATGTACACACAAGGAGGTCAGGGGTTTAATCTCACCAAATAACATGCTTTCCTCACAACAGGAATATTCATCTTTTAAAAGGAAACAATTATGCATTTCAAACATGTTCCCGAGGTGAAATCTAAACATATCACTAAGTAATTCTGTACTGTGGTCAAGTCCACAGTTATGCGAGGTCACTGTGTATGCTGAAAGAGTACCCTAATGTTTGAGGGGAAAGATCCTCTATACGCCTGAGGATGAAGAATTCAAATTGCCCTTTCTGTGACCATCACACACAAGCCTTTGTGGGTAGAAGTAGCCCAGGAGGGGGCTACCTGGCAGTTGAGTGCCAGGGACAAGAGAGGTGATGGGGTGACTAGAATCAGATGTATTATATGCATACAATTAACCTAAACAGAAAAAAATCTTTTAGAACAGAAGCGGTCCTACATCATAGCTAATCCTAGGGCATCAAGCTCTTAGATAGTTAGAAATACTTATAAATATTTTGGGGGAATAGACACGCAAATGCGCTTGCCTCTGAGAGATATTGCTCAGATCTGGGAAGTCAATCATCCAACTTCTGCCAATGTCAGTTGATTTATTCCCACTACCACTTGACAAACGGAGACTCAGAAGTTCTAAGGCAAAAGGTGGCTTCCACTGAATGCACAAACACAAGCATCATCAAAAGAAACTATCCAAACTGGGCACGGGCTACACATAATCCCATCACTAAGGAAGCCGGGGCAGGAGGATCATGACTGTAAGGCCAGCCTGGACCACACAGCAAGATCATGTCTTAAAATACAAATAAAAACCCCAAATAAAACACAACACACTAAAGCAATGTATTTTGATGACTACAAAATGGAAGAATAAAGTATACTTCTCAAGTTGCTGTCTGACTAGAGTTTCCAGTGGGATGCAACTACCAGTTGAGGCTGGCCCTGCACAACCTCTGTTATCACCCTGGAGTGTTTCTAAGCACCACGGCCCTGGCGGCCATCCCAGCTCCGCAGATCCTTGCACAGAGGCAGAGACCAAAGTCCTGGCTGCTCACTATTGTTCCAGTTACAAGGTTACAAACACTTTCACTCTCAAGCATGACGGACTATCCTGGCTGCTAGAAGCTGGGGATGAAGCTGGCTGCAATCCAGTGCACTCACAGCCTAGAAAAACGAGGCTTGCAAACAAGCCAAAAGCATCCCAGGGGAGACAGCTGAGGTCTGAAGTTGGTGCTGAGCTCAGCAGGGATCACAGCTGAGGGCCTCCCCAGGCCAAGGCCTTGACATCCCAGGCAGGCCAGGACCTGGAGGGGTACAGACACCAGAGAACCAACAGGCTCAGTCTGTTGATGGGTCTATGGCAATGCTTACTACTTACTTAGCTGTATGATGGCTTTCAATGGCTCTTAAAGGCTTTTCAAAGAACTTTCCTCTGTATCACCCTTAGTGATAAATAAGAATTTTGTGTCTAGAGTGTTAGGAGAGGCTGCTTCTCTGTCTCTCTGTCTCTGTCTCTCTCCCCCTCTCTCCCTCTCTGTGTGGCAATAGTTTTTGCATGTGGAACCTGTGCATACACATATAGAAGCCAGAGATTAATTTCTGATATCTTCCTCCATCAGTCATCACCTAATTGTTTTCAACCAAGGTCTCTCATGGAACCTGGGGCTCACTAATTATGCTTGACTGGCTCTCCAGCAAGACCCCAGGATCCATCTATCTTGACCTCCACTCATGTGATGGCAGAGGTCCATACTAGGTGCCATCTAACTTTTGGGAGCAGTTTCTCTCAGTGGACCAGGAGCTCAGATCCCACCTGGCTGGCCAGCATCAGCCCAAAGATCCCCAGGTCTCTGCCTACTCAGTGTTGGGATTACAGGCACGTGACCCCACACCTGGCCCTTTAGATTAGGTTCCCAGCTGGGAATCCAGTCACAAGCTCTCTTGATTGCATGGTGATCACTTTCCTGACTGATCTATCTCTTCAGCTCCCAACAAATGAGAAATTTTCAGACAAGTGCTTCTAGATTCCAACTAAAAAACACATCGGAGCCGACTTGCTGGATCCTTGTCCCTGGCTCATCTGTGACATGAGAGGACTCTTAGAGGGACCTTATGACACCTCTGGGGAGATCCAGGAGTGGCCTAGTAGGGGGAAGCAGTGACTGCCATGCATGATTTGGAATAAAGTCTGGGGACATAGGCACCAATGATCCAGAGAAAATTGCAAGACCAAATAACAGTCAGACTAGACCATCCATCCTTCTCCCCAGACTCTATTCCTCCTCTGGTCTCTCAGGGGCATAATCAGAATGGACAGACTGCAGGTCGCCGTTTGTATTGCAGGCTGAGAACAGAGGTCCCAGAGAGAGCGCTGCAAACACAAGGACCCGGATTCCACACTCATGTCCCACTTCTGAAAGCCATATAAAAATGTAACTCTCCATAGCTGCTAAAAACAGAACCAGGTTTAGCCCCAGCCAGCCTGGCTCCAGAGTCGGCATACTCAGATACTGCAATGACGTGCTGTGGAGTCCTGGAGATTCCTAGAAGCAAGTCAGCCTGTGTTACTGAACAGTAATATTTTCAGTCATTACATGAAATGATCCCCACCAGAAACCAGGGCTGGCTGAACAAGGAGCTTGGACTCTTGAATTTTCTCAAAAGGAATTTGGGGCTGAGGCAGTGGCTTTGTCAGTAAGCTGACTGCTATTGCAAAAAGGACCCATGTGTGGGCCCCCTCCCCCCAACCATATAGAAGAGCCTGGCCAGACAGTATGCGCTTGCATTCCTGCACCAAGAACATGGAAACAGCAGGATCCCTGGGTCTTGCTGGCTAGCCAGCCTAGACCAACTGGTGAGCTACAGGATAGCGGCCGACCCTGTCTCAAAAAACAAGGTTTCTCTTGAGGAATGACAGCTAAGGATGGCTCTGGCCTCTGCATGTGCATACATGTGCATGTACACACACATAGAACCCCCCAAACACACACAAAAACTTGCACTGACTGTCCTTAGATCTCTCTCCATAAAGCTTGGTGCTCAGAAGTTTGTCTAACAGCTGCAGGACTTGCTCGTGGCTGGCTCACAACATCCTCTGGATCCTTGGATGTGCATGTGGAAACGGGGGACATAGGAGGCTCCCTGAGATCTCCAGCGCACAGAACTACAAACAGCCTGCTGGGGCATCCAGCCGGTGGGGAACTCAAGCTGATTGTCTGTGTTCTTTGAAATCAATGTGAATTAATGGCATATTTAAGGAACTCATGGGGTGAACCTAACCCTAAGAAACCGTTCAAGCTTCCCGTGAGATTAGTCCGCAGCTGAAGCTGACGGGGGAACATAAACGGGGCATTTATGTACCGCATTCATGCTACACTGCGTTAATCTATTTCAGCACATGAATTAATAACAAGAAGAGACAGTAGGGTAGAAGCAATTCCCCATTCCTCCAAACTGAAACAAGCTTCTAGCTCTCCAGTATTTTATACTTCAAAGTAGAAGTGTTCTAAATTGTCATTTCCATGGTTCCTATTGAGAAAGTATGACCAAAAACAAATAGCGAATAAGAAGAAAGTTATCAGAAATAGCCAGCATTCGTCTTAAATATTAAATCACACTTCTTCCAAGGGGTCTTTCACGGAACCCTAACGGGTCAACTCTGATTAAGTATGAAGCCAAAAGGTCCAAGAAAGAAGCCAGCGATGATTTCCTTTCTCCACTTAGATGTCTGCCTGCAAGTGTCTGCTATGTATTTAGTGACATGAACTTGATAATGGCATATGAAAGCAACATGCCAGCATTTTAGTTCCAGTGGAAAGCAAGAGGGCAGCCATGACTCTGTCAGAGAGAAGTGTTCCCACATCATGGCTGCTGACAGCAAGGCTTTGCAAAGCTGAATTAAGTCTCAGCTCTCCCATTCCTTAGCTCTGGGCTCTTGGGTGACCCACTAACCTTCCTATGCAGAAGGCTTTCCAGTCCAGAGAATACAAACAACAACCTCCAGAAGGGCGGCGAAACCTTTGGCTTCCCGGTCCCATTACAAGTGGCCTCAAAGTTTCACTGAAGTAAGTCATTTACTTGCATACTTACCATTTTTAGAATACAAAGTGGTGATCATTCAGGATGTTCATTCACTCATTTGAAAGCAGTGGCATGGCAGTCACTAAGGATAACACAAAGGGTGCATTTATGGAAGACATATTACCCCCAGACAAGGACTGTGAGGAGCGGCATCTGCTCAGGTATTTCCAGCGTATCTCAATAAGGGAATTAGATGCTCACATATCCTTTGCAGTTAGGTTTGTAATGCACTCATTTGAAGGGTGTGAATAACATGCAGGCTGAAGCTCAATAGTTGGGAAAGGGCACTCATGTTGATGCTGAAAGCCAGTGAACAAGGGTCAGATTTGGATACCTGAACAATGAGCCTCCACCAAGGGAATGTCTCGACTCTGTTACACTAGAATCCTTTCATCTGGCTCAGCCTCTGGCTAATTTTCTACACTCTTGACATTGTTGGTTCACTGCATTTTGCAGTCTTCCAAATGTTAACACGTGTCATTAGACAATGTGAGAAATATCACATGTTAATACAGCTTCCTACTTTATCAAGTCTTTAAATAATGAAAAATGTCAGGTTCATGGTGGCACAGGCAAGATTTCAAAAATTCTCATTTTTCACTTGTGAGCTCAGTTTTTATCATGAGCCACAAATACTGTCAGACACCTCCCCACTCCCAGTGAAATGGGCTTATTTTATTCATTTTCAAAAAGCGGGGGTGCCAGGCACACAAGTCTGAATTAGCATGGTCTGTCTGTCAGTCACAACTTGAAGTGAAAACGCAGTGCCAAGAAAAGAGCAGCTAGCTCGGCTGCCAGCCCGGATAACTCACAAGGACTTTGCCTCAGAGCAACCACCGTCTATTTGCATGCAGAAGAAGAGCTTTCTACGTAATTCGCAATGGAACAAAGGATATTAAAAAGACATCTATCAGAGTCAAAATTTAATGCAATTAATGACTTTTACTACTCTATCAAGGATACCCTTAAGAGAGCGAGGTGTTTTTTTTTGTTTTGTTTTGTTTTAAACCATACATGCTTGAAAGGGAAGAAGCATACGCCAACTGAAATCTGGCCCTGCTGACTGTCTTGAGCTACTTCATCAACTGCCAGGAGTTTCCTCATGATTATATTTGCTTCATGGGCAAAGTCTCATTGCAGAAAAGAGAGAAAAAAGATCTAGCTCTGTGTTATCAGGGAAGATTGTGACTTCATAACTTTCCCTGGCAAAGGTTCTCAGGGCCACCAGGAGAGAAGGGAAATGAAGAGAGGCATCAAGATAAATATCTAAGAAGCCACTTGGCAAAGTAAGACTGGGACCCTTCCCTACCTGGGTTACACATGTAACCAGAGTGCACACACACACAGAGAGCCTGACACATGCAGAGTCCAGAGAAGGCAGTTCCTGAGTCTCCTGAATCTCCTCGCCCAGTGTTTCTGGGATCATGCCTTTCCCAGGCCCACCAGCCCACCGCCATCCTTGGACATCCTCCTCTTTCTAAGAACCGTCTCTATTTCCGTTACTGAGCACGTGTCCCTGGCTGTGCTTCTTTGCACTTTTGTCTCTGATCCATGCACATAATCATGCCCTGGGAACTGCAGTTTATCACAAGATTAAGTCAGTCCATGTTCGCACAGCATGTACAGCGCCAGTGGAAGCTCATCTACCTGCTAGCGTCCTGAGAGCAGGGTTCCGTAGAATGAAACGGCATCTTCCTACGGAATGCTGACTCTTGAACTTCATCCAGAACACAGTTACTTCTGGCTTTCTAAATAACACGCATAAATCAGCCTACAGCCCTTAATGTCAATAACTATTAGGCCAGAGAAGTTGTTCCATTTAAAGAAAAACAGGTGTTCCTATTTTCAATTACCTCAGAATTCCAGAGAAGCCCAAATATTGATTTGATTATTTATTCTTTCACTCAACAAATATTTATTAAAGACCTAGTAGGACTCCTATGAGATAGGAATACAGATGTGAATTTAAAAACGGAACAGAATGAAAATTCACACCTTCATGAACTTGTCTTCTAGCGATGGAGATAAACAGTAAACAAATAAGGAAAATATATAGGACAGTCTGTTTGGTGAAAGCCTATATCTCTTTTGTACAAATTGCTTTGTATGTGTTTGATGAATCGGAAGCCAATGTGGGTATGATTTATGCATCGTTTCCCCCCAGAATATTAATGCTGCAACGTTCACACGGACAAGTTTAATCATTTATTTAAGAGTCAGCCATAGAATTAGGGACACAATTAGCAGCAGTAGCAGCTGCAGCTGCCTAACTTAAGAGTAGTGATAACAGCACTGTGTGCTGGTTTGCCGAGTGCGTGCTTCACCTGTGCAGGAACTACAGCACTTTCCACTGCAGCACACTGCTGAGAGGTGCTGAAAGCGGGGGCAGATGGATAAGCCAGAAGGCTTTCTTCTTTGCATCAAAACAGAAAAACAAGAAGAAATTGGCTTGGACTAATATTTTTTTTATCAGTGTCTTGACTGGAAACTTCCATAGATTTCCTGTTTTGTTGTTTTGGTGTGTGTGTGTGTGTGTGTGTGTGTGTGTGTGTGTGTGTGTGTTGCTAGACCTGATGTCAATCTCAGATGTCCTTTCTCATGTACTGTCCACCTTGACTTTTGAGACAGAATGTCTCACTGGCCTGGAACTCACAAAGCAGGCGTGGCTGGCTGGCCAGCAAGCCCTAGGAAACCAACCATACCTGCCTATGTCTTCCCATGGCTAGGAGTACAAACGGGGCACCTGGCTCGGCAACATGAGTCCTAAGGATCAAACTCAGTTCTTAAAGACTGCACAGCAGGAGCCTTATGAAGTAAGCCCTCCTCAGCCCAAGTTTCATAGGTTTTAAATGGTTTAGTTTAATAGAATTTATACCATAAATCATATAATGTTGATGTATAATTATATAGCATATGGAATTATTATGAACACATGTGGAAGAATAAGAGCAACGCCTACATATAATATAGTAACACTCTAAAGAGAAAACAGAAGAGGGAAAGAGATTTGAGTAAGGGATGGCAATCTTAAATGGGAAGGTAAGATGGCTTCCCTGATGAATGACATCTGGGTAGAGCCCAGGACAGCTGATAAAGCCAGCCTGGCAATCAGCAGTGGCAGAGCTGGGCAAGATCCCTGAGGCAGGCGTGAATCTAGATACAATAGGAGACTAAGGCAGGTGAGTGAAGCAAGTGGTCGTAGGGGGAGGGGGGCCAGGCTACAAAGCCAAGAACGAAAGGCCATAACAAGACTCTATAACGTTTACAGCTGACACTGGATGCCAACACTCAGTCAGCACTCAACTGTGCTGGGATGAGGGGTGAGGACTATGCTGAAGAGCACGCCATGTTAGTCCAGATAAGGATGATGGCGCTCTGTGACAGCAGCGGGAAGCAGCAGAATGGGCATGCACTGTCAAGGGGCGACACAATTTCTAGTCACAGCACACGAGGCTTGAGACACAGAGCCAAGGTTTCTACCACAGAAACTAGAAAGACGGTCATTTCTTAAGTGTGCACGAGGGCTGAAGAGGCAGGGTACCATGGAAGCAACAGAGCTGGGGTCAACCACAGCACGCCAGAGAACCCACCCTGTGCCACGTAGCTGGTTGGCACCCAGTCAGGTTCATGCGCAAAACAACCAACTGATGCATGAAATGGCACAATCCCAAATCATTAGCTGTATACAGAAAAGGTCTTTGATTTAAAAAACAAAGACATGAAGCACACAAATTAAATAATAATAAAAACAATTTAAACAAGTTGTCATGAGGTAAGCCCAGCATACTGAGAGGCTAAGGGACAAGTGCTTGACAAGCTTGAGACCAGCTGGGCTGAGATCCTACCTCAGTTTATTAATAATAAATAGTTTAGTGATTTAAAAAGTCCTAAATTCAATTCTGTTTTTCTTTAAAGCCAAAACCAAAAAAAGAAAAAAAAGAAAAAACAAACAAAAAGCAACAACAAACACTTAAAGTTCTGATATCATTTTATTTTGAAATATAGTTATGTTTTAAATCACTTGGTAACTTAAACTCAATTTGCATAATCATTCCTAGTGAAGATCATTCTGCAAGAGAAGAAGAAATTAATCAGTGGCTGGCACTCCTGCCTAAGATCGGCAAACCTCTTAACCGCGTGCCAGCGTCAGCACGTCGGTGCTCTGACGGCAGGGTTATGATGGTGACTCTGCACCCACTGTTCTTCCCAGGAAGAACGGGTGTGAGCAGTGTGACAGGCTAGCTCCCTTGAGCAGAGGAGGAGGCAGTCTGAGCAGCTCACCCAAGCCTGAGGACAGAGTTTTCCTCCAAAACATTTTCTTTTAACAAAACATTCTTTACTTTGTTTTGTTCCTCAAAGACAGAATGCCTAAAACCCCATTGGCTTGTTTAATGACACCTTCCGAGGCAGACCCAACACAGAAAAAAAATGAAGAAATTACATAATAGTCATTATATTTACTACCTCTATATATTTCCTCCTCTTTCTTCAAATTTTCAAGTGCCCATAGACAATTTATCAAGACATAGACCATGTCTTGATCTGAAAAAAAAAAAGGAAAAGAAAAGCATTAAAAATTTTGAAAATATCTAAACTCACAGTTATGCTCTGACTACAATCAATAATAAACATGAAAAAGACCACAGCAAAATCACGGCATACCAAGAAACCAAACAATGTATACTTTTGAAAAAAGTGAGTAAAAAATTGTGAAAGGAAACAAAAATATATTGAATTCAATGAAAATGCAATATGTCAAAAAAAATAATGTGGGGCGCAGCTACAGTGGTGTAGACAGGAGAATCGATAGCGCAGAAAAGCTTATGTTTCAAAAATGGCGGGATAAAACCAAATCAATGACCTATATTTCTACCTCAAAAATTAAAATAAACCCAAAGCAAGATTCAACAGATCCAAAACATTGGCTCATCAGAGGGCTGGGGAGGCAGGAGCTGAACACAAGCAAGACCAAAAACTGTGGTGGGGTAAGAGAATCAGCAAGAAGAGGTGTCACTGAAGTCCCAAGGCCATCAGGACACTACAGAAAAGTTCAAGCTCATAAAGTTGGCATCTTAGAAGATAGAAAGAAACCAATTCCCAGACAGCAGTGGCTGTAAACTTCATGTAAAATGGACCAGCCCAGAGAGTCCTGTAACAGGCAAAGAAATGAAGTCCTTCCTGGACGGCTTCTGAATAGAGCACCTATAGACGCTGTGGGTCCCCAGAGGTTTCCTCTACTGTTAAGACTTCCCATCAAACTAAGGGATCTTGCTCAGAAAGAGGAAAGGACATTCTAGAGTGTCGTAACGCCTGCTGTAAAATCCTGACAAAGGCAAACTAAGAAATCATAGACAGATAGATAGCACTTATGAACTTAGATATAAAAACCCTCAATAAAAAGATCAGCAAGTCGGAGCTGGCACGAAGGCAGCGGACAAAGGTGCTTGCCACCAAGCCTGCTGAGCTGAGTAGGACTTCCAGGATCCATGTGGTAGAAGAGAAGTGACTCTCATGGTTGTGCTCTGACCTCTATACACACGGTGACACATTTAAGCCTACACTCCCCATGTGACTAAATATGTAGGAAAATAAATAGAACTTTCAAGATTGCCTTATTTTGTGCTTGCTTTGGCGGTACGCGTACTGAAATCAGAATGATACAGAAGAGTTTTGCATGGCCCTTTCCCAAGAATGACACAAATAAGTGAAGTGCTCCATATTGTCTTAATATGATCAAAACAGTATGAAATTCTCAAAGAGTTAATAACAGTATTTTAAAACATAATGTGATTATTTTAATTTGAAAATAGGGTTATTAAAAATATATTAGTTAATAGAACTCAGTAATGTACCCAAAATGGGGATATTTGAAGTATGCAAGGCTAGTTCAATACAAACCTTAGCATAATCTGCTGTATGAATGGGACAAAAGCATTATTTATCTATCAAATGAAGCAGAAAGAAACTGACAAGATTCAACCTTCTTGATTTTAAAAACACAAAGAACCTTCAGCAACTGGGAACAAATGGAACACTCTTAATCTCATGCAGAACATTGCAAAACCCTACATCTAATCAGTGTTCAAACCTGAATGTCTAGTCACTCAAGGATGTCAGCCCTGATCATTATATTACAGGAAGGCCTGTCCACTGGAAGAAGGAAGAAAAACATGAATAAAAGACATATTTCAGAAGGAAGAAATGCAAGTGTTCCTGTTTATAGAAAACTCTGTTTTCTATATAGGCAATCCCAAAGAAGATAGCACACACAGGCCTTCTGAATAGCACAGAACCAGACAAGACTCTACAGATGAGCACAGTCAAGGGTCGTGTTCACAAACAACAAACATGCTAAAGACAAAGCAAGACATGTGAAACCACAAATACCACCACCAATAATGGGAGCACTTAGTTTTAAAAGGATGATCTGCTGGAAATTATAAAGTTCTGATTTCAGAAATCAAATAAAGAGAAGGGGCTGAAAAAGACAGCTCAGCAATTAAGAACCCTTGCTGTTTTTAAAGAGGTTCCTAGCATTCCTATAGTGCTTACAAATGCAGTCAGCTCACAACTGCCTGTAACCCTTGTTCTAGGAGGATCTGACGCCATCTGCTGGCCTCCCCAAGCACCTGCACATGTGTGTACATGCACACATGTGCACACACAAATAAAAAATGAAAAATCTTTCAAAAAAGAAATTTAAGGTAAATCTAAACACATGGGAAGACATTCGTGTTCATGGACTGAAAGAGCAGAGACAGTAAAGTTGTCAAATCTGTATAACTACACCATAAAAGTTAATGGAAGTCTGTTAAAATACCGGGAAGAATTGCCATTGATATGCACAAGGTTATTCTAAAGTTTATATGAGAAGGCAAAAAAAAAAAAAAATCTAGGCTATCTAAGACAATTTTGAAAAGGAATAAAATGGGAGAAAATTGCTCGTCTTGATGTGAAGGCTTAGTCTACAGCCACAGTAATAAAGCTGGCCTGGTACTGACAGAGGGGTCAAAGAAATAGATTGGGGAGCACAGGAAAGGCCAGACACAAGACAGACAACCAAGTGACTTCTGACAAGGGTGAAAAGCAAACTCAGTAGAGGGAGGACAGCCTCTAAAATGAAAGCCATTAGAACCAACTTAAAAACCCAGAAGGCAAAAGAACAAAACTCCATCTAATCTTCATATTGCATGCAATATCAACTTAAAATGGACCATGGACATGAATGCCAAACTACAAAATTTTTAGGAAAATATCAAGCATGAGGAAAACAACTCTGGAAACCACTAGGCACACAGTCTTAGGAGTAGAAAAAGAAGGCTGCAGGGTGGCAGGAGAGGGGGTGACTCAGTGGTTAGAAGCATTTGCTGCTTTTGCAAACGACCCGAGTTCAGTACGCAGCACTCACATCAGATGGCTCCCAAACCCTCGGAGCTGCATCTTCAGGGCATCTGACACTCTCTTATGGACTCTGTGGGCACCTACATGTGCACATACGTATGCACAAACACATGTGTATAATTTAAAGACAATAAATAAAAGCATGCTATATTAAAGAATAGACAACTTGGAAAATAGTCACTCTGCTAAAGACCATACAGAGAAGAGGTAGAGACTGATGAGCATAAGTGGAAGGGCAGAGGGGGGAGTATGTACACATGCAAACCTGGAGAAAGACTGGACTCCTCAAAACCCAACAGCAAAGTCCAAGCAAACAGAAAGTGAGAAGATACAAGAACAAAGGATCCATTGCAGAGGAGCTACAGGCGGGAAATGAGCACATGAAAGTTGTCGGCACCCTTATCCATGAGAGAAATTTGAACTAAAACTACCACATGGTAAGGGCTGGAGACGGCTCAGCAGTTAAGACTGCTCTTGAAGAAGACCTTCATTTGCCTCCCAGCACAATCAACAACTGCCTGTTAACTTCAGCTCTCTCACCCTCTTTTGGACTCTACCAGTATTTCAACACGTGTGCATGCGTGCTTGCACACACAAAATAAAATTAATTTTAAAAAAATCAACTACCATGTGCTCCCACTGCAGACTTTTTGGAATGGCTGAACTGTTGTTGGTGCATCACCCATGCTCATAACAGCGTAAGGCTCGAGGTCATTCACATACAGCTGGTGGGTGAGTAAAGTGTTTGCTGACTGTATCGTTCAGGAAACAAATTGGTGCTTTCTCATGAAGCTAGACAGGCACCTCCAGCGGCCCTGTAACTGCGCTCATGGGCATTTGTTCCACAGACATATGTTCACACAAAAACCTGTGCTCGGTGTTTATAGCAGTTTTAGTCCCTACAGGTAAAACTGGCCTGAAGCCAGGCATCCTTCCAAAGGTGAGAGGCTATACACTGCAGGACACCCGCAGCAAGGGACACTTAGCACTGGTAATGAAAGAAAACAGATTAGAGCCAGCAAGCTGGATAGATCTGCAGGCCATTTTGCAGAGTGAGGAAAGATGACACAAACTATGACTCATTCTATATAATATTCTTAAAATACCAGCATTATAGAAATAGGTATTAGTGGTCACCAGAAAATTGGAGCAAGGGGATGATTAACAAAAATAAGTGGGTGAAACAGGCAAATGTTCTTCAGATGATGACTCAGATATCAGTTGGCCTGGTTGAGATTTTATAATTTTGTAAGTAACACATTTTATGATTTATATTTATAAATATATACATCAGACTACAAATTTATAGTGCCACTGGAGAAATCTGATTAAAAAGTATTAAAGTACAAGGGCCTCTGTGTATTGTTTCTAACAATTGCACACAAATCTACAGTTGCCTCAAAATAAAATTGTAAACAAATGTATTACTAATAGGGAAAAAGGAGAGAAAGTCATTCTCCTTTTAAAAATGATTATTTTATTTTTATGCATGTGCATCTGTGTGTGGGCTTGTACCTGGGAGTTCAGGAAGTCTTGTAGTACAGAGGAGTATGCTGATCCCCTGAGATAGAGGTACTGGCCTTTATGAGCTGCCCAAAGTGGGCGCTGGGAACCGAGCTTGTATGTTCTGGAAGAACAGCAAGTGCTTTTACCTGCTGAGCCATTCACCTGGCCTCAGGAGAAATCATTCTGATCATATATTGTACGTTAATTTTTATCTGATTACAGAAAGAACGCCTATTCCCCCACTGACAAGGAAGACAAATGAAAATGATAAGGATAAATAAGTTCACACTTGCACATCTGAAATGGAGACAGACAAGTGCCCAGGGTAGACAGGAAGGAGTCTACCCTGTATGACCATAGACTGTGATTGCAAAATTAAAATAAAGACAGCACCAAATTCATACAAATATGCATAGAACTGCAACTCTCATATATTATTTGCAAGAATGGATAGAGTCCTTCCTCATGGTCAGTTTTGGACCCTACCTCTCATTTCCATGGTTATACTAGAAAGAGAAACAATACAATTATTTGTTCTTGGTTTTTAAAATAATTTGACAGAAGGTGGAATTTGCAAGACTTTGTTTAGGCCTATAAAGGGAAAACTATTTTCTTCTGGTCAAAAGAATGGAATCTGAGTCCACCTCCGGCCCTGGGGGAGGGTGTGCATGTGACATTCTGATCTGCTCCAAAGGTTAGAATATTACAGATGATTCTCTCCTCCCTGAGAATTAATTCAACTGAGCCTGTCAATTCACCTGGCCTACCACTCAGGAAGGCTGGTTTACCTGAAGATGATGAAGGAGATGTGAGGAAGAAATATCCCCATAAGGAGATCATTGATTTAAGAATCCTAGAAGCCCCACCCTTGGATCAGCTGCGTACAGATCTTCACTGCTTAGCTGGCTTGCTGAGTGTGTGTGTGTGTGTGTGTGTGTGTGTGTGTGTGTGTACACATACACATGTATATATGTGTGTGATATATATTTCAATGAGTCAGACAACTGTTGACTTGTTGAAGGTCACAAAGAAAGAAGATGTGAAGTTAAGGTCAAACTCCTGCAGTCTAATTAACTCTAACACCTTGCACTGTGAAAGTGACTATGCTTACCCTCGCAACAGGGGCAAACTTTTCTGACTGAGAAGCACTGCATACTTCAGTTCCCAAATCCAAAAACAGCATACACAAGCTTCTCACCAGTGACCATTCTCAGAGAAATGGCCCCAGACAGTCATCACATTAAGTCCATCCAAGGAACATACAACGTGGCAGAAAGATGATTACATTAAATAGCCTACAAGCAAAACAGCTTGAAGTCTGCAAGACAGGAAGACCAGTGTTAACTGGCTAGCTGACAAAAACACAGCATTCGGGCAAAACAACAAAAAGTAAAATTAAAAAAACAAAACAAAACAGAAATAGGAGAAAATTGTGTTGGATTCTAACTTGCACCTACGTATTCCCGAGAACAAGCCAAGACGTGTGATGGTGCCACCAGAGACCATAGTTTTAAAAAACTGAAATACAAATCAAGGCGTTCAGGTCAGACACAGTGGCCTTTTCTATATGTAACGCTCTAGGAAGCTGGCTGAACATTACCCATCAAATCATCCGGGCTTACCTATAACTGGCTCTTTCTTTTAATGAGATTCTGGTGCACAACCTTAAGTAGGTCTGGAGAGCCATCCTCTTCTCATGGCTGTAAATTTCACAAACCCAATGACTGTCATTTCCTAAAACTATGTAATGTCAGAAAACATGCTTTTTTTTTTGTAAATAGTACACTTAGGCTAATAAGCATATATAATGTGTCCTGTCACTAACAAAATGCAAATCAAAACCATATTTAGTGAGGTACTGTACCTCAAAACCACCCACTAAAACATCTACGGCTGGAAGACAAGTCCTGGGGAGCCAGGAAGGGGGCTAGAATCCTCCAATATCATGAGCAAAATCTGGACGGGGAGCATTCGTTCAACATGTTACGTATTAGGTAGGTGACCCCGTGACCCAGGAAGTTTACTCCACAGTGTAGAGAGAGGGCTGTCCACATAAAGAAGGCTCATGCACCAAGATCCATCAGTACAGAATCCACAGCAAAAGTGGACGCAACCCAAATGCACTGAATGCAAGGTCTGCCGCCGAGAGGCAATGCGCCGTCGCCAGCATGTGCAAGGCTGTGGGTTCAGTCCCCACCAGCAGGACAGAGATGTATCGTGACAACGCTGCGGTAAGAGAGGTGAACGGCAGAGGGCCGCACACTCCGTGACTGCGTCCATATGAAGGTTGAACTAAGTGAATCCATATGGACAAAGTAAATTAGTGGCTGCTGGACGGTGGGCTGCAAAGCAGGGCGTGGGGCAGAAGTAAATGAGGGTGTGACAACTGTGTGCTGTAGGTAAAACGTTTCTCTTGGGAACATTGAAAATTAGGGCATAGTGACTGTGGCACATATGGCTCTGCAAATATATCAAAAGCTTCAATGATGAGCTTTACACAGTTGGACTTTACAGCCGTAAATTGTGTCTCCACATATCTGTTAGAACATCACATTTAGAAAATAGCAGTATCTGTGGCAGATGTAAGTCCTTATCATCTCAATTCTTATATAGTTGAGGAAACTGAGGCATGTCAGGGTTGCAGAATCTGCCCACTGGGGCCACAGCCAGGAGGAGGCGGGGCCAGGACTAATGCCAGGGAAGCTGTCACACATATGTCACCTGAACTACAGACACAGAAAGGCTCTGTCTGGGCATGAGCAGTGGCCAGTCACCAGGGGAAGATAAATGATGAGAGAGAAACCGCTGGCTGCAGTATGGGTGGTTTCCCCAAAGCTCAGAGGTTCCCCCAGCATCAGAGGCAGGTTTCTCCGGTACCAGGACCTTAGAAGAGCCTGGTTCATGCAACCTGAAGACAGGAAGAGAAAAACGACTGGAGAGTTTTCAAACTTCCCTTCAAAATAATTATCATCCAAAGAAGTGGAATTATTTCAGAATGAGCTGAACACATTCATTCCCAGCGACCAGCGCCTCTGACTAAAGCAAAATTAGGTCATGCTCAACTGGATTGCATACCATTCCTGAATCAGGGACAAAAGGAGGTAGGGGGTATACACAATGTTTCTCCAGTGCTCCCACAGGGAAAGGCACATGCAGGAGAGTGGAGAAAAATACCCTTTCCAAAGTCCTGACAAAGATTACCATAGGCTGTTATTTGCTGTGGGTTTTTGAGACAGAATCTCATATAGCCCAGGCTGGCCTCTTAAGCCACTTTGTAGCTGAGGATGACCTTGGATGTGGATGATTTTTTATTCTCCTGCTCTGACCTCACTACCACTGGGATTGTAGTTGTATGCTACTACTACAGTTTATGCTGTGCTGGGGAAGAAACTCAGGGCTACAGCGCATGCGAGGCAAGCACTCTACCCACTGTGTCCCCAGTCCTTCCCTCCCCTTTTTCCTTCCTTCCTTCCTTCCTTCCTTCCTTCCTTCCTTCCTTCCTTCTTTCTTTCTTTCTTTCTTTCTTTCTTTCTTTCTTTCTTTCTCTCTTTCTTCCTTAACAATCCCTGCATTTTGAGATTAATTTTTATTTAGTTTTTATTTATGTGCAGGTATATTTATATGCCTGCTTTATGGAATGCACACCCATGTGTGTACAGATGCCCACAGAGGCCAGAAGAGGGCAGCGGTCCCCCCGGAGCTGGAATCACAGGCAGTAGCAGTCTGTTGGGAGTGCTGGAAACCAAATTCAGGTCTTTGGTAAGAGCAGCAAGGCTCTCAACCACTGAGCCATTTCTCTGGCCTTCTGAAATTCCTCATAAGCTAACGGTAAAATGAGTAAGATCCCTGAGAAGAGCACTGCACAGGAGCCTGCTATCATAGCACAGGTCAGCTCTAACACCTGCCAGCAAAGGCAGAGGCAAGACTCTCACCTGCATTTTCACTTAGTTCTAGCTGCAACTTGCTTTCCTCCCACATATCAGCAGTGTCCATAACTGTCTCAGTTGCCAGGGCCCTGCAGCCAGGGGAGGGCAGCAGGACATGGACTCTGGGAAAGCCGCTGGCTAGATTTCAGCTTGACCTCAGGGGCATTAATATACCACACATTCAAAACCACTTTCCCTGATTCAGAACCATATCGTAAACACATCGCATCTGAGAATGAGATAAAATGTTAAGTTGTGGCCTCGTGAGCCATTTCTGGAGTTGCTAAGATCTGGCCAGGCTCTTTGCATGAAGCTGTGACATTTACCCACGCAATGAGCCTCCGCACTTCACCGGCCTGCTGTGCATTACACAATGGCAAGGAAAAGGATGTCTGGGAGCAGTGGAGAAAGGAAACAGAACACCAAGATAAGTAAACAGAGGATAAAATGCAGCTCAGGGAAGAAAATAAATAAATAACCTTCCCTGGCAGAATTCATCAACAGAGACACACACCAACGGCGTCATTAAAATGTCGTGAGAATGGCTGGGAGGTAGAGAGAGAAAAGGGCAAGGAGTGAAGTTATAATTATCTGGACCATTATTCCAGCCTAAAGGAGAAAGCAACATCTCAGATTTGCAAGGCCTGAACCGCAAAGGCTGCTTCTCATTTTGCAAGGGTTTTGACTGGAAGGTGTGGGGGGCTTGGCAATTATATTTTAAAACGGTGCATAATCTTTTACAATAGAATGCTGACATTCTATAGTGAGACATCACTTTGATTTCAAACTGTTGGGTGACTCTTATAATGACTGAAGGAGTGCTAAGGAAATAAAGTAGCAGCAGGTGGCCAGACAAAGAAGAAGAGATTTCTCACTCCACAGGCAGTAATCAGGCTGAAATACTTTCTCCATTACATCCAAAAATAGAGCAGACAGTGATACACAGGCCTTCCCCTCAATGCACAATTCTTGTCCACAAATAGTAAAATCATATTCAGTGGTCCTGTATGAGGCCGTCAACAGTCCTGTTTGCGGTCTCTATCAGAGCATCAGGCAAAGCAGCCTTCGGTGGATATGTACTTACACCAGTCCTTCAGTGATTCTGCAAAGCACCCTGGGTTTGTGGAATCTGACCTTAACACCCCATGGCCACTGAAGGCTCGCCTTTGTACGCAGTGTGTGTGTGTGTGTGTGTGCGCGCACATGCATGCTTGGATGTGTGCAGTTGCGTGTGTGTGATATGTGTGACAGACTTATGGATGCCAGGGGTTCTACATCCAGTATCTTCCTGAAATTTTCTTTTTTTTTTTCTTTTTCTTTTGTTTTATTTTTTGAGACCATGTCTCTCACTGAATATGGACGACCAGCCAAGCCAGGAATCCTCTGGTCTCCGCTTCTGCAGAGCTAGGATTACGGGAATATACCATCACTCTTTGGCCTTTGTACAGGGGGTAGGGACCTGTACTCAAGTCCCCATCCTTGCACAGTGAGCACTGACTGAACTATCTCTCAGCTCCAAATATCGCAAGTACTTTTTTTAAAAATAAGCTTCCTGTTTGCTGTGTGAAGAAAAAGCAACACATGCACTGTTCCCACATGCAAATGAGTATGGTGGTGGACAGGGCCCAGCTCCTGGGGGCTCATATTAATCAGTAACATTTTCCTAGTTATCAGAGCCCACTGGGCCACTGCAGAGTCCACCAAGAAACCTTCCCCGCCGCCACTATCAAAACGGCTCATTGTACAACCGTTTAGAGGAGCCTCGAGATTGCTGTGGCGTTTCTGAGTGTCAGCATGATTAGCCTGGGTGAAGTATTCCTTCAACCTCATGACTTTCACAAGGTGCCCAATGCCAGGCCTCTGGGCAGGCACATGAAGGGCATACAGGAAGATGTTTCTAACAGCCAGGGCTCCCTAGGCGGCCAGTGATCCTGTTTCTGCCAGTCAGATGAAAGCTCTGAAGTAAGCAGGGCCAGCCATGCCCTACAGGCTCAGAGCAGTTTAAAGGGCTCCACCCGGAGCTTTCAAAACCTTAGGTTCTGGCCCTCAGTACTATGATGCTGCTGTGAAAGGAAAGAGGTAACCCTCACTGAAACTGCCATCTAAAACACAAGAACTGCAAGGTCAAAGGGCAGCGGTGTGGGTCGCCTGAAAGTTGATCAACACTGCCTTCCTGGGATAACTCTGAAGCCAAATGTTAAAACACAGAAATTTAAACCTCTAAAAATGCAGAAGATGCCAAAACCTAGCAATCTTCCCCCAAAGTCTCCTGATTGTAATTAATAAGTCTCTGTTGCATAAAGCAAGAAATTACTATGATTTAGTGATTCAAACATATTAACATGAATTTTCTCGACACTAAATAGAATATCTTAAGTTGCCGATCCCGTGTTTGCCCGTTACATTGACTTTGTTAGAGCATTTAGAAACATCAGAGCTTTGTTCGGCAGACTGGGACTTTCCAGATCCTCCATCATCTGCCTTCCATAATGCCTGTAGCAGTAGCCTTCACACCTCCATAAAGGATAAACAGAAACTGGAACAGGCAGGAAGGTAAAAGTTAAAATTTATCTTCTTTACTTCAAATCACTACTCAGCAGTACAATAGAGAACCAGTGGCAGGCAAGGAAGCTGAGCAGAAACCCGCAGGTCTGGGAGGCAGGCCTGAAGCTACCTGCCTCAGAACTGACATTTATCCTCATCCCCTAATGCTGGCACTGAGTTACCAGGAAGACAAATTTTCCCATCGCTGCCACAGCCACAGGCAAGTGCTACAAAAACACACGGGGAAGCAAACAGTTCCGGTTAAGTGGAGGCTGTGCTTCATAAGACAGAGAACACCGATAATCTAAAGAGTCCATCTTTCTTGCTGTTCCGATTGGTCTAACAGTACATTTATTCAAGAGGTTACTATGTAAATCATGACTTCAAAAACAATAGTAATAACTGCTAATGGAATACATGTAAAAATGAAATGAGGGCACATGGGGCGTGGAGGGTACTGGCAGATGGGGAATTAGGGGGGTGGAGGGGCATAGAAGGAGGCTGGTTGTCAGGGAGTTATGGGGGTGTGGAGAGGACCTGTGGGCAGGGAATTATGGTGGATAGAGAGGAGCCGGTGGGCAGGGAATTAGAGGTGGACAAAGGGCTGCTGGTGAGCATGGGAGGAGGCATGGGAGGGGATGGGAAGGCTGCTGGGCATCAGGGAGGCACATGGAAGGCGGGAAGGTACTGGTTGATAGGAGAGATGGGGCTGTGCTAAACCACAGGACCATATAGGAGCTGTGGAAGGCTGCTGGCAACAAAGAAGAGTCCTCACCCTGCCACCTACCCATCCATTTTAACTATGCTCAAGCTTCTTTATCCTGTTGAGCCTCAGTTCTCCTATCTGCAAAGTGGGGATAAAATTTTCAACCTCACAGCTTGAGAGAATCTAGTGATTTAATATCAAACTAGCTAGCTCTGATACACTCCACATCATCAAGTTTCTTTTGCAGCATCTAAAGGCATTTGTGAAAAGCTGAAGCAGGAGGGACTAAAGAGAAAAAGGAGAGGAGATTAAATGTGGACACCAATTCTTTTATTTCTGTTATTTGGATTGTCCAAAATTCAGATCCAAAGTAACTTTATTCTTTTTTTTCCCCAAACCCCCACATCTAATAAATTACTTCATTCTAGAACACAGCAAGCAGAAACTAAATCAACCCAATACAGATGTTGATAAAAACCCAATCAATTTAAAATGAATAATTCAATCAGGAAGGTGTCCAAAGGTTTCACTAAATCTTTCCCCACATCTCTCTTATGCTTAACACTAAGCCACTGACTGAAAAGGTTTTCATCACCTCAATCGTGAATCTAAGAACACACCCTGCAGGACCCTGTGACCTGGCGCTCTTCCAGAACATTCATCATGGGCGCACACATCACAGGAGAAACGCTTAGAGCTGGATTTGGAGGAAGTGAATTTTCTTGGCCAGAAGAGTTTTCTGTTCTTTCCCTTTTTATTTTTACCTTGTCATAGGTTACAAAGCAGTTCAGTACAGGCTCTAGCCATTAGCGTACTGTTCAAATAATGTTTTAACTTAAACAAAGTACAAGCAAGTACTCCAGGCAGCACAGTATTATTGGCTAATGTGATAAGTGCCACAGCTGAGCCTGGAGTCAGATGAGGTCTTGTCGGATAAGTATGGGGACCTGTGTTTACTCCTCTAGAAACTATTAAAATAGCTGAGCATAAGGTTGTGTGTGTGTAATTTCAATGTTGGGGGCAGAGACAGGAGGATCCCTAGGATTTGCTGGCCAGGCTTGCCCAATTACTAGACCCCAGGCTGCACCAGGAAACCTAGTCTCAAAAACAAGTTGGGAAGCTCCTGACATTGACATTGACCCTGGACCTCCACAAGTATGTGCAGGCATATGTGCACGTATACTCTCTCTCTCTCTCTCTCTCTCTCTCTCTCTCTCTCTCTCTCTCTCTCTCGCTCTCTCTCACACACACACAGAACCATGCTTATCACTCTAGTACTTGGTCCTGAGTGTGCACTTTGCTTGAAGAAACTTTGTATTTGACTGGCAAATCAGACTGTGCCAAGTCATTCCAGCTCTTCTTGATGGAGTTCCCTTATGAGTGAAATGAGAGAAGCAGGTAAGGGACTCGGATTTACAAAAGATTCAGCTAGTTTTCTTGAAATACTGAACATCCCAACTGAGTCTGAAGTAAGATTCAATTTACGAAGAATTGATTTATCCACAGCTTTCCAAGAGCAATTCTATATTGGCATAGACATAAGTTTATTGGATCAATGGAGCAGCCAACACATTTTTATTGAACACTTAGTACATGGAAGGCATTGTGTCAGCTACAGAGAACAGACAGGAGAAGGCCCGGCCCTGAAGACAGTGCTTCTTCAGCTATGGGGACAGGCTTTTATTCACTGACAACTAGGTAATAAGGCAAGAAGTCCCAATATGTGGCTTGATGTGACATGCCCCCCCGAGGGTGGTACTGTTCGGGCAAGTTGTAGAGATTAGGAGGTAGGGCTCTGCTGGAGGAAGTGCTGTTCTTGGGGACAGGCTCTTCAGGTTGTTCAGCCTGGGCCCCACTTCCTGTTCACACACTGCTTGCTTACTGAGCATGAATGTGACCAGCCAAATGTCTCCGGTTCCTGTCGCTGGGACTTTCTTGCCACGATGGGCTATAACTCCTCAGAATGTTCAGCCAAATGCAGCTTTCTTCCTTTAATAGGCTTCTTGTCAGCTGTCTGGTCACAGCAATAAGTAACTAATACACACAACAGGGAGTGTCATGGTGACCCTGATGTATAAACCTGACTGGGTCATAGGATGCCTGGGAGTGCATCACTCATTCCAGGGTGTGTTTTAGGATGCCTCTGGAAGAGAGAAACAACTGAACAATGGAGTGGCCAGCGCTCAAGGTCCTTCCCAAGGTAGGTGGGCATCAGCCCATTTATTTAGAGCAGTGCTTATCAACTAGTAGATCATGGCCCCCTTGGGGTCACATGTCAGATATCCTGCATATCAGATACTTACATTATGATTCATAATATTAGCAAAATTACAGTTACGAAGTAGCAACAACATAATTTGATGGTTGGGGGTCACCACACCATGAGGGACTATGTTAAAGGGTCACAGTGTCAGGAAGATTGAGAACTGCTGATGTAGAGCCTGCAAAGAAGGAAGCCTGGGAAGGGTTGGAGTCTCATCCCAGGCCTCACTACAGGAGCTGGGACCTTGGGCTCCTCCCATTAGGGCCAGCAGCTTTCCTGGATCAGTAGTGTCAGGTCTCTCAGAGTCTGCAATGTCTTCTAATTAAACCCTGCCCCTACCCTCATTGAGGGACACGAGCAGGAGTCTCCCATACCTTCCACATCACGCCTGGCTATCCTCACCAGCCTCATCCAACACTCCCTCACTCCTCCTCAGGCTTTGGCCTCATCCTGGCTACTGTCTTCACGGTCCTTTTTCCTTTGGGTCAACTTAGCACTTTTACGTTAGGACTTCTTTGCTGCCTCTGGACTCATTGTGAGCCCTTTCAGCAAGGCTTTCAGATATAAGTAAGACTCTTCTTGAGACAGGGCCCTTGCCAGTACCCACTGTGTTAAACCCTGATCTCTACATGGCTCCCAATGACCTTGCCATCCCTCTTCTTCTCTGAGAGCCTGTCACCACACCAAAGACTCTACCGTGATGCCAGCTAACCCTGTTTTGTACCTCACTGCCTTAAAAAATATTGCCATGGAGCTCCTATTTATTTGCTTGCTTGCTTATTAATTGAGTCAGTGTCACATGTATGCCTGACTGACCTTGAACTTGCTATGTGGATGCCTCTGCAGGGGTTACAGGTATGGGCCACCACACTCACGTTATGTGGTAGACTGAAGCCAGAGCTCAGACATGCTGGCCAGCACTCTGCCAGCTGAACTACACCCCCAGCTGGGATCCCTTGTTCCATTCGCTCACTCAGGACTTCTCCAGCCATGCCGCCTTTCTGCTGTGGTAGCAAGAGCAGACTCAAGTGTAATGTCTTCGGTCCAGCATTCACAACATTAAAACAGTGGCACTCTGTTGTTGGACATGGATGAAGTTGCTTCTGAGGTCATTCCCCACATGTGGTGGGCAGTCTCAAGCATGGAACCCTGTTCCTTCCCCCAGGACACATCCTCTGCTCACATGAGCTGGGAATGCTTGTACGTACCTCAGCCCTCAGCCTGTGGCAGGTTCTGCTGATAACCATACTGACCCTTGCCCACTCTTGTACTCCCATTCAAAAGTGTTCCTTCTGGGCACCTTCAGTGTGGCATCTCTACAAATGGGGCCCGCTGAAGTCCCTCAGCCCATACCAACCTGGCTAATCCAAACACCCTCAGCTTCTCTCCATGACCAACCCCACCCCCACAGCCAATTCCCCTCACTTTTTTTAGTATAATTTAACTCCCTTCCATCCCATCTTTTCTAGAGTCCACATTTGCATATCCAAAAGCTCATTAATGTTCCCACTAAATCACAGAGCCACATACTCTTTGTCTCCTTTAGCTACAAAGACATTGCAGAGGCCCCAACATGTGAACCTACCTGCTAATCCCAAATCTAAGAGAAAAACAGACTAATTTCCCCACTGACAAGAATTACACTACATCTTTAAAGGTGTCAATCTCTTCTGCTTTGACTTTTTTTTTTTTTTTGTCCTGCTCCATTTAATTTACCTTTCCTAACCTGGGCCCATCTAACTTCAGATTCTCCAGCCCTCTGAACATCACGATCACACCCACTTAGAGCACTGAACCCATTCTGGTTAGAGCTGGGGCCTCGCAGTCCTGGCCATCCCATTGCAGCCCCTCAACCCTCCTGCATGCTGAAAGGAGCTGATAGGCAACACCTTCCTTTACCCTCCCTCTCCCCACTGCCACCCTGGGGAGTTGCAGGCAATCTGACTATGGGCCAGCAATTTGGGGTACAAGGGCCTGGGAGCCCCATCCTCCCTTAGCAAGTTTAAGAAGGTGAACAGTGCTTTGTCTGGTGGGACTGGCCCTCCCTAGCTTTATAATTCTGCCTTATTCTCTTACTAGCTGTCTCAAACTGAAGGGTAGTTGATCTCAGTGACTTTTTCTAGAATCTAACCTCTCACCCTAGGCTCCAAACCTGCCATCCTCCTGCCTCTACCACCAGCCGCCATGCTTATAATAGATCAAAAGCCTCCTCAGCAGCTCTGTGTCCTGGACTCTGTTGCCTCCTGCTTTCTCCTGCTCTTCTGCTAGCAAGGGCATCTTCTCTTTTTCCATGTGTTCACATCTCTTTGCTACTTCCCCCTGCAGCAATAGTCCTGTCATCTCGGACACCCAACCCCACTCCAAACCCTTATCTCTAACTCCCCCATTCCACATTCTGCTTCCCTGGTCAACTCCATGACCAGTCTCTGCCCTTCTTGTTATCCCTATTTCTTGCCTGGATTATTACAAAGTGGTCTCTCCTACTGCTCCATGCACCTGTCCAGATTCCTAGGCAAACAGACCTCAAGTGTTCCATGAAATCACAAGTCTAACTCTGTCCAGGATCTCTAGAAAGCAGAGCCTGAGGCGAGGGTTCAGCGCTGACTTTTTACTTGTGAAGTGCAAGCTAGAGCAGTAGGAGGCCAAGAAACAGGTGTGTGGTGCCAGGGAAGATGTAAAATGATAAATGGGTCTCTCTGATTACGAGGCAGAATCCCAAAGATGGATGAGTTCCTACGCTTGTTGAAAATGCCTCAGAGAGACGGCAGTACCCGGGGAACAGTCCATAGGGGAGAAAGGATGGGCCCGAATGGTGCAGCAACCTCCGTGACTCACTGAGCCAGGCTTACCTCTGAGGAGCAGAGCCCACCCCTGAGGGGCCCTCAGTGACAGTTCAGAAACCATGTGGATGTGACATCCTACACAAGCCAAGGAATGGAAGGACAGCTTGATCCAAATGGAGAGGGGCCATGAAAGGGTATGCTTTACTGCTTCACATTCAAAGAGAGAGTCTTGAAAGTGGTGCCACAAGGGAGAGAGGAAGAGCAGCTAGAGACTCTAAGAAGGTGAACCAAGGCCATGCCCACATCAAGACCTCCATCTGAGTACAACAAACAGTGTCAACCCTCCAGAAACTAACGCAGCATAATGAAGGCTCCAAGAAGCTGTCCAAAGACCTTTCTGATGCCCCAGACTTACTATGCCCAGAGCTTCGTTTTGCTTATGCTATCATAAACTGGATTTGCAAAAACATGCTTTGGAAAAGAGTATTCAGATAGATTTATTCCCTTCTGCTAGCCACTTTCGATTGGCACTGGGTTCCTGTCAGGGAGAGGGAGCAAATGGGGGCTTGAGAGAGAGTTGCTAAGCTGGATCTTCCTTCAGGCAAGAGGTTTATTAACATTGCAGCAGGCAGGAAGGCAGAACTTCTGAGGGAGAATTTCACACCTCCTCCCTAGGAAATAGCCGACTTCTAAAGTTTCCAAGGGAATGTGGTTGGGGGATACACCACAAGGAAGTAGGCTTAGTTAATGTGTGACCATTCTTACCTGATGTGGGGAGGGGCAAGGCATTCCTTGCTTAAGTTTCCAGAATAGAGGTGACTATGTGTCTGGGAAGGCTTGCTGTAAATGCGAAACCCATGCAACCTGACCCTAGGCAGGTATGTTTGAACCTTTAGGGTTGACAGCCTGGGTGTGTTCCTGGCCTAGATACTTTCTTTTATGGCCTGGTTCCCTAACAGTTCCCTTGGTGAGTAGTGAGGGATGAGGGTAAGCTCTGACACCACAGCAGGACTCCAGCCTTGTTTTCACATCCTCTCTCGAACCCTGACCTTCAACCTGACCAAACTAAACTCTTCACAGACCCTTTTCTTCCCCTGTTAAGACTGCCCCCTGCACTGGAAAGGCCCTCCAACTTCTCTACGGCTAAATATGGTCTGCGCGGCAGGTGCCCCCAGACCCTGCAGGCAGGGATGGTCTTCTCAGAGGTTGCTTGGGACTTCTGTCTCTTCTTTACTCTTGTTCCATTTCTGCTTCCAAAATGTTGAGGCTTGGGTGCCCCAAGATGATGCTCTTACCCCTACCTGCATCTTAAGGAGATCCCAATACTTTTGCATGTAATAACCACTCAGAGAATCACACAAAAACGAGCACTTGGAACTGAACAGAAGTAACCTCCAAAAGGCATGGACACGACCTGCCCTGCTCTGCCTCCTCCTGTGGATCCAGAGGCAGCTGATTCTCCTCATGCTCCCACACTATTCTAACCAGAATATGACTCCAAGGTGAGTGAGGCTCTCTATGAATCAGTCACCTTTTAGAGCAATTTGGCACCGGGAGAGGGAAATTTCTAAATGGCAACATAATAAACTGAAAATTTGTTTACTAAGGAGGCAGACTGCTCCCAGAAAGATGGAGAATGTTATTTTAGAGCAAGAACTGCCAAATTTACATACTCTTGGGCATAATTGATAGTCCTCATTAGTCCAGGAGCTGTAAACAGGGTCGTGCTGATATATAGTTTTCATGGCTACAGCCCGGGCCTGGAAGAAAGGCACAAGCAGACTCTCTGAGTACATTTGTACCTATTTGTCGAGGGTCTTCAGTTCTGAATTCCTTCAGCATAAGGTGATTGCACTCCTGGTTAGGAGAAGGCCTGAGTACCAGAAGGGACAACCTTCAGAATGCAGTCTGCTGCAGACTCCCCAACTCTAAGCTGTGGAACATCATCTGTGCAATCTATTTATCACCCACCATGGTCCTCCCCTGTATGTGTGGCTCTCTACTAGGCAGTGCTGAAGCCCTTGGTAATAAACTTGCATTGATTAGTGCTAAAAAACCATGAGACTGAGCTGTGCTGTGCTGTTCTGTGCTGTGCTGTGCTGTGGAAAGGTTTAGTAACTACAGAGGCCTGGCCTTCTTTATTTTAACAGTAGAATGAAGCTGGAACTCTCAGATGGATACTGGTGGTGCTTTCCCAAAACCCCATTTATAGGAGGAATGAATGCATAGAGGTGGAGAGGTGAGCGGAGCTTGTAAGACAGCTCAGTAGGTAAAGCATTTGCCATGCAAGCATGAAGACCTGGGTTTGGAGACCCAGCATGCACATAGAAGCCCAGCATGGCGTGCACTCACTCACACACTCACACACACACACACACACACACACACACACACACACACATGGTGATGGGTCACTCCCTCTCTTGGCATTCTACACTCACTCAAAAGGACAGTTTACATGCTTAGCTCTTTCTTGCCTCTTTCATCTTTTGTCTCACGGCTTCAGACTTCTCTCATTTTCATCAAGCAGCAGAGTCACCTAAGGCTGCGTTGGTGGGTGGATGTAGCAGGTTTTGTCCATAAATATAGAAAATGAGGAAAGCATGGTGTCTGCCTTCAAGATGCTTTCAACATGGCTGGGGGCCAAGATGAGTTGTAAGATGAAATACGAGCCAGCTCCTTTACTTGTCAAGTGGAAAACTTCTTCCACAGACTCTTTAGGAAATCTGTTCTCTCTTTACTCACCTTTCATCTAAGGTAACCATCAGCCACCAGCACCAAGTCTGAGGCACACACATAGTTTTAAAATGAAGATGGTCCATGGTCCATAGGATTAGTTACTAGGAAAAGTGAAGCTCTTCCAGAGATCTACTGCACAGGTTACACACTTGATGGAAGCGGGTGCAGGAGCCTCGAGGAACAGGTATGAAAAGAACCTGCACCACAGAGAACCCATGAAGCCCTCAGCCTGCCAGCCAGCCTGGCCCTGTGGCCTTCCCACTAGCCACCACACTGGACCTGGGCCTGGAGCTTTGTCTGCCTATGATGTCAGTGGTAGGAAGGGGTTTGGAGTGCTGTGAGGAACCATTGCTGGTATTTAGGGCTGTGTGTTCATTTGTGTAGCACACTGTCAGGCAGAGGAATGAAGAGGTGGGATTGCAGGAAGTAGGGAGACTACGAAGGGGTTCAGTTTTCTCTGGAATGGCTCAGAGGAAGAAGAAAAGCTTCAGGGTGCCATGTGGTACCCTGGCTGGTGAGGTGGGGGACGCAGGGGTGATGTCAGGAGGTGGATGTAGAGCACACAAGAACAATGATGAAAACCTGTAGGCAGCAATGGAAGGCAAAGAGGTGCACACCAGCACCTCCTGTTCCTTCAGATGCCCAGCAAGCTCCCAGGAATTAAACACATTCCCCAAGGGCGGGTTTAGGATTTCACGGTAAACAGCAGCCGACTTCGGCTTCGCAGAGACTCTGTGTCATTGATAAGCAACCACCTTGCTCTGAATCCAAGCAGCATCAGGGACAGATTGTAGAAGTTCTAGTTAGGAGAAAAGAAATAGCAGTGTGCATGTGTGTGTTCATGAACATGTGTACATGTGTGCACGCACATGCATTTGCATGCATGTATGCATGTGTGTGTGTGTGTGTGTGTGTGTACATGTATGGAAGACAGGACAACCTGAGGTGTTGTGCCTTCTTCACCTTCTATCCTTCCTTCCTTCCTTTCTTGGGGTCTCTTGTTGGAACTTGGTTTTCCTTACTGACTATGTTATCTTCCCAGCCCCAAATCCCATTTTGTTTGTTCGCGTTGTTTAACATGAGCAAAGCACAGGTGCATAACCCATAAGTAATGTTTCCTGTGATGGAGAAGAGTGATCTTAGTGTCCAACCTTTGCTTTGTGTTTACAGGGATCCTGGTAGCTTTGCTGTAGTATAAACAAAACACTGATTTTTAGTGCAAGGCAGCTGCTGTCTGGAACAGCAAAGGGTGTTGTATCTATGACTTGGATCAGTTCCTTAGAAAAACTGACCATATTAAGGAACATGACATCACTGTTAGGGGAGATAGCTCAGCTGGTGAGTGAAGTGCCTGCAACACAAGCACAAAGAAATGAGCTCCATCCACAGGACTCATGGAAGAGTCCTGGGATAGTGGCAACTGCTTATCACCTAAGGTAGCAGAGATACCTGGATCTGGCTGGCTAGCTAGCCTAGCCAATCAATGAGCTCCAGATCCAGTGAGAGACGCTGTCTCAAACCATAAAATAAAGTCACCCAGTGTCAAACCTCTGATCTTCACATATGCACAGCCACAGCACAGACACACAAACAAACACACTTCCGCCTGTCATCACTGCTCTCCCACTGTAACCTAGGACTTGTCTACAGTGTTCCTGCGCTGACAGTCCCGAGGGACCGGCAATGTTATTCCAACCACTCCCTGCTTGTAGCCGTCCCGTGCTTGCTCAGCATCACATGGAGGCAGACAGTGCCATTCCAGAAGATTCCACCCGGGGGAGGCTTCCATTAGAATCCCATAAACAATAGTGACCTCCTCCCCCCTACACAAACGGGGTGGAGGCCACAAAAGAGAAGTCTGAATAGCAGGCATCACCATCCTGCATTATTTATAGGGACCTACAGGAGATCACAAGCACGCTGGCCTGGATGGGAAATGTGGTCAAGAGGTGAGGACTGTGCAGCTTTCCCTAATTGCAATTTCAGACCTGTGCCCAAATGTAAATTCTGATTTACAATCTGCCTCGTTTTCTCCCTTTTCTGTTTCTCTGCCTTCTCAACAGAGTACAGATAAACACGTTCAGAAGTGATCAGGTGCTCTGAATCATGGCTGGCCCAGGTCACATGGGAAGAACTGAGCCGAGATGAAAGGCCCATCTCCTGTTTCTCTTGGCTATTCACAAGCTTTGCTCTGGACCTGTACTGCTAATAAAAAATAAATAATAGATTTGCAGCCTCTTGGTTTGGGGCAAGACAAACACTATTGTGTTTTGGGTTTCAGTGACACATGATAGACTGGGAAGCCTGTTTTTAATTCCTTCCCATAACTTTAAGAGAAGAAAGAAAACTGGAAAAGTTCGAATGCTATTAATAACGTGATTGATTCCCCAAAACTTTTACTTCCTAGGTCTATTCCCTTTACTGAGAGGGTCCCTTTGAAGTTCTTAATGAGATTTTATTGTTTCTCTCTCTAGATTTATTTTCCTTGGTCTTGAAAAACAATTGAAATCCAGCTGAAATCACTGCAGTGTGTCTACATGTGTTCACACACTTGTACATGTATGTGTGTATAAGCATCTACATGCATGTAGATGCACATGTACCCATATTCCTTCTTGACGTGTACCGATGAGTTCTTTAAGGTTAAATAAATGAGGTGAGATACTGAACACTTGCATGTGACTCCCCCATTCATCTGTTGACAATCTTATCCTCTAAATAGCAGCATTAAGAGGTGAGACATCAGATAATAATTAGGGCTTGCTGTGCCTGGGGGAGAGAGTAGATTTAGGAACCTTTTAAGAGACTCTGGATAGCTTTGTGCTCATCCCTCTCTCGTGTATCCATGAAGAAAAATTTATAAGAGAGCTGGAGAGAAGGCTGGGAGCTTCATGACAAGAAGAGGCAGAACCAGATTCTTCCAGTCTTGATCGGGAAACCTGGAGACCCCAGACTTATGGGAAATCAGTGTGTATTGTTGAAACCCCCTAGTCTATGGTGTTTCATCACGGCAGTCTGCACTAAGGCAGATATGTCAATTCAGAGTTAAGAATCTGCCCTCTGCAAAGCAAAGATTCTGAGGGTTTCTCATGAATTTAGGGCAGTGATTCAAACAACCTGACAAGGCTGGCAAGAGCCTCTCAGAAAGTAACCATCCTGCACTTTATAGAAAAGTAGCTCACTTGTGACAGCTTGGGCTCAAGGAACAGACCTGGAGAGTCAGTGATCCATGGGGCTATTATGCATTTTTTTCATATATGTATGTGCATACATTCTCATGTTCATACACACAGGTGCAGGAAGTATGCGTTTCTGTGCAGTGGGAATGACTTATTCAGGTTCTATCCACCCTATATTGTTTTGTTTCGTATTGTTTCTCAAGACAGGGTTTCTCTGTGTAGCTCTGGCTGTCAATGGACTCACTTTGTAGACCAGGCTGGCCTTGAACTCACAGAGATCCATCTGCCTCTGCCTTCCTAAGTGCTGGGATTACAGGCGTGCACCACCGCGCCCAGCTTCACCATATTTTTTGAGAGTGTGTCTCTCTGGCCTGGAACTCACCTGGGCTGGGTTGGCTGGCCAGTGAGCCCCAGAGACCCACCTGAGCACACTTCCCCAGCACTGCAGCCCTGCCCACCACAGCTGATTTTTACATGGTGCCAGGACCAAACTTGGGTTCTCGTGCTTGGGAGGGGAGAGCTACCCGATTAAGACATCTCCCCAGCCCTATTTGAGACCGTCAGTGAAATGCTTCTTGCTGGTTTTCATGAGCCAAGCAGGTCTGTGTGATATCCACTCCTTCACATGCCTGGGTCAGCCACATGAAACAGGGGAGGAAGCATTGGTTAGAACAGCGGCGTGCACAGCAGCACAAGGGGACTGCTGTGGCGTGCTTCCCACCGTGGCACATCCTCTCGGCAGCAAGGTGGCTGCCGTACACACTTAATGCGAACTAAGGTTCTGGCCTCTCTTAGCAATGGAAGTAGCAATTCACAGGCCATGCTCAAACCCGAGGTGTCTAAAATCCACTGTGGATGGAGCGGTGACACTGAGCCTTGAAAGCCGAGTCTACACATTCTCAAAACTCCCAGGAATTCTCTATCTTCAAACCAACGTGGAAACAGCAGCTCCAGGAAGAGCTCTGAAAACACTGCCCTTTTAAAATAGTCAATAAATACAGGTAGAATTGATGAGTCCGTGGGAGGAGATGACAAACATGGTGTTTAAGTTTTGCTTAATTGTATTCAATTCCTTTCCTCTTTTTTTTTTTTTTCTCTTTTGTTAATGAGCACTGGAAGGATAGGATGGAAAAAAGAATGGAAGAACAGTGGGGTTGCTGGTTGGTTCTCAGCAAGCCACAGAAAAGAAAGAGTGAAAATCATCGCCATGCTCCCTGGCCACAGCAGCCCTAGCTGAGCTCTGGCCCTGAGCTAATCAGGATAGTTCATTCTGCTCCCCAGGAGAAGATCATTTGATTATTGTTCTCGGTATTGTAAGGCCTGCCCAGAGGAAGTGGCCACTGAGCAGGTGTCAGGTGTGTCTGAGAAGGCTCACCGTGACTCAGGGCTTCCGTGCAGTGCCCTTAGAGGCTGCTGTTCTCACGTGGACAGTTGCTTCTGCTGTCCTGGCTCAGTGACACTGGAATTCTAGCATTGCCTTCCTGGGTCCCATTTTTCTGCAGATAAGCAGAGCACGCCTCCAACACAAGAGTGGCCTGACAGGGAAGGTCCTTCTGCTGGCTCCATTCCTGCCTCACCATCCATGTTTGTGTGGGGACATTTGCATCCTTCTGCTTGCCCAGGCCACAGCTACTCAAGGTCCTTTCCTGGTTGATTTTCAGTCCTGCCTGCACCACTATCTAAGGTTCCACGAGCTTCTCAAGCATCTCAGCCCACAGCCCACTGAGAGCTTCACTGCTCTCAGATCAGAGAAACTGTTACAAGTGTTTCACCAGATTACAGCATGCCAGACTCCTCCAAAGCCCGATCAGAGACACTGCCATGCCATTTCTCGTGGGAATGGCCTGGGCTGTATATTCGAGTTCTCAGGACGTCCCATATGCGTGGTGGCAGACAACGCTCCCACTGTCGGGCGCAATGTCCCCTCTCCTGACCTGTTTTCTAACACAGCTCCTACCTACCCTTCAGCTCACATTCCCTTCCGAGTACGAATTCTCTCCTAATCCCCTTCTTAGCAGGAACATCTTTCCACGGCAGCCCATAATGTTCACCACTCACTCGTTTAGTGGACACATGTGTCTCAAGCCTCCCACTAAGCAAACGTTCTATGAGAGCAGTGACTGGAGTCTACAGTTCATGTTAACCCCTGTCATTGGTTCCTTGCCTATCATACTACAGGCATCAGCAGACAGGGCCAGCTGTCTTCACTAAGTAAATTCACCAGAGCAAAACGATGCAATCGCATTGCAGGCCACCATTCACAGGGCTCCCGCAGCACGTGCAAAAAATCGGTGGGGACAGTTACGAGCTTAGCTCGTTCAACCTGTGCTCTTCCTGCCGTCGCCAACTGTCTGTGCACCCAGCTGGACAGAGAAATCTCTCTAGCCCAACATGCTGTGCAAGCCAAGCCCAGGGCTCCACACCCAGCATAAAGGCGAGCTCCACTTTTTTGCCCAGAGGGAGGGGCTAAAATCCCAAACAGATGCCAGCTCCACCTCCCCTCTACTGAGATCTGTGTGTGTGTGTGTGTGTGTGTGTGTGTGTGTGTGTGTGTAGGGGGCTATGACTGTCATTCATTCAAAATACCTTACTTTGTCCAAATTCTTGAATGCCACTAAGCTAATAATATTCAATATCTGGAAAAACTATAAAAAAAACAAAGAATGTGAATTACTTTAAATCAGGACCTAAGTTACCAGTGCAGTCATTCACAGTACTTGGGATACAGCTAAGTGTCTCACACTGTTAGTGGCACCAGCCACTCTCCCCTGCTGCTCAGAGGACATGGCTGAAAGCACAGGCTTCCCTGGTGACCAGGCATCTGCAGTAGAGAGTTGATTTGCCCTGTGCACTTCTGTAGTTTGCAAGCAAACTTCACAGATTTGCAGGTAAATAAGAGAACAGAATAGGACGAGGGCAAGAGAAACAGCTCCATCGGTAATGCGCTTGCAGTACGAATAGGAGGACCTACCTTTGGATCTCCAGAGGCACCCAAGCAGGAAGGCAGCACAGCTATCATCTTATTGCTACTAAGCTAGAGATGGGAGCATCCCTAGGACTTAGTGGCTGGCCAGCCTAGCCTATCAGTAAGCTCCGGGTTTAACACAAAAGCCTGTCTCAAAAGAGAGAGAGAGACTAAAGAATATACTTGACATTGACCTCTCATCTATACACATGCGTGAACACGCTCACAAACACACACACACGAACATATACATACACCACACGCACAGAATAATAGTATGAGAAAAGACAATAATTGATGGGTTTTCTAAGGCAAAACACCAGGTAGCTTTTAAAAGAGCAGATTTAACCAGCACTCAGAAAATCCTTATGCCTGGTCTACAAAGTGAGTACAGGAGAGCCAAGGCTACACAGAGAAACCCTGTCTTGAAAAAAACCAAAAGGAGAGAGGAGAACAAAACACTCAAACCCTTATAACTCATGCTAACATTATCCTCCTCCAAGTTAAAATTGTGATACCATTTGATAATCAAGAACATATAGTCTTAGGGGCTAGAGGCTTGGCTAAGCAGTTACGAGGACTTGCTTCTCTTCCAGCAGTCCCAGGTTTGGCTCCTGGCACCCACATGGTGGCTCACTACCACCTATGACACCAGTTTCAGGAGGTCCCAAAACAATCTTCTGACTTCTGAAGGCACCAGGCATGCGTGTGGGGCACAACCATGCATACATATGTGCAGGAAAATACTCGCAGACACAAAATAAAATAAACAAATATTTTAAAAAGAATGCTGTATTCAGTGAGTGTCTTGCAATTTTAATTTTATTATTTAAAACAATATTTAGGCCAGCTAATAATTCTTAGATGTGGTGCTTTGAACTCTGTAATAAAACAAAAGCCAAAGGCCAGCAAATTGGCAGGTTAGGCATTTGATGACCTGAGTTCAAGCCCTGGGACCCATAGGGTGTTAAGAGAGAGCTGATTCCAGCAGGTTGTCCTCTGACTGCCACACAGCCCCCCTCAAAGCCCTCAAACACCTACTAAAAATAAATCCCAAAACCCAAAAATGCAAAAAATTGTTTCCTTAACTACAGAGCTAATATAAAATAAACATCATTAAGGTTAAAATTTGATATATTATTAATATTAAATATTCAAGATATGTTACATATTCACATTTTCATACTACAGTATCACATTTGAGTAGATCATCAACTTTGATAAGCACCAATGGCAAATTACATAACAGGAAACAAATCAAGACGTTTCAGTTGTAAGATCTTACTTTTATCAAATCAATATAGTTGAGGAAAATGCAAGATATTAATATACCTCGTGACAACATGAAACAAATGTGAGTATTGTACCTACAAATAACTTAGCACATATTCTGACTGAAAAATCCCTGCTACAGACAGTAAACACATAAATCATCCCAGATTAAAGAAGCACATGTGGAAAGTAAGCAAGTGGATGGGACTGTAATGAATTCTGAGCACTTATATATTGACAAAAATCACTGAGCAAAATAAAGAACATTAATTTGTGTTAAAACGGAGTACTTTGTAGAGCTTGAAGTGCCTTCAGGGAGCCGTCAGTGCAGCAAATTGTGCAGGCACTCCATGCCTCGCTCTGTGATGCCATGGGACACGGCCGGGCCGGGACATTGCCATCTGTGACTGTGACACAAAGTTAATGATCGCATTGTTATAGATTAACCTATCGTTAGAAAACAAGAAGTCTCTACAGACAAGACAGAATTAGACATGTTCTGGGGAGAGCGATGGATTCCATGGGAAACCTTGTCATCTGCCAAGAGGTGGAAAGTGGCTGGGAAAAAAAATTAAACCATCCATTATGTGATGCTTAAAAATCGAGGGAGCGTGCCTCTTGAGGAACCTAACAGCCAGGGATGCTGGAAGCAGAGGTTTCTCGGGCCATTCTCTCAAATGAGGGAGCTGCTGCTTCTGACAGGATTGTAAGGAAGAGAGTAATAACAGAATAGTCCCAAGGTGGGGGGGAGGGAAGATGAAGAGAGACAGAGACAGACAGAGAATCCTGGAAGCAGCTAGTGAGCTTGTGTCACCTGGGAGCTGCAGATGGACATGCTGACCACTGAGATGACACAGCCCCAACTGCCTGTCTAGCATGTCTAAAGCCAAGGTCTTCTTCCAAAGGTAACTGACTTTACCTGACGACGACAGAGAGAAAAATGTCCTTTGGTGACTGTAAAACAAAAGCCAAGGGAGTGCGGCCACCCTGCTCTTGTCAGAAAGGCTAACAGACACGCTGGCCTCACCACCAAGCCCAGCAAACCAGGAACTGTAACTATGGAAACGTCTAGCCCATCAGATAAACTCATCTGCATGGGCAAAAGGTAGCCTCGACAGCCTCCTCAGAGATACAGTAAGGGGGCAATAGGCCACTGCTCATGAAGCTGCAGAGTCCTAAATACCTTCTTGGCCTACACACAGTTATGTTTCCCAGATGTGACTTCGTCTGATGATCCTCAATACTGGCCATGTGTGACTTTGGTTCCCTTTGCTGTCAGCTGCTTGAGTAGCCAGCCATTAAAAACATGCAGCATGGAGAATGGACTAGGCTCTGGGCATTGCTCGACCAGCTACACAGCTGCTTCTAATTTTAACACCCTTTTGTTTTCCCGTTTTCCTACTTCTCACCTGTTTGTTTTTATATCCCAACTTTTCTACTAAATCTAAATGCATTTTAAATTTTAAGCGAGTTTATGTCTAAAATACAGACTCATTAATTTTTCAGATAAGAATATTAAGGTCCAAAGAACCTCTGATGGTAATATGGTGCTAAGAAAAAACATATGGCACAGTAAATATCCAGTAATATCATACACTCAAAATAAATGTTTATTTGTACAGTGGGAAAAGGCACTAAATCAACTGGATTATAATTCCTTTGGGAAAATGTTTTCTATGTATTAACACCATAAAATAGAAATATGCACACACACAGAAGCAGACCTTACTGGAATTTGTAGGGTGTTTGAAGAGGTCTAGTGACCAGCATCATCCGCTACAGATACTATCAAAGATGACACCGTGCGGAGAGAATTCCCATCAGCTAGCTAGCCAAAGGTTACCCTTTGTGTCACTAAATGTAGACCATGAATTACCATGGTGCCATTCACCGGAGGTCTGCCATTCACCATGGCAGCAGAAATACTTATGAAATAAGTCCATGAAAGATGTCAAATGAGGTGAGGGGGCTTAAGCAGTAAACATTTGAAGAATAGCAAGCCTATAGGCCCTGATCAGAAGAATCTACAATCCCAAGAGTGTGTCACAGAACGATGGTCACAGAATGACCATCACCAATGTGCAGTGGGTGATGGGAATGCTGAGAAGGGCGGTGCTATTTGCCTCTGGAAGGCTGCTAGGAGGTGAGCCAGGGTGCTGACTGTGGCTGACTACCAACGCTTACCACTGGCCAGAGTGATCACCTGTGTTGTCTGTGGCATTTAAACAGCAAATCTTTTAAGGAATCCCATGTTGAGAGAACCATGAAGGAGCTGACACAGCTAGCAAAAGGGCAGTCATATAAATTCATCCTTGAATAGGACCCAAACATGAACAAATGAAGATCCACAGAAGTTGCCTATCACTGCAAGTGGAAAGGTACAAAGGAAGAATGAGAGCCTGAATCACTGATGATGAGCTGGGCAAGGCAACTTTGCCCCATCTGAGACTTTCGCTGCTGTGGTACATACACTTTACCCCCCTTCTTTCTTTCCTTTCTTCTTTCTCCCTCCCTCTCTTCTTTCTTTTCTTTCTTCCCCCTTTTCCTTCCTTCCTTTCTCCTTCCCACCTTTCTTTCTTTCCCTTCCTTCCTTCCTCCCTCCCTCCATACTCCCTCTTTCTCTCCCCTTCTCTCTTTCCTTTCTTTTAGTTTAGCACCACCAGAACAAGGACTTTGTCTACCTGGCCTAAATGGGATGATATTCAAATTAAGATGTCCGAGACAAGCATGTACTTTTCAATAAACTACAACATTGTGGTATTGCTCTCAATCTGCTACTCGGCCTGGCAGTTTTGTAGACTCCCATCATGCTTCACTTAACTAATATAGACGTTACATATGTAACATATGTAACATCTATATGCACAAGCTTGATGCCCCTAGAGATTATTTTGCTTTTGTCACTTATTACTTTTCATGAGTCACTAATTTAATTATTGAAATGTCCTTGGGAAAGGTGACAAAGGTGAGTTTGATGGTTTATCCTACACTGCTTGGCCTGTGTGTCCCCTCTTGAGACTGAAATGCTCATACTTTTCTCATTTTTTCCTCATATAGTAAATCTCCTTCATGTTTTTCAGTTGCCTCATGGTATTTTGTATTTTTTCAATATTTATTTTATGTGTGTAAGTATTTTGTTTGCATTATTGTGTATACCACATGCATGTCTGATGCCTTTAGAGGTCAGAAGAGGGTACTGGATCCTCTCAAACTGGACTTAGGGATGGTTATGAACCATCACGTGGGTGCTGGGAGTAAAGCCTGGATCAGAGCAACAAGTGCTCTGAACAACCTTTTTCACAGTGGTAGACTATGACCATTGGAAAGCACAAATATTTACATTAGGATTCGTAACAGCAGCAAAAATACAGCCATGAAGTAGCAATGACAGTAATTTTATGGTTAGAAGTCACCACAACATGAGGAACTGTATTGAAGGGTCACAGCAGCAGGGATGTTGAGAACCACTGGGCTACAGCTATTTCCTCTGTGTTGCATCACATTTATTTTAGCCTGTCTTCTCTTTCCAGTGAAGTGTATTCAGCTTTCAAAGAGCAAGGCCTGGCTCCCACCACCAACCATACAGTTTCATGCTAATACTTTCTGTCATCATTGCCTCTGTACTAGCCTTTATAAATAATAAATATATTTCCTCACTTTCTTTTCTTTTTGGAGGGGGTCTCCTCTTGTTATTCTTACAAACATTTTGTTTCACATTTTAATCACTTGTTTACCACAAGTGTGCACAGAACATAACCCCCCTTTAAGCACTGATTGAATTATACCCCTGGTTCCTAACATATATTTTCATTTGAATTTGTTCCGAAAAGTCTGTAATTTTATTTTTTTCATTTTTACCCAAAGGGTTATTGATCGGTCCTTAATTTGCAACTCTGGGAGCTGGTGGAGCCCTCATTTGTTTGTAATTTTCACATTGCATTGTATCCAAAGAATCCTCCAGTTGGTATCATTTTCATCTCTGGGAAAGTATTGAGCCTCTCTCGCTGGTACGCATATAATTTTGGTTATCATCACATACGAGCTCCAAATATAAATATTTTGTTTGCTAAATACGTAGTTTTTGAAAATCTGGAGGAGTACCAGCTCACTGCTCATGCTCTCATCTTCTTATCTCTGCTTTCTTGAGCTGCAGGAGCTCTGGTTTTAGAGCAGAGTGTTAAGAGATCTGTTGCTGCAGTTTTCTGGCTGCATTATAGATACGTTCTATTTTCCTTTCTTTTCTTTTGAGACAAGATATCTCAGTGTAACCTAGATTCCCTGGTGTCAGTCACTCTCCTGCCTCAGCCTCCAGAGTCCTGGGATTACAGGTGTGTTCTGCCTCATGCCTAAGTTTCTACTGGCCACACGCTCTTGCCTTGATATTCCGTTATGAGTATCTACTATTTCTTTTTGCCCATTATTATGTATTGAAGTCTCTATTGCTTATAGGTTCATATTTGTATATTTTTTCCTTTTTTTTTTTTTAAGACATGGTACTGCTATGTTGCCCCAGCTGTCCTGGAACACACTAGGCTAGCTTCAAACTCACAGAGCTCCACCTGCTTCTGCCTCCTGACTGCTGGGAGCTGAAGTATACGCCTCCCAACAGGCATCTATTCCCTCTATTTTCAACCTTTAATTTTTCAAAAAGTTTTAATAACTTCCTTTATATCTTATTTTTCACACTGTGTGAGACTAATTCCTATTACTAGACATCTTACGTGTGTGTGTGTTCCATTCATTTTCTTTCCATTTTCTCCCTAGTTTATATTTTTCATCCATGTACTAGGTTTCTTCTGTGGGCTTAGAACGTACACTTTCAGTTTACTTGAAATTCCCAGGCCTACCCTTACATCTATCCATTTGGCCTCCTCAATTCCCGGTGACTTCCCTTGCTTGCAATAACATTGAGACAGTCTAGTGTTATGGTTCTGGGGTCATTTGCATAGGTTCATCTTTCATAGCAGTGCCTCTCCTGCAGCTCATTACTTATTCCTGTCATACTGGAGTGCTTTCTCCCAACATGTTTCTACACAATCATTGTTGCTGTTGTTTATATAGCTGAGAACAACCTTAAACCCCTCACAGTTTGCCTATACCACCTGCTGCCAGGCATGGGACCCAAGTCTTCATGCACTCTAGGCAAGCACTCTATCAACTGAGTTATACCCCATCCCTCTACATGGTTTTCATGAGGAGAGCTGTATAAGGCCTGCACAGTTGGGGATATTAATGTACCCCAGCTTGAATGACAGTTCACCTGGAAACAAGATTCAGGGCTGTAAAAAACAAAGGTGGGGCTAGCTGCAAAATCCTTATTGTTACTGAACCACAAAGTGAAAAAAATGGCAAACAGGAGAAATTTCATGCCATGTACATTTCAGCACAACTTTCAAAAACTGCTTTCAGAAAGCCTTCCCCCAGACTCTCAGGTTGCCCCTGGCTGCCCTCCTCAGGCTGCAGCTGTCCTCATCGCTGCCCACAGAAGCTCTTGCTGCCAACACTGGCCCCGGGGCTCCTGATCCTTTGCCCTTAGTTTGGCTTTCACATGTCTTTCTAGATTTTACACTTTCCCCAATGCTAATGTGGGTTAGCTAGTCACTGTCTTGGCCCAGACTGAATTTTGACACCTGTTTTTACATTTAAAAAGGATATGTCTGAGACTTTCCTGTGATGAGCAGAAGAAGGGATGAAACCTGACTTTTTAATGGTAGGAGGTCAAAGTGGGTTAGCAGGTTATTTTTGACAAATATGAAGTACATTCTGAATGGCTGGTGATGGAGTCTGACTCCACTTGGAATGACTTTTCATAAAGGTGCTCCCAGATTCTCAAACTGCCCAATGGATCTATAGGTGAATGCTGGCTCTAACTAGCACAGGGTATCCCAAGGCATCCTATTCTGTCCTAGCTGGAGCACAAGCACAGACCTTTAGGCTGGCAACAGCACAAACCTGAGATGGCCATTGCAGATAAACCCTATTTTCCCTCACTCCTGTGTGTTAATCTAGACCACTTTATTTTAACAGGAAAATGAAGGGAATGTAAATTAAAAAGAAAACTTTGAAAGGAATATAAAATATTCATAACTTACAACTGCATAAATAATCCACAAGCAGAGAGATGTACTCGACTCACTTGCTGGAGACAATATACTGTGGTGGGGAACATGGGCCTTTTGTAGTGTGGCATCTGATAGCGCCTCCTGAAGCCCCCGGGAGCAAATGTGAGAGCCAAGTAAAACCCACACCGGGAGGAAGTAAGCCAAGGTGCTGAATCCAAATGTGGGGGCTCGGGCTTGTTTCAAAAATGATGGAGCACTTCTTTGCAGCCATGGCTGTCCTAGAACTCAGTCTGTGTAGACCAGGATGGCCTCAAACTCAGAGGTCAGTTTGTCTCCGCCTCCCAATTAAAGGTGTGGGCTACCACCTCCTGGCCATTGAGCCCTTCTTAATGCACAATAGTAACTACCAATTAGGAAACTAAGAACCAAACATCCTGGTCAGCATCGGTCACCATAAGATCAGTCCTTCGACATTCCCGGCATCAGCCTTGCTCACCATGCTGAGAGGCTAACATATCTGCACCATGGTGGAGTGGGAGACTTTAGGATAGAAAGAATCATGTCTCTACAAGGCTCCATCCTGCAAAACATGGCAGACAACATTCAGGTATTTCTGACACAGAGCTGGGGGACTATCCTAAAGCCAAGATATGACATAAAGATGAGGGTGAGGGTGGGGTGGCTCCAAGAAGAATGGGATGAACAGCAAAGAGGTGATAATAACAAAACAATGGAGAGAGGCTGAACGAGGACCCCTGGATGTGTACGTTGTATGCTAGGAAGGCTTGTACCCTCTCACCATACTTGTAAACAGAGCAATGGCTGGGGACAGGGACCATAGTCAACATGTAAAACATGTTAGCTGTGTGTGAAGAAAAGAAACAAACTAGGAAGGAGTTTGCATTGGCTCAGGGGCTGGCAAGTGAAAGTTTGGCTAGGGTGAATGGAGTAGACCTCACTGAGAATGTGAGTAGGGATGAAAATCCATGGGGTAAACCATAGTAGCTAGCTACTACCTGAAGGGAGGAAGATCTATTCGGAAAGAGGGGAGGAAAAAAATGCCATGCCTTGAAACCACAGCAGCTCAGGATCAGCATTAAGGAGGCCATAAAGGGCAGAAAAGGAGAGTCGTGTTTGGGGTTAGGGCAGATGAGGACACAGGTAGAGATGGAGGAGGCATGCTCTTGGGGACCAGGCCTGATGCAAGAACATCACTTTAAAGGCCAGTACATACAAGCGGTTAAACTGTGGAAGCAATGGCTAACCGTGACAGAAGTGAAGACACTCCTCACATGACTGAGAGTCTTTCCAAATATACTGGATGTAAAGTATAACAAGAGAAAGCAGGCTGAGGAGCTACCCTCCCCACACACAGCCCAGTAAATAGGAATGGTAGAGCAGCTTACATTGTTTTGTTCTTTGCTTTTTTGTTTAAAGTGAATTCTAGCTAGGTGGTAGGGTGCATGCTAAGAATACATGGGCCCTGCTCCAATCTCCACAAATGGAAAAGAGAAAAAGACAGAAGGAAGGAAAAGAAAGGGGAAGAAGAAGAAGGAAAGAAGTGGGGAAGAGAGAGGGAAGGAGAGAGGAGATGTAGCGAAGAAAGGTGGCGGGGAGTGTGCATTTGGATGTCAGCCACATGTAGATGGTGCTTCCACACAGGGTAATTAGTTGGACACTTGTGCTTCTCAAAAGCAAAACAAGGCCCCCCCAGGGATCTGCTAGCTGGAGGCCTTCCGCACATTCTGAAGAAGCATATTATGTTATGATGAATACCATTTAAAATAATTTTTGTGATAAAACAAACATCCCTAATATGAAGGCGAATTCAGCTCCTGAGTGAGTTTTTGAAGATAAAACAGCAAGACTTCAAAGACAGGCAGTGGCAGGCTACTGTGCAAGTCATCCCTAGTCTCCCGGGGCTGTCCATTTCTCTCTTCTGCCAATACCAGTTGTCCCCAGGTCTTCCAAGTTCTGAGAGCTTGGAACTTTTTAAGTTCATTCTACATCAATCACCTGGAAACATTTATTGAGTGTAGAATGCTGTGCCTGGAGCTGGGGAGAGAGGGGTTAAGAAAACATAACCCTGGCCCTGGTGAAGCATCCCACTGGTTGCTGGTACAAAGTTCACTTGCACCTGGTTTTGTTTGGGAGTTTATTTCAAGAGAAAAAAAAAGCAGTGTCACCTTCATTTGTACTGTGAAGTTCAAATGTTTGTGCTAGCAAACGCTTGAGGAATTCTGAGCAGACCTTCAGTGAGCCAGAGAGAGTAACTGCAGGGCACTTGAGGATGGGGCAGGAAGGAGTATGGATGCATGAGTATATCCGGGCATAGAGCTGGACTCCAAAGTATCCTGCCACTAAATCAAAACTTAGAACACACTTTTTTGTTTTTCATTATATGAGCCAAAAAGGGGGGGCATGAAAATTCTTGGACAATGAAGGTCTTTTTCCTAGAGATGGAACTAAGCCCACTCCCTGTGGATCTTTACAGAAAGCCAGGATGGGTAACAGGGTGGACAACACTCGCAGCTACTATTTTACAGAGACTGTGCCTTTGTTCACGCAGAAGCTTCCTGTGGTGGTGAGCTATAAAGCCAGACAGCGTTTCAGCAAGCTGCTTGATTCTAAAATCCTTAGGAGGGTCAGGCATCTACACTGGGACCGTGTTTCCAGGTGTATGTATTGCTTTTACAATAATACAAATATTTGTCATAGTTAGGATCACCATCTGAGTTACAAACAGCTCCAAGGAAAGTGCTTTCAACAGGAGCATGCTTGCTTTCGATTTTCCTTCTGCTTTCATGCTTTAAGCTGTAAAAAATACGTTCCATAAACAACCAGAAATTTTAAAACATTCAGCTTATACCTTCTAATGCCCATTGTCAAAAGGCTTCCTTCAAAACAATCTTAGTGATTGTGATCTTGAATAGGGTGGAGAAAAATGAACGAATTTGGAGCAGAGTACATTTTTATTTAGTAAGATACAGATTTACAGCATACAGAAGTTACTGTTTATTTAAATATTTCTTCTAAGATATTGTTTGTCTGCGGCCTTTTGTTTGCTTGGTTGTTTGAGGCAGTAACAATTTGTAGCCAAGGCCAGCTCTGAACTTACAAAGTAGCAAAGACTGATCTCAAACACCCAGCATCCTCATGGGTGCTTGGATTCCAGGCAGAAGACATCAGGGCCACCTGAATAAGATTTTATAATTTCTAATAACTCATAATAATCATTATGAAGGGGGAAATTCTACTGAAATTAAAAGCTATCACAAGTATACCTTAAAAATCACAAGCATCTTCATGATTTAATTGTGGGGAAGACTAGACAGCCTGGAACAAGTGGCTGGCCATGCATGGCACATAAATGCCCTATTCTTTTCCCTGTGCCATCCAGCAACACTATCCAACTGGGTTCACAGAACCCTTTTGGGCCCATTCACTGTCTTTTGCCCATGGCCCGGAATAGAAAGGATTCCCATGCTGGTCCGTTTTATGTCAACTTGTCGAAAGCTAGAGCTATCTAAAAGGGGAAACATCAATGGAGAAAATGTCCCTGTAAGATCCAGCTGTAGGGTGTTTTCTTAATTAGTGATTGATCAGAGAGGGCCCAGCCCATTGTGGGTGAGGCCATCCCTGGGCTGATGGTCCTGGGTTCTATAAGAAAGCAGGAGAAAAGAGGGGACAAGTCAGGAGCCTGACACAGAGGACCTCTGAAAAGCTCTGCCCTGCAGACTATCAATGTAGATACTGAGACTTATGGACAACCTTTGGGCAGAGTGTAGGGAATCTTAGGAAAGAAGTGGGAAACAGTAAGATCTGGAGAGGACAGAACTCCATAAGGAGAGCAACAGAACCAAAAATTCTGAGCACAGGGGTCTTTCCTGAGACTGATAACTCCAACCAAGGACCATGCATGGAGATAACCTAAGACCCCTGCACAGATGTAGACCATGGCAGTTCAGTATCCAAGTGGGTTCCATTGTGATAGGAACAGGGACTGTCTCTGACATGAATTGATTGGCCTGCTCTTTAATTACCTCCCCCTGAGGGGGAAGCAGCATTACCAGGCCACAGAAGAGGACAATGCAGACACTCCTGATGAGACCTAATTGACTAGGATCAGAAGGAAGGAAAAGAAGTCCTCCCCTATCAGTGGACTTGGGGAGGGGCATGCATGCAGAGGGTGGAGTAAGGGAGGGATTGGGATGGGAGGAGGGAGGGAACCATGGGGGGGGAGATACAAAGTGAGTAAAGTGTAATTAATAAAGAAAAATAAAATAAAATAATAAAAAAAAGCAGGCTGAGCAAGCCATGATGAACAAGCCAGGAAGCAGCATCCTTCCATGGTTTGTGCATCGGCTCCTGCCTCCAGGTTCCTGTCCCGCTTGAGTTCCTGCCCTCACTGCTTTTGATGATGAACTATCATGTGGAACTGTGAGTGAAATAAATCTCTCCTTCGCCATGCTGCTTTTGGTCATGGTGTTTCATCACAGCAATAGCAAGCCTAGCTTCCCTTCTTACTGTGGCCCATTAAGACCCTGGAGAGCACCACTGCTCCCACTGCAGGCAGAATGTGCAGCAAAAGCCAAAAGCTCAGGAAGAATAAAACATGAAAGACAGAAATAAAGAGAGCTTGTCTCAACTTTGTGCAGTGCAGATCTCCTGTCCCTTCCAAAACTCCCTTTTATCCAATAGTCAACTTCAACATACTCCAGCACAAAGAACGCCCACTTTGCCCAAGCTATTCCTGTGGTTACATGAAAAGATATGACATGTGAAATTCCCATTTCTACAAAATGCACAGTGTCTGCTGTGGCAGCCATATTACCCATTTCAGTCCACCTAACAGGAAATGTCTAGTTTATGACACTTTAGTGACTTCAAGTATAAATACTTAATGGAACTTTCAAACCATGTAAAAGAAACAAGAACCTTAAAAATCAGAAAGAAAAAAAAAACCCACCTTTAATACTAATCTTTGGCAATAAAGAAAAGAGAAAAATATTTTTCTTTATAAATTATATATTTCTCTTTATTCGTCGTCTATTTATGTAATTTCTGTGTAAGAATGGAAGGAGGAAGAAAGAGAGCAAGAGAAAGATTGATGGAGTATCGGTCCAAGAGCCCATCCCTACTTAGATACTCAATCCAGAAATATGCGAATCCACCATTAAAAAATGGCGTAGAAATTGCATATATTAGCATGCACTTACCTTCTTATTTCAAATCATTTTTATTAACTGATACCAAAAGCAATATAAATTTAACGTAAAGGGTAGCAAAACTATAAAGGTTAAAGAAAGATAAGGGGATAAAAAGTCAGTGTATGTCTTATCCCTGTATATTTTCAACCTACAGTTGGTTGAATGAAAGGTTGCATAACCTGACAATAGAGAGGGCTGACTGTTCCTGTAGAATGTTCCTGTACATTTTAATTTATAGGAAGTGTGATTATACATAATTGCATAAAACCACTAGCAATGAAATCCTCAAAATATCATGGAGACTCAAACACATGAGTGAGAACACAAGCTCAGACCCTGAAGCAATATCTTGTAAGGTTTTCTTTACAATTTAAATTTTTTATTTCGGTAATTGTATGTTCACATAGCTGCAAGGAATAAAAAGAGATCCAGAATATCCTTTACTCAGTTTCTCCCAGCAGCATAATTCTGCATAACTGTCCTACAATGATGACCAGGATTTGACACCGGCATAATCCATTTTCTTACTCAGATTCCCCAGCATGCCTTGTGCTCCCTGTGTATTTAATTTTAGCAAATTGATTTTACTACTTCTTATTTGGCAGATTTATGACTATGAAATTCTTCTATATTATACTCTCAATGGCTTCAGGGTCTGTAGTATTGTCTCATTATATATTTGACATCAGTGGAGTAAGTTTCCCCTCCCCCTCTTCCCCCTTCTCAGTTTTGCTAGAGGTTTGTCAACTGATTGTATTTTCAAAGAACCAGATTTTTGCTTCACTAATTTTTCTCTGTTGTTTTCTAGTCTTCAATTGCAATGACTTCCGATTTTTTTTTTCTTTCTAGTTTGCTTTAGGCTTATTTTGCTTCTCCACCTAACATTTTTTTTCTTCTTCTTCTTTTTTTTTTTTTTTTTTCTTTCCTTAGGGTAGACGGGACAGTGCTGAGAATGGAACTCAACTACCACTGAGCTACATTCTACAGCTCCTTTCCTCCATTATTTCTTTAGTAACTTCTTTTGAGACTTAGCCAGGGTTGAACTATGGATCCTCCTTCTCCCACCTTGGGTATGTTAGCATTGTGGGCATGTTTAGCCATTCCTGGCTTTAGCAGTGCTGCGGATAGACCCTCTGGCTTCCGGAATATTAGGAAAGACTTTGCCAACTAAGCTATCCCCAGCCCTTTAATAACTTCTGACACACATGGACTGTTACTAAGATGTCTCTTCATTTTTAACTGGAGGACTCAGTGCTACAAAATTCACCCTCAAAACTTATTTACTTGCATCTGCATATTTTGATACATATGCTTTTGTTTACATTCATTTCTATGCATTTTTTGATTCCCCTAAGTCCACCTCTATGGCTCTTATATAATTTAAGAGCATGTGGTTTCATAAGGAGCTTCTCCCAGTGTTCTGTTATGGATTCCTAGTCTAACTCCATTGTGGTCAGAGATCCCACTGCACAAATATAATTGTCTTAAATTTCCTGTAGTCCAATGTCTTCTCCATCTTAGCAAGTGTCCCATGAATTCTTGAGAAGGACAGAGAATCAGGGCTACCTTCTTTAGCCTGGAGTGTCTTCTTTTGGAGGAGGGCAGGGGTGGACAGAGAGTACAGAGGGGCAACAAGATCTAACTGTCGTCAGTAGAACTTAGCCACTTCCTAGACTCCTGTGAACATCACACAACACAGCTTAAGCCCTGTGAAATTTCACCCTTTCCCTGATGCACTCAGAAAACCTGCTTCTGTTATACAGTATAAAACAATAATGAAATTTAAAAAGGTCAGAAAGGAAATTTATCAAATAAATATGCATCTATATGAGAACACCTTTTATGAAATACTTTCAAACTTTCCTACCTTATATTTTATGTTTTCCAAATGCTTTTAGTTTGATGGTTTTAAAAGAATCGAGGAACTGGAGCCACTATTCTGTGGGTAAAGTGCTTCTTGGGTGAGTATGAGGACCCTAGCACCCACATAAACTGGCATCACAAGTCATTCAGTGTAGAGGAAATTGGTGAGCTCCCACTCTCAAAAAAATTAAATAAATAAAAATAAAATACTTTTTAAAAAGGTCAGAGAGGAACAGAGGAGGACATGTGAACTGATGACTCAAATGCAAACATGTGAGTGTGTGCCTTTAGAAGTACATGTGCGCACACACGTCTTAATGAGTAAACTAGAACCACCTGCCCTAAGGCTTCCTTAAGGCTACTTCAGCCTTAGGTGCTGTCCTACAATGTCCAGATAAAGTGAGGACTATGCTGACTGCAGCAGTGGGAGCCAAATTTCCACTTGTGGGTTTATGAGACATCCGAATAAAATGAGTTGAGAGCATTTGACTGCCGTTGCTTTGTTCTGAGAAGGTAATGATTATTTCAAAGCCTTTTCATTTCCTTTACCCCAAGAAATGACCTAATTAGCAAATTGCATGACAGCTGAGATAAATGGTTCGATGTGATTCACAGCCGTGAATAAAGTGAGATCCTGCTCCATGGTCAGTCCAGCTCAGAATCAAACCAAGAGAAGGAAGCTTCTCCAGTGTGGACCAGTAAAGGGAAAATTGATGTCTAAGGGAAAAGAATATAAATAAACCACTGAATTAGCACATTCTGCCTTCTATTGAGACAATGACAGCCCAAATAAAGTGGGCAGAAATCTACTGGCCACTGGAGATTGGTGCAACAGAAAGAGCAGGCATGCCCAAACGTCTACCGAGTACCTGGACTCTCACTGCTGGATATCACCGTGAACACAGGATGCCATCTCCCACTCAGGTGCTGTGCCTCAGTGAAACACCAACCACTCAGGCCGCAATATTTCTGCTTTAATTTCTCAAAATGATACCCATCAACACATGAATAGAGAAAGAAAATGTGGGATCAATACACAAAGAAGTCTTATTCCACTATAAAGAAAAGTAGAATTATGACCTGAATAAATGATGATGAGAAAGCAAATATTATGTTTTCTCATTTGTGGTTCCCAGATTGTATGTAGATATTATATATCAGAGAGAGAGAGAGAGCAGAGTGGAGAGCAGGGAAAGAAAAAAAAGGCTAACAGGAGGAATAAACGAAGTGGAGAAAAGGGAGGATATGAGGGGGTGAATATGATCAAAGCAATGACATAATTGAAATAAATTGTCCTTCTGAAACACCCTAAAAGAATATTTAAAAGCTCAATAATTTATGACTCAGAGTTTGTATGTCTAAATTCCTTTAAGAAAAACTTTCAATTAAAAAATTGAAACGTTGTCTGTTGTATAAATAGCTTCCAAATTTAGGGGGAAAGTTGAGGTCAGCCAAATGGATGTTGCAGTTTTATTTTGGAACAGTTTTAATTGCAGGGTGGAGGCACCTGAAGAAGCATGCATGCGAGCAAGGTCAAAACTGACTCAGAAATCATTAATACCATGGAATGAGAATGCATACATAATTAGTCTAATTTAAAGGATAGGCCCGATTTTAGGTTTCCCTGACCTGGGACAAAAAACATGGCTGGATTTCTCATTTGGAACTGAAAACCATGATCATCTTGGAGCATCACATTACATATGAATATTAAAAATTCATTTTATTTCAAATACCATAAAATAGTACCCAGATGCTCACTTTAAATAATTCACATACCCATCAGGTACAGATATATTAACGAAATATGACCCATATTAATAAATATTGCATTATAAACACAGATGCACTCTCATATTTTAAAAAGCTTTTGTCTGGGTTGTAACTCCTGAAAAAGACCTACTGCAGGCAAGCAATGGTTACTATATGCAAACTATGAAAGAACAGAAAGGAAACATCATAAATTTTCTAAAACTTAGTTTGAATGACTTTAAAAAGTAGGTTTGGGGTCATTAACTAGACTTTTTTCTCTTACACTGTTCACAAAATTATGAAAAGATGGTCAGGTTCCCTCAACACTGTTATGGGATGCATTTGAATGTTCCTTTAACCATCAAGAATGATAGAAGATTTAAGCTAATACAATAATTAAGGCTTTAGAGCAATACTGAAAAAACAAGTCACACCTATAAATCTCTTGTCTTCAACAGAGTAAAGCATTTTCTGGAAATATGAAGACATAAAAATAGAAGGAAATATGACAAGAGTTCTTTAAAAACATTTTCTTTCTTAGAACATCACCTGTCATAGTAATGACTATCGGCATCACACAAAGCATTTCCAATTTTTAATGACTCCCCACAAATGTCTGCAGACACCTGCCAAGTGCACGGAGTCCCCAGCTCATTCTTCATGTTCTCAACGTTCGTTTTTGCTCCATAGCCACCAAACATTAGGGGTGCAGAAGAGACAGGTGAAGAATGGCTCCACTGAGAATTCCCAACACAAGCAGTGAGTGACAGCCATCATCGGCGAGAAGCCAAGGGTGAGGGGACATGACAAATAGGCTTTGGCCACGCAGCTGCCAAAACTACTCCAACTGAACCCCTGACAACTTGTGCAATACCCATAATCCTTATTCTTGCCAAAGTATATTGATTTTATGTACATTAATTCATCAGAACACCACATTTAGAAGATGGAATAAAATGCAAATAACTGCAATATAAAAGCTACAATGATTGCACTGGAAAAGTGTGTGTTTGTAGAAACATTAGAAGATCTCCAGAAGGCAGACAGCGACAGCAAAGCTTCTTACAGTCTATCAATGAAAACATTACCCCAGGGACAATGCCAAACCACACTCCAGGGGTCCAACAGCGTTCAGTGTTTGGAAGGCAGAAAACAGTGGCACCCCAACATGGTTTCTGTGAGGCCCAGACCTAAGAAGTACAGTTTTACAGTCTGGGAGGTTCTATATGGCATGAAAGCTATGTGGCCAAAGTGGTATGGAAATGGTGCTGTAGATTTACAACATACTACTATAATAAAAATCTCTTTGGGTTTCAAAAACAAACAAACAAACAAACAGAAAACTCAACCATCAAACAATAAATGTCACTGCATTGCAGCCTCTTGGAATTTGTGCCTTCTTATGTATGCAATGTTATATATGTATAAATGTATAGTCTAGCTATAGCATTGGGACACACATACAGATCCTTATATACATACATGCATATACGTGTGTATCTATACATACAGATACACATCCAAACTGTCTACACTTGTGTCAGGATCACTGTGCTAAAGTTTACAGAAGTTACAAAGATAATGCATTTTACTGCAGATTTAAGGAGACTGTAAATAAAGCTACACTGTTTTGCTTTAGTGTTATATGTAAAAAAAAAAAAAAATGGATTTAGGACTTCCCTTAACCTTTCTGGCTAAATTTTGGACAATGTAGCTTGTGCAAAAGAAAGCCAAGTCGCTCTTCCCTACAGACTATCAATGCAGGTGCTGAGACTTATGGGCAACCTTTGGGCAGAGTGTAGGGAATCTTAGGAAAGAAGTGGGAAACAGTAAGATCTGGAGAGGACAGGAACTCCATAAGAAGAGCAACAGAACCAAAAAGTCTGAGCAAAAAGTCTGAGCACAGAGGTCTTTCCTGAGACTGATACTCCAACCAAGGACCATGCATGGAGATAACCTAAGACCCCTGCACAGATGTAGCCCATGGCAGTTCAATATCCAAGTGGGTTCCATTGTAATAGGAACAGGGACTGTCTCTGACATGAATTGATTGGCCTGCTCTTTAATTACCTCCCCTTGAGGGGGAAACAGCATTACCAGGCCACAGAAGAAGACAATGCAGACACTCCTGATGAGACCTAATTGACTGGGGTCAGAAGGAAGGAAGAAAAGGCCTCCCCTATCAGTGGACTTGGGGAGGGGCATGCATGCAGAGGGTGGAGGAAGGGAGGGGTTGGGATGGGAGGAGGGAGGGAACCACAGGGGGGATACAAAGTGAATAAAGTGTAATTAATTAAAAAAAAAAAGAAAGCCAAGTCATACTTCAGACCCCTGTTTTATGAGTGAGTTGGTCTACAGTAAGAGCAAAGTGGAAAGGAAAAGAGCCTTTCTGTACAATAAAACAGGCATTTATAGAAAGGTCTGCAGTAGTACTGCTGTCCAGGGCCAACTTCAAATATATCTGTGATAATTTTCACTTATTTAGAGTATAATAATTCAAGTCTAAAGTAAACAGTAAAAACAAAAGCAAAGTGTCGCGTGCAGGGACCTCTGAGCACAGAATGTAAACATAGTAAATTCAGCCCATGGCCTCTGTGATTCACAGCACATCTCTATCTTATTTCACACTGGATACAGAAAGGCATAAAACCCCTGCTCTGAAGGGAATGTTGTGGTATTTTCCTTAGCACAAGGGATATTTAGAACACTGTATTATTATTATAAATTCTTTTAAATGACAGTTCAGGAGGAGTTTTATGTACATCAGGTAATTGACAAAATATTACCATTTCAATACTAGTTTCTGCTGTTTATAGATGTACAGAATTATGTGGAAGGAAAATTATAATACTGAACTAACTGTGCAGTGCCTTCCAAAAAAGAATAAATCCTCACAGAAGGTGAGAACTCAGAAAGTGCACATTTCACAGCCTTCAGAATGAGTCCAGTAAATTCTAGATTCTATCAAAGACACACATGCATGAAAGATAGCTGGAGATAGGAGCTGGCCTCCAAGCTGTAGGATCCTTACACTTTAGAAATACACTGTCCTTCCACCAAGCAGACAAGGAAGTGACAGCAGTCGTAAAGAACAGGCTCTATGAAGGATGCTGCTTCTTAGAGCAAAGGAGGAGAGGCAGCCCAGAAACCCACTGGTGACAAATGGACACTCCAAAACTACAGTCTGCCATTGATCCACATGTTCCATTTTAGCACACATCTCTGATTAATACTATACAAGGTGATATTTGGGGTAAGGAAGAAGTGTTTCTCCATGAGATCATTAAATAATATCAACATGCACAATGGTAATCAAAACACTAACCATTAGATTCAGATCTCATGCGAAGCCCTAAGTTGTGCTGATAAGTCACACAAAGAAGTTCTGATGAACAGCAGACGTGTATTTCCAGGAGATGATGAAGCCCAAACCCTCCCATCACACAGTGAGTGTGAGCACATCAGGGTCCAGCTCAGTCCCCATGTCCCTGTACTTGTGAAAAGAGCCTATGGACCTGTCATGCATGTAAAAGCACAGCCCAACAGTGGGCAGGTGGTCACACTTGATAAAAGGTTTTCACTTGGTTTTGTATTCACTATCCCATGCTTTTATCATTTATTTTACCATAAAAGGCTCACGCTGCAAAAGCATGATGAGAACTCACATAAAAGCTGTATGTAGTAGCGTGGCTCTGATTTTAGTGCCCCTATGATGGTATAGGAGATGAAAATAAGAACATCTAACACATGTGTGCTTTCCACACCACACATTACCAGCATACACACACATCATATACACACATACATCTCACACTCTCACACACACAGACAGGCACACACAGAGATCAATACACTAAAGCTTGAAACATTTATCACAAGACAGTGTGCCGCATCACTCCAGAGCAGCCAGTTACATACCGCGTCTACCTTCTGGTGTCATCCAGAACAGACTTGCATTATCTAAGTTTGCATAAGAACAGCAGGGTGCTCCCATAACAATGACATGACCCAGAAATGCATTTCTCACAATGCACCTCCATCATTAGCTGACACCTAACCATCATTAGAAAACTGCCAATACATAAGGCAGATGGGGGCAGGCTGAATTTCTTTATGGCAAATGGTGGTTTATTTTGAAGAGAAAAATGGGGAGGAATGAAATGTAGCAAAAGAAGAAAACCACTAAGGCAGCAATGGCTTTCTGAAGAGCAGTTTAGAAGCTCATTTCAACAGCCCTTAAAACAGGAATGACCTCAGACTTAGCCTCTTCAGTCCTATGACTGTATTAAAAGGAAGTCATGAATGTATTCATCAGTGTAGACATAAGTGTGTTCATTGAAGGACTGCTTATAATGACAATAAAATAAAAGAAAAAAAAACTGTCTTACCAACAGTGTCTTCTCTCCTTTTGGCAATAAGCTATGAACATTTCAACGTTGGCACGGAGGCTTTAGGCAAGACAGACCTGGGTTCAATTCTACCTGTATCGCTAGTATATTTTTAGAACATTTTAAAATAAGTTACATGAATTTAATCATTGCTTATGGGTTCCTTCCAGGTATACAGCTGGTTAGATCAATGACAGATGAAATAATTTATCTTTCATAAAAAGACATGTATCACCTTTATCATATGTCAGATTTCTACAGACACATATATATATATCCCTGATCTATTCAACTGATTCATTTAGGTGATGCACAGGGCTTGACTATGGCAAATTTACAGCACACAGGACATTGTTTATAATTGTCTCATGCTGTGAGTTTCCTAGAAATTGGGAACAGATTCTTGGATTTCTTTTTCCATTAGTATTTTGGAAGCAAGAAAAAGTATATTTGTGTCTTAGGAGATGGATCTCTTGGTAAAGCATTTGCTGCACAAGCCTGAGGACCTGAATTTTGTCCATAGAACCCACCAAAAAAAGTAGAGTGTGTTTGTGGGGGTGTGTAGCGGGGAAGACTACAATTCCAGAGCTGGGAAGAGCCTTGGTTTGGACCAGTTGCAAGGCAAAGAACTCACCACTCTCCAACCCTAGGACAAAGACTTTAACACAGCCTTGCAGAGGACCGCTTTTTAAATGCCAGGAATCTAAACAGAATCTGTATGGTATCTATTGGCTATTTAATTACAGTAGGTCTGGGTCATTTTAATCATAGTAACAGACTATATACATGGTTTCACTTCACAGCAGAGCTCAAAATATCATCTGGATATAGTCTTTGTCTCCACAAAATCTTAAATATCTCATTTTATTATCAAATTAATTTTTGCCAGGTGTGGTTGTGCAGGTCTTTAATCCCAGAACTCAGGAGGCAGAGGCAGAAGGATTTCTGTGACTTTGGGGCCAATCTAGTCTACATGGTGAGTTTCAGGCCAACCAGGACTACACAAGGAGACCCTGTGCCAAAAGCAAAATATTTACCCAATAAGTTTCCCTGACCCATTCGCTGAATTCATATTTTATCCAAGTCAATTATAATAATTATGACTATTAAACTATAAGCTTTAATCTAATGTTAAATAGCTGGTGATGAAAGCATTGAGGTCTGGGAATGTAGCTGCTGGGGAATGTTTGCTTGGCATGTAGGAAGCTCTGAGCATGATCCCTGACATGGCAAAAAAAAAAAAACCCACTTCAAATAGTATATTATTTTGTATCCAATATTAATAGAGCTAATACAAAGCACAATTTTAAAACATTAGCCATGCTAAAAGCTGTCTGAGATGCTAATAGTAGAGAAAGCCACATTCCTGAACTGCTAATGCTGGTCATCTGTCTACAAGCTACACTGCCAAGTCTTGGATTTTCTTCCTCTTCCCCCAATAGCTTAAACCTGAGCAGTGTAGGAAGATGACTTCATGCATGTTTCTGATATTCATATCACAATATTATCTACTTGTTGAGAGCATGATTTTAAAATGCAGGCAAAATGAATGATTCTATGCTCCTCATTTTATAAACCTGTAAGAGGTCAGCAACCTGGAACAACAGAAGAGATAAGCATTTCTCAAAATACCCTTAAATTACTGCAGTCGAGATTCCAGGATGCATCCTTCGCCATGAAGAACAGTAAGGTCTTCCTGTAAAGACCCAGACAAAGCCCAGCATGAGGAACCCAGCCACTCCTCTTCTCCAAACGCTTCCTTCATACCTATTTCCCAGGCCCGTGGGGTGCTAAATTTCTATGTCCCATCTTGTACAATGCCGTGTCCATGCTGAATGTAGAACCAGTCTCTGTGGTTCCCAATCAGTATGATATTGCAAGAGACATCCAGACAGAGCAGATCTTAGGAACAGCACCAGTATACTATTCTATCTCTTTAGGGATTGACCTTACAGAAACAAGAGGATTCCAGGAGCTGAGCCACTTGGATCCTGCAAATGATGGAGCAGCTGGAGACCAAAAGCCATCACCACTTACTGTTTCTATGTCCTTTCTTCCATACCCTTGCTTGTTAAACTGTGGTCCCCACATCAATAGTACAGTCTACCCCAGAAAAACAGTGAGGAGCTCAACTCTCAGACCCGGCCCTGGATTTACTGAACTAGAATCTCTCTGAGCAACACTGACACACCTCAAGTGTGAGAGCCACACCACAAAAACTAGGATTTAAATAAAAGCTGGGGACAAGGCTCACTTAGTAAACCATGAGGAACTGGTTTTTATTTCCAGGACTACATAAAAGCTAGACACAGAAATGTATATCTGTACCACTAGAGAGGCAGCAATGGGAGATCCCTGAGACTTGCTGGTTTACCAGACTGGTTGAAGCTCCAGGATCAGAGAGAGACTGTCTCAAAGAACAAGATGAAGAGTGAAGAACACACCCAAGACTACTCACTGATCCCTATGTACACCAACATACATATACAAACACATGTGTACATGCAAAGTAAAATCATTTGTTTATGTTCAGAAACTTCATGATGATAGAAATCAATCTGGTGCTTTCTCAAAAAATTGGGAATAGCATAACCTCAAGATCCAGCAATACAACTCCTGGGAATATACCCAAAAGATGCCCTGCCATCCAGCAAGGACATTTGCTCAACTATGTTCATAGCAGCTTTATTTATAATAGCCAGAATCTGGAAACAACCTATGTTTTCCTTAATGGAGGAATGGATGCAGAAATTGTGGCACATTTACACATCTGGATACTACTCAGTTATTAAAAACAAGGAAATCATGAAATTTGCAGGTATATGGATGGAACTAGAAAAGATCATCCTGAGTGAGGTAACCCAGAAACAGAAAGACAGGCATGGTATATACTCACTAATAAGAGGATATTAGCCATATAATATAGGATAGCCATACTAAAATCTACAGACTTAAAGAAGGTAAACACTAAGGAGGACCCTAGGGAGGATGCTTAAATCTCATTCAGAAAGGCAAACAGGATAGACGCCAGAAGTAGTGGAAGAGAGGAAACAGGATGGGAGTGTGCTATAAAAAGGCTCCACCCAACAGAGAATGGAAGCAGATGCTGAGACTCAGGGCCAAACTTTGGGCAGAGCACAGGGAGTCTTATGAAAGAAGAGGGGTAGAGGGATAGAAGGACATGGAGGGGACAGAAGCCCCACAAGGAGACCAACAAAGCTAAAAAAAAAAAAAAAATCTGAGCCTAGGGGGTCCTGCAGAGACTGATGCACCAACCAAGAACCATGAATGGAGAGGACCTAAACCCTCTGCTCAGATATACCCTATAGGCAGCTGAGTCTCCATGTGGGTCCCCAAGAAAGGGGAGCAGGGGCTGCCTCTGTCATAAACTTGATTGCCTGCTCTTTGATCACTTGCCCCTGGTAATGTGGGCTAACCAGGCCACAGAGGAAGAGGATCCAGGCAGTCCTGATGAGACTTGATAAACTATGGGCAGGTGAAAAAGGAGAATTCCCCTTCTTAGTGAACTAGGAGAAAGGGACAGGGAGAAGAGGGAGAGAGGATAGGACTGGGAGCAGTTGAAGGAGAGGGCGTCAATTAGGATATATAATGAATAAACTGTGAAAAAATTAAAATTAAAAAAGAAAGAATATGAATGAGTTATTACATTATTAAGTGACTTCATCAGTCATTCAGGTAGTCTTCATTCTATACATGCAATGAGCATAATTTGTTCAGAAAGCTATGGACCAGATACGAACTCCTTTTGCTCATTTCTAACTTTCCTGATGCTTTATGATCCCTTCTAGCTGGCCTCACCGACATTAACAAAGCAGCCATAAGGAATCTCAGAAATGCCATCTTGCTTCAGCAGCAGCTACCAGTACCAATCCCCAGTGCCTAGCTTCTGCTCTGTGAAGTGCTGAGCCCTGCAAAGAGAACCACAGGCACATGGGCACCAGGGGAGAGGGCTGTCAGCTGGTACCCATCCATAATTCAATAGCCCCATTACGGCTACAAACTTCATGCAGGGTATGAGGTGCACACCAATGACCTCTGTCCTAAAGAAATTCACACAGGTGGGAACAGGCACATAAGTAAGTACTATGAGAGTGGCACCCTTAAGATGAAGACTGGTGACTACTGGACATGGGCAACTATGCAGGACACGACTGTCCACCCTGTGCTGCAACCGGCCTCACATCATCATTCTGATTCCCTGACTTTTCACTCTCATCTTGGCTAAAATTGGCCACTAACAGTACACTGTATGACACAGGGTGAAATGTTTATTTGGCAGACTGTTTTGTTAATTTGCTGACCAATCCTGAGTCACTTCTCTACTTCCTGTTGCTGGATGTATCTATGGATATGTGCATGTACGTGTGTCTGCCATGCTTGCAATTTGTGTGGGGACCAGAGGCTGATGTCAGTGCTCTCTCTGTCTCTCTCCCGCAACCCCTCTCTCTCCATCTTATTTTTGAAGACAGGGTTGCTCACTGGACCTAGAGCTCATTACTTAGGCAAGCCTGGAGGAACTGCCTCTGGGTATCTTCAGCATCTAGGCTACAGACATACGCTGCCATGGCCTGCTTAAACATGGGCGCTTGAAATCCAGACTGGAGGAGCCCATGCTTTCACCACAAGCACCTGGCTCTGGGTCATTGTCTAGGCACCCTCTTTCTCACCTCCTCTGGCCCCACCCTTCAATGTTTCCACACCAGCTACCACTCTTGTTCTGCACAGCACTGAAATGTGCCAAACAACAGTCTTCTAAAAGCTCCTCCCTGGTTAGCTTTGGTTAGAAGATGTGCTCTCTGAGACACATGGAGGCAACCCTGCAGTACTCCATGTACACCAGTTCTTCTAGTGGAGCCCAGCCAAGACCATATGCCCCTGCTCCTGTCTGAGGAGCCAATACAATCCAGGCTTTTATAAGCTAAGTAGATACTTGTGCCTGCACAGACATGTCCACCACACCAGACAGCTGCTCTCTGAGAGTTGGCATCAGCATCTGAGATGTAGGCTGTTCCATCATCCTCAGCCCTGAGTGACTTCAAAGAGCAGAAACTCTGCCCAATCCACACCACATGCATCTGGGCCTTAAGCATAAGACTGGCTTAGTTTCTGCCACTGAGATTTTATACTCTTCACTACAGTATCACCTGAATTCTTCAGGCTGCAATCCCTGATTTGATGAGACACACAAAGGAATAGGAAGCCAGATGAGATGTCCATGTTTGTGGTGAACTTCTAAAGGCTCAAATGCATAACCCAGGAACAGCTGCCCAGGGCACATCAGCAGACAAACTGAGGACAAGAAACACCCAGTGACAGGCCACAACCCCTGTTTAAGCACAATCAGGACCAAGCTATAAGACCAGATTCTTAATACAACACTCTCTGTCCAACCCCCAAGGCTTGACGGGTACTGGAACCCCACTTCCCACTTCACTCATTCAGATAAAAATGCTCCTTCACTAAACTAAGTTGCATGGGGGAAATGCCTTCTAAATTATTTTGGCACTTATAAACTGTTGGGAACCAGGATAGATACATATGGTCTTTGGAAAGTGAAGGATTCTTACAGAACAATCCTAGAAAATTTATAAGCAGTCAAGCGTGTCTCCGCAGGCATTTAAAGATGAAATTGATGCTATAAAGGCCAGATAGTCAAAAGCATTTACCAAAGAAAAAAGCCTTTGGCCAAGGATAACACAATTTATGGGGAAAATAATTCAAATATGAAAACTATCCAATTGTTATGGTTGGAGAATGAATTAAATGAGCTGAACAGTAGCATGCATGGCTACTAATAATAATATATAAGTAAAGAAATGATCATCTTTCAAAAGCAAAGCATGTCTTCATGATAAAAACAGAAGGCTGCTGTAGTGTTTATTACAAGGTGACCAGAAAGTGAGTCTCTTAAAGTAATTTAGAAGCTAATGTGCTCGTATCATCCTTGAATACAGGACACACTGGAAGTGAAGTCCAGGTAACTCCTGTCCACAGCCACAAACGTGCCCCAACACAAACCGATAGCTCTGCTGCCAAACGGCATGCTGCAGGCCAGAAGTAAGCAAACAAACCTTTTCTCTCCCCTCCCCTGCCTGAGGAACACGGTTGCCTTCACCATGCACTACCAAGAGTGGCTTCTAGAAGGTCACCGTGCAAATGCAGATCACAGGCCAGCAAGTCCCCGTGCCTGTGGCAGGATTGGCTGCTGCTGAGGCAGGCCTGGCACCTTGCTCTCTTCTCACTGCAGAGGAGTATTCACAGAAGATCCAGTCTTCCCTGGAGTGGGATGCAGCCAGGAAAACGAGGCCCTTCTCCTACAGTGGTGCCTTGGTTTTGCATGCTGTAGGCAGGAACATTATACAGCCTTTTCTATCAATACAATACCCTAGCATAAGCTGAGTGGGCTTGGTGACACCTAGGCAGGAACTTGGAACACACAGAGGAATCAATCCTCAGCTTCTCCAGGCCTGGGGAGGGCAATGGCGGTGGGGACCTTGCAGTAAGGGTAACCTTCGCTTGACACCTGGCAGAGGCGGAGGGAAAGCAGGAGGCCGTCAGCAAGGTCCTGCTGGCCTCAGGTTTCCTGATCCTCTTTTTGGGAAGCTTCTGAAGTAGGGTAAATCAGTTTCAGCTGGCCTCCTCTGAAGTCTGGCTTTGATGTTTTTCTCTCATTTCTCCACTAAGCTTGAAAAGAGGTCCCTTTTAGAACTCATGTCGTCTCTGAAGGACTTTATCGTAAGCCAAGGGGAAAAAAAAACCAAACTACCTCACAGCTACTTAAGAACTTATGGTACAGACATTACCTACTTTAAGGTATTTTCATAAACTCTTGGTCTTTTTTAATACTGCTAAATGTGTGTGTGTGTGTGTGTGTGTGTGTGTGTATGTGTGTGTGTGCACTATACACACGTCAGTATGTATGTTTGCACATATCTGGGAGCAAGTACTCATATGTGTGTGCCTGAATAGGCCTAATGTTGACATTGGATTTCTTTCTCAATCACTCTGTTTTATTCATTGAAGGAGTCTTTCGCTGTAACTGGACATCAGCAATTCTGGCTAGTGTAGCTACCCACCCTGCCCTGGGAATCTGTCGTCTCTGTCTCCCTGCTGCGATTACACCAGCCATCCCTGCCTGGTGTTTATCTAAACTCTAGTCCTCACTCCGGTGTGGCAAGGGCATTATCATGGAGCCAACTTCCTAGTCCCTTGTCAAGTGTTTTTAATAAAAATACAAATGCATAAGCACCTGTAATGCTGGCCTACCATAAGGCCAGCAGAGAAACCAGTTAAGCGCGCAGAGCCTCTTATTCAGCCACGATTCCGGACGTCTCTCTGAGAGGTGTGGGCTCTGTGTGGGCTCTGTGTGGAACTGGGGATGGGAGCGGGGGTAGGCAGTGGTGGCAGGAGCAGCCTGGATGAGGCAAAGGACCACAGTCCACTAGGCCGTCCCCAAGAAAGGACTTTCAGACTCACTGGGCGACCTTTACAGCACCACTTCGGGGGAGGACGACTGTCTTCTAAGGTGCGAGGTCTTAAGCCATCATAATTGTTACATCTGAGATCTGTGTCTTTCCCCATGGCAGCCCTAACTCTGCAATGCCAGACACTGGCACAGTGAGCAGCCTTCTGTCAACAGGACTGAAAATGCTTACTGAAAATGCTTGGCTTCTTAGTAAATGCTAAAATGTATTCATTTTATTTTTAATATTTAAGGATTTTCTGTGTGTGTGTGTGACACTTGCAGGCCAGATGAGTGTTAGATCCTCTGGAGCTGGAGTTATAGGAGCTTGGGGACTGCCAGATGTGTGTGCTAGGAACCCAACTTGGGTCCTCTGCAAGAGTAGCAAGTGTTTAACTGCTGAGCCATCTCTGTAGCCCCCAATGTTTCATTTTTAAATTAAATACTTAATATTTAAGAGTGCAAAATATCTTAAAATATAGTAAGTGTTAAAATTTTATTAATTAGTTTATAAAGGCAAACAGTGTTGTAGTAGAAAGTCTTGGTGTCTTTAAAGACTCAGTTATATTATGTAAACATGTTTTTGTTTTAATCCCAGGTGTGGGGTATGGGGCTGCTTTAGAGTGTTCACAGCAGCAGACTGTTTGCCTTGCGTGGGCTCTGAGAGGGGCTCTTTGCCAACCGTAAATAGTTTAATTCTGAGGACCCTAGGGAGGGAATAAACACCAGCGTGTAGAGAGAGAAAGGGGCTCTGAGAAAAAAGAATGCTGCTGATTCTATTGATGAAGTTTGAGGAGAAGAAGCTGAAGATACCCTGAAATAAGGATTGGACTTGCCCAAGGAACCCAACGATCCTAACCAGCAGGAAAAGAGAACTATGCTCCATTTCCCCACTATCCCTCTCTCTCTCCTACATAGGGTCTGGGGGCTGGAAAAGAAGTAGAAACCAAAAACCAAATAAAATAGGTTTTAAAAACATATGCCTGCACAGTGCTGCTAGCTTTTTATCAACGACACTATTGTGCAGCTTTGAGTTATGGATGACAGCATATAAGTACATTTATTTTTAATACTATTAAGCATAATGATCTTTTAATAACACCCCGGGTTAATACTTTATTTGCCTAAGTCATACACTGGGTGATGCCCATCTTAGTAGATGGGTTTTACCAAATTTAACAGCCATTTGTGGAAAAGCTCTCATATATTAAATATGTTCCTAAATGCAGACTAATGACATAGACTTTGGGAAGTTCAGTCTTATGGGAAGTAAACATCAAAAAAATGCCAGTAGGAGATGTCGAATTAAGTGAATTAAGTGCTTGCTATACAAGTGTGAGGACTGACTTAGGGTCTCAAGCACCCACACAAAAGTTGGGTGCAGAAATGTGCATCTGTGACATCAGAACTTTAAAAGACAAGGGCCACGTGTAGCTGGGTGACCCACCAACCTAGCAAAATTGGTGAGTTCTAGGTCCATTAAGAGACCCCTTCTTAAAAAATACAGTAAAGAGCACCTGAGAGAGACACATGACTCTGACCTCTGCCTTCCACATACCTGCACACACATGAACGCCTACACATTTATACATGACACACAGAGAAAATGCTGGTAAGTGTTATAGCCATGATACATACCAAATGTTGAGGAAAGAATAACAGAGAGAGAGAGATTAGAGGGAAAAAAGGTTAGGGATGGATGCTACATTCCAGGCAGAGGCAAACACTTGAGAAGAAATATAAAAACAGACAAATACACAGACGCTCAATGGCTCGGAGATCCCCATTTCGGCATAACAGTGAAACAAATCTTCTGCATTGCTTTGAGCATATGGAAGTGCAGAATGGAACCCAGAAAGTGGTTTGTGTCTGTCCTACTAGACAATTTCTACCTCTGTGAATCAGAGTTGGAGTCATTTATAATTGAGTGCAAGCTTTCAACAAGTAACATAAAAACTAAACATACTCTACAAATCCAATGCTTTATTTCATAGAATATAATCAGTTAGCACCAAGGATATACTTCTTTTCTTTTTTTCTCCCTACCCAACAAACAAAATCCAGTTAAATGGAAATAATTTTGTCAAAGGCTTGAGAGGCTGTGGAAATCTGTTCTTTGGTAGTTAGCATGACAGGAATTAGCACTGGGATTGTAAGTGGGCTTCCCTCCAGTAAAACAAAACCTCCTGGAATGGGATCCGCTGTCATAACTTCCGCCTGACAGATGAAATCTGTGCTATCATGTAGAAGATCTAAAAATAGTGATTTCTTACAGTTCCTGTTGAATTCTTTGCAAACTTTCCAGTACCCCTTTAAAGGATTTTATTATAGATGCAAGCATGATGGTTTACAAGACAAAGAATAGTAATCCTAATGTTGGGCTGGCTTGCTAGCTCAGTCAGTAGCGCGCTTACCTAACAGGCAGGAGGCCCTGGGTTCCATCTCAAGTGCCACCTATGTCAGGCATGATGGTACATACTAGTGATCCCAGCACTCAACAGGCTAAGGCAGGAGGATCAGAAGTTCCGTTCCCAGGCTACACAGAGTGAGTTCAATGCTAGCCTGTGCTACAAAAGAGTCTGTCTCAAAAGAAAAAAAAAAAAAATCATGTATGACTTAGACGTCTCTCTTTCCAGAGTTTGAAAATAAAGTTTCAAAAAAAAAAAAACTATGTTTGGTCCCAAAGATACATAAATGACAGTGCAGACCCTGCCTGATGGCAGCTGGGAGCCAGGCACACGTTGTGTGCATTGCCCCCGCATTCCTGAGATTCCACATACATTTGGCACTTGAGATTCCTGACTTCTGCACAGCAGACATCTATCACCGCTGCCCAGAGGTCCCAAACGCCTTGTCAGGCTCAGACCCACCGCTCTCACGGAGCTCTTAAACTCCTCTGCCCTCATCTTAGAGAAAGGTTCCCTGTGTCCAGGACCTCTTTTTGTTTTGTTTCTCAGAGAAGCCACTGTGTGGGTCAGTCTACTGACCAAAACAATTTGTATGTACATTTTTTAAGAAAACCTTGAAGCATCATAAATTAGAATTTTAAAATCAGATATCCCATGTAACTCTCAAATAGCTTAAATCTGAAAGGGGAGGCAGTTTATAGCATGTGACTATAGCTGAGCAGCAAAGGCCTCAGGAGACAAGGCATGTGTCTTCCACTCTGCCATTCTCAGCCTCCATGCTAAGGCCAAATTTCAGTACCATTCACCACCCTAGAATGGACACCTGGGTTTCACCTAGCTGGACCTTGTGCGTGCCGAGTTGGTGAATTGTGAAATGTATGCAGTAGCTCTTCCTAATCTCACACCACACCTTGACATGCATGCGTGATCACCATGGTGATGGCTGCCTTGTTCAGCTAGTTCATTCTACATCCATACACGGAGCACCTACTGCGTACTGTGACTAATGCCAGAGTCTAAGGACAATGTGATTCAGCCCTGCTCTGAAGTGAGTCCTGCAGCTACATCAATCTCCACTGACTCCAGTCAGAGTCTCACAGAAGGAATCTCCTGCCCGGAGGATGCTCTGAAGCTGACACACACATCACTGATCCTGCCTGAAACTCTTCAGCCTAAATCTCACTCTTCTTTTCCCCTACTCAGAGAGAAAAGGCAAGATTTCATAGCTCCTCTTTCAGTTTTCCACTGAAATTCCACATAGTTCTTTATCATCATCACCATTATTATATTTGTCTGTTTCTGAGACAGAGCCTCATGTATTCCAGGATGACCTCAAATTGACCAAGCAACCAAGGAGTACTTGAGGAACTGATCATTCTGCTTCCACTTCTAAGTGCTAGGATTATGGATATATGTCACCAGGTCTGGTTTATGTGATACTGGGGATGGAACTCCAGACCTTGTGAATGCTAGTAAAGCATTCTACCAAACTATTTCCATCCTTCAAATGGTTATTTAAGGTCATAGGTGGGTATATACATGTGTATCCTATCTTTGAAATAATGTTAAAGCAGAAACAGGAAGTGGATAAAGTATTCCCAGTCATCTTTTGGTTTTTTAATAAACACAAGTAAGAGGGTCCTGCAGACCACCCTGAGATGCCACTAGTAAATCTCCATCTTTCTTGTCTTCATAGTGGTGGAGTAAGTACTGAATAAAGCCAAACTTGTCAGGGGCAGGCAGGGTTGAAGAAGTTGAGGACAGGCAATACTAGTTAAAGAGAAGAACATGAACAGGAAAGAGAATCTAGCAAACAGTATCCAAAAACCTCCTGTGCCTAAACTATGAATTCAAGTTGAGGTCTAAATGTGCTTTATTGTGTGTGCCTTTTATTTTGTGCTCTGTCTTAATTATGGTTTCTATTACCATGATGAAATACCAGGACAAAAAGACACTTGGGAAGGAAAGGGTTTAATTTGCTTACAGTTTCACACAGCAGTATATCATCAAAGTAAGTCAGGGCAGGAACCTAGAGGCAGGAGCTGATGCGAAGGCCATGGGGGAGTGATGCTTACTAGCTAGCTCCTCAATTGCTTGGTCTGCTTTCTTATAAACCCAAGCATCACCCACTGTGTCCAAGACAATCCCACATCAATCACTAATTAAAACTTGCCTACAGGCAACTTTTATGGAGACATTTTCACCCTCCCCAGGTGACTCTAGCTTGTATCAAGATGACATAAAGGAGCCAACACAACCTCAATGGCCCATAAAATGCTATCTTTCTCTAACCTGAGTAGAGCCCTCTGCCTCTCCACCATGTCTGTGGCCCTCTGGGTAGGATAGGGTGTGATAGCTGAAGACTCTCAGAGCTCAGCACAAGTGCTGCTGAAGAGACCCTCCACCTTCTCCAGCTCCCACATGCAGAGGAATAAATAAAATGTGAATTCTTTAGCAGGACACCCAAGGCCCTCCAGAGCCCAGATCAACCAACCATCCCTTCCAGGTAATAGCAGATCTGCCTTACTGGCATTAAGGGTAATGTACCAGCTGTCAGGGCAATAGGAAGAGGCTTGGGGTCAAGATGACATTTATTTATGTCATTGTATTATGGAAAATGCAAAAGTATTTCTAAACCTTCCTCACAATTAACATAAGGGAACTTATTAATGCAGTCTGTTTAATTTGATTTTAAAACTTTTTTATCGAGGCATGGTAGCTTATAGCCCAGATGGCCTCAAACGTATCACATAACTAGGGAGAACACCTTAATCTCCTGAGTCTCCTGTCTGCACATATTGCACACTCACAATACTCACAATCTCAGGAGTGTACCATGTCAGGCTCATGTAGCTAGGTATGAGCCCAGCCTTTGTGAATGTTAGCAAGAACTTTACCAACGGAGACACAGCCCCTGTCCTAGGCTTTCCTTTTAAGAGTCAAGGATCCACAGAAGACTGCAAAATGGCAGCTGTGAGTTAATTACAGTGGTGAGCAGTGTCGTGGGTGACAGTCACAGCTGAGTCCAAGGAGCATGATGCTCCAGAGCTGGCAGGGGGGTAAACAAACAGACACGTTGACTTGCGATGTTCACCCCATCTGTGCAAGTCAAAGACTAGGACTAGAAAAGAGGCTCAGTCACTGCTGTGATGACGATGGTCCCTCAGACCTGTCCCCATTGCCTGGGCTCCACAGCCAACTCCACAGAGGGAGCTTCCAGATCAGCTACGTCAAGGATATCACACAGGAAACACTGACAATGTGGATCTAGGCAGATTTATCCCAACCAGACTTCCAGCTGCTGGCAACAACATTGTCACCCTTGAGCAGAAGACCAGACAAATCTCTGGCAGATCTAACATCCCCAAGATCTTCATACCTCTGGGGCTGAGGTCAGCAAGCTGTGGAGACTCATTCACTGTGGTTGCTGCCTCAAGGCAAGGAAAACTTGAGATTTTCTTTAGCGGGGAGGCAACAAATCTGCCCACTTTACATAATGCTGAAGTGGGAACAAGATGCAAGTCCCTTCGCAGGACATCTAATGAACTTCACCCTCTCATCCATCTCTTTCTGCTCCCTGTCAATCAGTAGCCCCTGGATGCATCATGCCAGAACTCAGAACCAGAGCAGGGAGCCACACAGACACATGACTCAGGCTCTGTTCTCTCCCTGCTCTGTGACACTGACCCAGCTGCTTAAACATTAAGACAAAGGCACGAGATGGGTGAGGACACAGAGACAGTCTTACAGGAGCTGTGGCTTCATTTACAGGACACTCCAAACAGAAGAACAGCGACTGTCAGGGTGGAGCGGAGAGACTGACTCCCGAGGACTTGGGCAGTTTTACGGTGAGATGATCAGAGTATTTTGAAGGCAGTGGGTAAAAAACTCATTAAGGGATATAGTTAAAATCTGTGTGTTTTATTATATGTAAATTACACTTCAATTAAAAAAATAAAGAGACTGAGAAAAATAACAATAAAATATTTTAATGAGGTGTAATTTAATAGTCGATAAAGAATATGATTTTATAATTCAATTAAGTAAGTCTTTATTGATAGTTCCTTCATAATAGCACAGTACTTTTCTATTAAAGTGGATTTTTCCCTATGTAGCGTCAATTGTTAAAAATATGAAATATGTAAAAAAGTAAAAAAAAATGTTAACTTCAACATCTGATGATACTGCTTGTGCTTTTCTTTATTGACGTCTGGATATTTTCCTACACACAGATTTTGTTTTAGATTACCGTGCTAACTCAAACATGTAGGGGGAAACATTAAGAATTAATTTAAAAGATAAAGAATTTAAATTTAAATTCTTAATTAATTTATAAGTTACAGTTAATAGACACTGATTAAAAGTAAGTATGTTTAGGGAATGTCACACGACTCTGAGTCTAAAATGCAAAGAAAGGCGTGTACTGTGGAATCCTGGCCTGACGACTGATGGGCGCACCAATGCACACATGCATGTTTGGGGCACCTGCTACCTCTGTCACCGAGGACTTAGTTTTCTTCAGTCTGTTCTGAGTGACAGGAGAAGCAAACTTTCATTTTTCATGATAATGTCCAAATTTCTCACCATGCATATATGTTTATTTTAGTTATATTACTACATGAATATATACATAGACATGGTATATGGATTATTCATTAATTTGAAATAAAGACCTAAAGAGACACATTTTGTCCTATTACAAGGAAATGTTGTAAATGGAGAAAATCTAAGGGGTCAGCTGCAGGAGGTCACACCGCTGACCAGTTACTGAGTCTGTCTGATGATCTAAATCCATCCACACACACCTGCCATAAGGTACATGGTAATTAAATGCTACAATTAAGTGTGCAAGCCATAAACTTATGAATGTAACATTCAACACTAAAGGAACTAATTAGAATAACATACAAGTTACTTTAAAATTAAGCCAACAAATCAAAGGTCTATTTATAGAGAACACAGTTTTCCTTTGCCTTGATGTAATAAAGAGCTACCGGCACTTAACACAACTACTCTAATGGAAATTAATGCACACACTTTCTTTTGTGTGCTTTGATAGTTCTGGGATGAAGTGGTGCACTTTGCTCATCTGAACTGCATTTGTTCTTACCATCCAAGACCCTCAGCCCATCAGAACTACCACCATTAGAGCGCTCTCCATTGCTCTAAGCAAGCAGAGCTCTCTGTGTTGCCCGTTGACACTGTTACACTGGCTTAAAGCATTTCAATTATTTTTCCATGAAGTGGTTTCTCTACAAGTAAGTTTATATGAATGAAGAGCATGACCCATTATCCAACCTAATTAAGGACCAGTAATGAAGAATCTCTTAGGAGTTCTCCACCAGAGAGTAGCTCACAGTTCTACCAAAAGAAAAGCATGCTTTTCTTCTAATATAAACCAAACCTTGCCCCTAAATCACTGTCAGCTCTGGGGAAGAAACGGCTATGCTCCTGAAAACAGAATCCTTGTTGCTCAAAAAGAGCAAGGGCTCTGCCCAGTTCCTTTCAACCCCCCACAGCCAAACAGTATAAAGAGGTAACACCGTGTTTGACAGTGAAGCAGCAATTAATGAGCTTTCGGAAGTGGCAAAGCCTCCGTGACAGCTGACACCAGGACCCACATATCCTTAGAAGGAAAGTCTTGCTTCATACAAACAGCTTTTAGCTCTGCCAGGTGACATGGATGGAGAGATGTGCCCTGAGGAGGAGACAGCAGGAGGAGCCACTGAAGCAAGGTGCTCGCTTTTCAAAACTCCTTTTTAGAATTTTAAATGTATATGTGTGTATGTGTGTGCACGTATGCTTGTGTGAACACAAATGTGTGTACATGGGAACACATGTGTTTATATTATAGAAGAGCACACATAGGCACATGCCAACGTGCAAGTCAGAGGACAACTTACACTTACAGAAGTCAGTTATCACCTCACAACGGAGTCTCTGTGACCAAACTCAGATCATCAGACCTGACAGAAAGCACCTGCCCCTGCTAAGCCATCTCTCTGGCCTTGGATCATCTCTTTTCAAAACACATTGTTGACATCCACAGTAAGTTCACAAAGCTACAACTGCTGGCCCTTGGACAATCAGGGGTATGCAACACCAAAGGCCAAGGCCAAAAGCAATATAGCAAGGGAGATATATAGATCAAAGCAGAGGTAAGATACTACCACATGCTTGTCAAGATGGCTAGCATCAACAAAGCTAAAGACAACAAGTGCTGGTATATATGGAGACAAGTCCCTGTGCACACTTTGTTGGGAATGTAATATGTGCAGCCATTATGAAAAGCAGGAGGGCAGTTCTTCATAATTAACAGTATAGCCCAGGCACACCATTCTTGGCTATGACTTGAAGGAACTGAATCAGAGCATGAGAGAGACATCAGCACAGCCATGTCCACCTCTGCATCTGCCAGAAGCACTGGAGCATGCACTGTCAGAGAGGACAAAGAGAATGAGGTGTGTGCATGATGGGATGTTGGCCGGGCTCTTTAACAGTAGGAAATCTATCTGCATATGAAAAGATGAGAGGCACCTGTGTTAAGGAGCCAACACTAGGTGAAATAACCCAGCCACAGAAGACAAGCACTGCAGAACTCTGCTAAGAGGAGAATCAACTGTGGTCAAGCTCACAGAACAGAAATGACAAGAGGAGGCAGGGATCAGGTAAGCAAGAGAAGCAGGCTGGGCTGTGCCAGGTGAGTGTCCCAGGCACCTGCAGCTTTGGCTGCAGCTGCACTCAACAGTTCCTTGCATTTAAAAAATCTGCCAAAAGGGCAGCAGATCTCTGTGATATTTCCTGACCCCAAATAAGAAAAATAATTCCAGAAAGAAGAAACAGGCAATGAAAACAAGCAGAAGCAAAGACTGTAAACAGCCTCAGATAAATAAGTAGGATGGCAGAGGAATGGGTACCCAAAGAAACAGGTGGCAGAAAACAGGTGACAACAGGAGGGTCAATGCAATGGAGGAGGAAAACTCATAAGTACTGTCAAGGGGATAAAAGGCAAAGACAAAAAATTACCAAGCAATAACAGCAAGGGAAAATAAAGCCCAGAACACAAACTTCCAGAAGAATCTGTTGAAACAAACAAGCAGCTGGGGATGCAGCTCAGCAGCACAGGCCTCGGCTAGCACACGTGAGAGCCTAGGTTCAAACCCTGCACGGCAAACAAACCAACAATGGTCTGTTTTACTCACTGAGACTGCTAGCAATGTTAACATACAGCTATTGCAGAAAAGCAAACAAACAAAACAAAGAGAGAAACAAAACACTCACAGGCTTGGTGCCAAGAGACTCAGTAGTGGTGTTTGTAAGCTTGGCTGGTTCCCAGAATTCTTAGAGTGCATGTTGTTAACCTGTGATGAGCAGGTGAAGAGACTGGAATGTCCCAGGAACATTCTGATAATGGTCTTTCAGAATATGGTTTCAAGCAGAAACAATCTGTGGTCATGTGAATGCCCAACCCAAGTACCAAAAAAGGAGCAAGCACACACCTCCCTCCTTGGGCCCTCCTAGGCTCTGGTTCAGCTTAACCCACAATTCCCGAGTAAGAGCTGCTGGACAAAAAGCAACTGCTAGTCTTCCCAAGGAGGAGTGAAAACTAAAAGACAAGCAAGTGAGCATAACACCAAAATGTGCCAGGTTAAAAACAATCACCTGGAAGCATCAGAAACGAAGCCAAACTACATTAGGTAGTGTCTGGTTACAAAAGCACAGGGAAGTGAGAGGGGAGAAAGCACATATTCACTCAAAGTCTCCACCAAAACAGCCACACTGACAAGAGTTCAGTCCTTGAAAGGGTGAGATTCAGTTACTTGGAAAACTAATTTATGATCAGTTACCTGGAAAATTCCACTGGATTCTGGAAAATGACCAGATAAATGGGGTGTTACTGGATGTGCTGCGTTAGCACAAATAAATGAATCGGGTGTGAGACAAAGGCATGCCTAATTTGTAGCAATCTTAGTCAGGCGAGCCACAAACTTTCAACTGAGCTGCACACAGAGGTTGACATGCTCACGTAAAATATCCAGGGTCTGACACTCCTTTCCCTCTGTCTTAAGTTTGTGTTTTGGAACATTTGCGTGGACCGTCCTGGCAGAGCATCTCTAATGCAAACATCTTCAGATCAAGCCTGTCCAACCTCAGGACAGATGTCCCAGTGCTCTTGCAGAGGGACCACGGTTCAATTCCTAGTACCTGCATGGTGGCTCACAACTGCCTATAACTTGAGTTCCAGAGGATATCATGCACTCTGGCCTCCACAGGCACCAGGCATGCACACAGTACACATACAGGCTTGTTGTGGATGTAAACATGTTTCGTTTTGATCTCAGGTATGGGATATGGGACTGACTCAGATGGTCCACAGCAGCAAACTATTTGCCTGGTGCAGGCTCTGAGACTGGCTCTTTGCGAGCTGCAGAGTTTAAATCTGAGGACTCTTGAGAGGGAATAAACACCAGGGACCAGAGAGAAAGGAGCTATGAGAAAGAAGAAAGCTGCTGGTGCTCTCCCCTGCTGCTCCTGCTCCTGGTTGCTGTTGATGCAATTGGGTGAGAAGTTGGAGATATCTCTAAATAAATATCGGACTTTGCATAAGGAACCCAACAACCCTAGCCAGAAGGAAATATCTAAGGAACACTACACCCCTTCACCCCACTAAGGTTTCTTCTCTCCTGCCTGGTATTGGGATGTTGAAAGGATGATTGGGTTGGAGAAGGGAGGAAGAGTTATAGAAACCAAAATAAAATAGTATAAAAAGTATGCCAACACAAGCTCTCTCTCTCTGTCTCTGTCTCTCTCTCCCAAACACACATACATCGAACAAAAGTAAATACATTTTTAACAAGAATGTCTAACTTGTATATTTCAAATGTCAATCCCCAGTGTTTCTCAATGTTCAGTTATATAACAAGGGAACATCCAAAAACGTCCTTTGGCAGGAATAAATTTGCCCATGTGACTTGTACAACTTGCTACTATGTAAGTAGGAGGAACCAAAAACCAACAGAAACAATTGATTTTCTACAGCATTCTATAGCAGTGAGGGAGAACATAGCATGGGTGATACCAAAGATTGAAACATTAAAATCACTATCTGGGACACACTTAGAGACACAAATACAATGGCTTTGCACACAATATATTCTCATCACCAGAAATTACTTCCTAGCTACGCTAGGAATATGGCTTTGAGAATGTAAGTGTCAGTGAGCAAGTCAAAGGAGATATGAACTGCTCAAATGTCGAAATTCAGGTGTTTTGTTTTACTTTTTAATTAAAAAAACCTAACAAACAAACAAAAAAACAAAAAACAAAACAAAAAAAACAAACCAAAAACTGAGTTCATTCTCAAATAACATTCTAGGTATATACTATAAAAACAACAATAATAATAAAACCTAAATTCTTGGGGCTGGCCCAACCCATTCAGTGCTTGCCACAGAAGCATAAGGACCTGAGTTCAAGGCCAGACTTGATGCAAAGCCTTGGGCGTGCTGACCCGTGTTTATAATTCCTGTGCTTGGTTCCCTGAGCTTGCTGGCCAGCCAGTCTAGCCCACTTGGCAAATTCTAAGCCTTTCATGAAGGACCCTGTCTCTAATAATCAAGATGGACGGCTCCTCCTGAGGACTGACACCCATAGTTGACCTCTAGTCTCCATATGTGTGCACATCCACCTGCACATACATGTGTACCGACGCAAATTACTTATATGCATATATTTCGCTCACAATTCTCAATATCCTTAAAAAGTCAAAATATCTGTGAGCATCTCAACTTAAAGCTGAAAGCAAACAGAGGTTTCATGGTAAAGCACTAATGGAAGGCCCAGTTAAGATCAGGCCCAAAGAGGCTTGGAATGATTCAACTACAAATGCAGACTGATGCAATGATTGACCTTTAGCCTCAGTTGAAAATTCCGCACAGCAAGTCAGTGCATTACTCTGACAATGGGGAATAGACCTGATACTCAGAGTACAGGCCGCGTCAATCAAAGCTCAGAGCAAATGAATGAATCATTTGCTGGAACATGAAGCAGCTGTTTTTGTAAAATGCCTGAAAACACAATTATAAACATCACTCACATTATTTCAAGTTAACGAAAATTCATCATTGATGATCAACAATACAATAGGGTCTTCTCATTGCAAAACATAGGACAAGAATACTGAGATCTGGCCTTCTGGAGGGTACACTAGTCTGTTTTTACACGGAGATGTAATAAGGTGAATTATCAGTCCTCAAAAAAACATGCCATCGTACAAATCAGTCCACAGACATAATTTCAAAGATTTCCTCAGATCTCCTCATGAGAGAGATGAATGTAATTGCTCCATGTGTGCCATCTTAGTGATATCTTCTTATTCATTCACATACCATGACTTGATATTGAAAGTAATTTTGAAATACATGGTTTATTTTATGTGCCCAGCATCGGAAAGCATTGCCCTATTAATATTACAAACAACAGAAATAGTTTTCTTCCTATTATGGGTCTGTTCACCTAATTTTTCTTTATACAACATGAGTCTCTTTATCCTTTCTAACTTGCTTTTTTTTAAACTGTTCCTACTAGTCATCAATAAATATCTTCTATAAGCCAATGATGTGAATTTTTCTTTAGTAAGATATCAAAAGATATTGAAAGCTTAAAGGTTTGCACTCACTTAGCCAATAAGACGGTGAGAAATGTGTCAGCAGAGGGCTGTGCTCCAGGTCCCTTCTGTGGCCTAGATAAAACATTCTGATCCAAAGCCACATGGGAAGGAAAGGGTTTCCTCAGCTTACACTTCCAGGTCATGGTCCCTCCCTGAGGCAGGCAGGAACTTAGGCAAGAACTCAAAGCAGCAGCCATGGAGGGACACTGCTTGCTTGATGGCTCATCCTCAGCTAGCTTCTGGACACAGCCCAGCATCGCAGGCCTAGGGGTGGGGAGTACCCGAGTTTTCCTACATCAGTCAATCAAGTCTCTGGTCAACTGTACGGAAGCAGTTCCTCAGTTGAGGTTCCCTCTTCCTGGGTCAGTCCAGTCAAGTCGACAAGAGAAGCTCACCAGGTGGTAAGTAGCTGCGGAGAATTTATATAAAATATTCTTGCATAACAAATACCTAATTTTTGCCCCATGATGGATTGAAAGATATAATTTCTAAAACTATGGTTTATTTTAAATGTATACATATAAGCTCTTGCTATTTTGAGTTGATATAATGGGCAGCTATACAGGACCCCTTGTAATGAAATCAGGCCAGCCTAGATATTATTATAAATAACAGCTGATTTTTTCAGACTTTGTATACCAGTGATGTGAAGATCATCGCTTGTAGCTAGTTATAGATCCTTCTCCTCACTCAAAACATTCAGAAAACTTGAAGAAATGGCCTAAAACAATCTGTATTAGTTTTCTATTTGCAGCTATAACAAATTATCATAAATCTAGTTGTTCAAAACACCACAATTATTATCTCACTGTTATGAAGGCCAGAAGCATGAAGTTCTGTAATTTTCTGGGCTACAATAAAGGTCACAGTACAACTCTGTTATCTGTTTGGGAGGCTCCAGGGAAGGCACCTTTCTTTGTCTTTCTCACTCACAGACGCCCGCCTTCCTTCCTTGATTGGTTTTGATATGGTTTGAGAATATCCCACCCCATGTGGTCCCCAACCTAGTGATGGAAGAGGTGGGGCTTAGTAAGGATCACTAGGTCATTGGGGAGTTGCCATCAGAAGATATAATATGCAGATGTAAGACCTTATAGTTCTCAAGATGGGGTTGTTAAAAAAGGAAGGCTGGCCCCTGGTACTCTCTTCCTCCCTGCCCCATCATGTAACCTCTCAACGTCCCCCCACCATTAGGTCAAGTGAGGGCCAGAGAAGCCCTCCACAAAGCTTGCATCATGCTGTTTAGACTGTCCTTTCCCCAAACTGTGAACTAAATAAAACGCTTACCAAGTACATATCTTCAGCATGTAGTTGCAGCAGAAGAAAACTGACTGATAAGTTCATCTTACAAGACAGCCTCCTGGCCAGTGAAATGACTCAGTGGGCAAAGGCTGCTGCAGCCATGCCTGACACTCTGGGTTTGGGATCCAGAGATGAGAAGGGGAGAACCAACTTCTGTACCTGCACAGTGTTCTCTGACCTCACACAAGCACCGTGGTGCAGTCACACAATAAGTTAATGAAGTGTCATACATTTTAAAAAGTCAGTTTCCTTTTTATTTAGCCCTACCCTTACCCCAGAAAAATCCAGAATAAACTCCCCATTCATAATTTAATCAAATACACAAAGTCTCTTTCCTGGTATAAGTTAGCATATTCACAGCTTCCAGGGGAAGACACTGATTCAGCAGCTGGGGCTGGAGGGGTGTGGCATTATCCTGCTTATCAGACCTTGTAGCCTAAAGCTTCCAGCTTAATTCAGCTTTGGGGTTTGTCGCCCATTTCTCGGGCTGATGATTCACACACCACTGCAACTTCAGCCACTGCTCCGTGCGTGCACTGGCGGCCCATCCATCATGCTGACCTCAGTTCTGGGCTGTCATCATTTCTGATGAGCTTTTCCTCCACCTCAACATCATCCCCTCCCTCTCTGATCACAGAGACACTGACAAATCTCAATCTCAAATGTCACATACGATCTGCAGTTTACTCATTCTGGGCACGCAGGGCCACTGTGCCACTGTGCCTTACAAGCGGGGCCATGCTGAGAGGCAGTTCTGCTAATACGCCACCCACTAGTAACTCCTTCAAGGAGCGCTGGTTTCCCTCTTTGTAGCAGATGGAATTTGCCAGCCAGGATTGGGCACCTGGTGTGTTCATTGCTGATAAGTGATCATCAGATCACAGGCTTTCATTTTATTTCTTTCATATTTTTGTATGTGTGTTTTATATCACACACACACACACACACACACACACACACACTGCTTCAGAGTCATGAAGCTTCCAGTGGAATACCTCACATTCCTTCTTAATCTTCTTCTTTTAGATTAAGCCTCCATTTACCTGTCACGGATAGACCTAGTTCCTGTTATCCTCAATTTATTGACTTTGCTCAACCTCCTGTATAGAACCAGTTATAACTGGCTGCCTCCCTAGCTCTCTACTCCACCTTGTTGGCCCCTCTTCAGCCGCTGCACCTGTCATGGCCCCAAACAGAAGGGAAGGAAGGGAGGCAAGAAGAACCCATTAAGAAGGAGCTCTAAGTCTGTGCCTGCAACATTCACTCCTTGGAACGTCACACCACATCCACGCCACTGCTCATGCCACAGGCCTTCGGTTTGCTCGGCTCATTCTGATGTGTGACTGAATCTACCCTCAAGTCCTGCCTGCTCTAACCCAAGTCCCTCTACTTGTTATCAGAGTGGTCCCTGCAACTCGGGCCGTCTTTATTGCCCCAGACTGTGAAATGAATCTGCCAAATTCTATCATATATCCCTATTGTCTATCCAACAGGAAACCCACACACTTCTGTGTAGCCCTCATCCCCTCCCTTCATAACCTCAGCTCCTCTCACTCAACCCCAGGGGACTCACATATAGCAGTCCCTACTTTGCTACTATCCCCACCCTCTCCAAGCCACTCCAGGCTCACAGTGTCCCAGGGTGAGCATCATGCCTCTGGGACAATCACATCCACTCAGAGACCTTGTTTGACTCCACCCCAGGCCATTCAAAGCCATGTTCACATGGCTTCATTGTTCACAGCAGTTGGCTCTTCCTGTGTCCCACTGGCGGCTCATGTCCTGTCACCCACACTAGACTGCAAGTGTTACAGGGGCTTCTTCATTCCCGCTACTCAGAACAATATGCACAGTTCGTGCACATCGGCCGCACTGACGCACTGGCAAGATGTGGAGCAAAGCGTTGTGCTAGAAAGCCGTGATCGTCTGTGGATGTGGAATCACTGTGACAGCCCGGCACCAGCAACGCTGCAGCGGGCCATCCGCCAGAGAAGCACACCTGTGTATGAATTTATATCATTACAGAACTTGAGACTGAACACGGATTTACTGCAAGTTCCCTGACAACCTACGGTCTGAATATTACAAAAGGTAAACAGAGAAAGTCCCAGGAAAAAGATTCTCCGGCTGCCCGAATGACAAATCTCTCCAGAACAACAGAAAGCTGTATCTGGAAGACATATAGCAGGTTCAGAAATGCGTACTCTAGCAGTTTGCATATGCATCAGGAATAAGAACCGACCGAATAAAAGACCATACACGGCTCTGTGCAGCGTGAAAAAAAGAATAAGAAACAGAACTGGTGCGCAAATGAGGCAGATTGATGGCATGAAGGAAAACTTGACAAAAATAAATGGGACTGCAGGAAACAATCATGATGGCGAAAAAGAGAAATGAAAGCAACCGTTCCATCCAGCGTTCCCGAGCGGAGTGATGGAGCAGAGGCATAACTGCTAGAAATGAAATTCTACCCAGGCAAATATGAAGATGTGTATAAGCACACATACACACACACACACACACACACACACACACATCACTTTCATATGTGAAAATCACGTATAAGGCAAGGGTGGGGTTTGTCAAACTTCAATCTAAATACAAGGATTACATGGAAGCTATATGAAACCACAAGGATTAAAATTCATCTTAATTTTTTTCTCCCTCATGTTTAGCATATAGCTCAGTGGTTGTGTGTTTGCCCAGTATGACCAGGACCGTGGCTTCCATTCTTAGCACCACTAAAAGAGTAACAATGTAAAATATCCAGGGTGCTTGGGGCTTTTAGTTTTCAGTGAAACATGTTCCATGATAAAAATCTATGGTAAATCCCAAAACTCAAAACAAATCTTGTACAGGTTAAAGTGTGAATGACTTGAGTTCAGGGATATTATGATCTTTATGTTCACCAAATTAGTCTTTAGTAAAATGTTGTACTTAGGTGACAAAATGACATAATAGAATTTATTTTAAATGAAGGATTAAAAAAAAAAAAACTGGTTAGTGAAGAGGGATTTGGGGAATACCAGCACAAGAAATGTTTTACAGAGACACCACTGAGACAGGAAACAGCAGGCCCCTTGGGAGAAGTCATTAAAGATCAACTCTAAATATGGCTTCCAAGTTGAAGTCACCTGTCTAAAATAATTTCTTCACTACAGAGTTCCACCTGAAAGAACACGGGCTTGAAGGAAGTATCTTGACCTAACCCTGGCAGAGGCCTCTGTGGTCAGGAAGTATTAAATGTGGCAGTCACAGCACATTTTCCAGGGTTTGGCAAGAGCAGGCATTACTGGGTCCAGGGCTGCTCTCTTAGCAGCCAGACATGCTTTCTGACTGCTGGAGAGTAAGTCCACTGGCCATATGCCCTCTGAAGATATAGACAAGGGAAAAGTGGAGCAAGAGCCCCACATGGACCCTACCCCAGCTTCAAGGGAATGGTCCACCAATGTCTGCCAGCTATGCAGAGGGCAGGCTGATTACCTGCTGATCCAGGAATGCCCTCCTGGGGCCCTGCATCCACTCAGAGGTGAGAGCTGCCCATTCTGGTTTACAGGGATAATTCTGGTAATTCCTGTGTGTGTGTGTGTGTGTGTGTGTGTGTGTGTGTGTGTGTGTGTGTGTGTATGTGTGTGTGTGTGAAGGGGAGGGGGAAGGGGCTATTTCTGCTCACAGGAAGCTGCCCTCTGGAGGAAAACACATCTCACTGACTGCTCTGCACTCCACATTCATGTTCCTCCTGGAGGTGTGGCAGCCACACACTGGTCCCTCTCCTATTACATGCCCCTTTCCTCAAATCACACATAGTTCCCTCTTCCTCACTTTCAGCTGATGGCCTTGCTCCTTTTTCTCTGAGAAAATAAACATGCTCAGAAGAGCCCCAGGCAAATGCTCTGTCCCTCAGGACCCCACTGTGCTCTCAGGACCTGCACATTCTGTCCTCCCTCATCAGGAAAGCCTGCTGCTCCTGGAGTGCAAAGCCTCCATGTGGAACCTAGATCAGCATAGTCCACCAGCCTTCCCTCTCTCCGCCATTAACCTCTCCCTGTCTCCTGCTCTCCCCCTGGCCAACAAACACTCTCCTGCTGGACTCCGGTCCTTTTGATCTTCTTCCAGTTCTAATCACTCCTTTCATTCACTCTTGGATCCACTCCACTTAAGTTTGCAGCACATGCACTAGATCAAGGCCGAGCACGGGGCTCTGGCATAGACCCATTATGTGCTCATCACCAGAGTGCCACACAACTTCCCTCCATTTTCTCCCTGCCTCAGGACACCCACCTCTCCCTCTCACTTGTGGCTCTGAAACTCTAATTGTTCTGCCTGTCACCCAGAGGTCATTTAAAAGATTCCTTTTCTTGTCTTTTCTCCCTCCCTTGGTGATTTCATCCATGGGTATGAACTTGCACGTCCTGTGAGGCTGCAGGCTCCACACTTCATTTTCTGATATGGCAACCTCCATCATGTCTACACACAAAGGCCTCTTCCATCTTGTAGCAGATGTCCCAAAGAGACAGGCTGGAAGCTCGGTTCCCAAGCAAGCACCTTCATTCCTGCTACTCTCAGTTCCTCATTTCAGCATATGGGAATGAAGTTCCCACGTCAAAGTCAAAACTACAGCGCAGCCTTGGACTCTGCTGGATTCTATTCTCTGTATCCTTTCTTCTTGTACATGTGCACCACACAGGCCAGAAGCCCGAGTTATGGAGGTTCTGAACGTGGGTCCTTTGGAAGAGCAGTGTTTGCTTTTAACTGCTGAGTCATATCTCCAGACTCCATTTCATTTACAGACAATATGTGTACACGTGTATTCATGCTCTTCCTGTCTCCCTTGCCTTCATCTGTCCATAAGTCCCATTACACAACCCTTAAAACCCTATAATTCCAGCTCTCTCCCCTGTGATTCAATTGTCTCCTTGTCTTTTGTTTATAAATTCATCGTTTAAATTGCCTCCTAATTGTTTTCCCCGTCTCCATTCTTCATCCCATCACAATGTTCTCAACACAGCAACCAGAATCACTTTGTTAAGATAGAAGTAGGGTCTTGTCATTTCTGCGGTGACTCAGAATCCTCTCATGGTTTGCCATCATATTCGCTAATGCTCTGGAAGGGCCCCACACAATCTGGTGTCCCTGACCTCACCTCTCATGTCTCAAGCAATTAATGTTGCTGCTGCTTCTTTCTGGAAAGGTCTCCTCCCATATATCCACTTAGTCCGCTCCCTTCGGGCCGCTCTTCCGGTAATTGCCATCTCCTTAGGAGCTGCTTTTTCAATGAATGAGTCAATCAACATTGTCAGTGCAGCTGACATGGTGATATGGCACAGGATGGGCACTGCAGAGCTCTAATCTCTGGGATGGAATCATGGGACAGGAACCAGAACCCAGACTCAACATCGTCAGCAGAGAGCGGAGGTTCCAGTACCACAGTCATGAGCAAAATGACACTTCTGGCACAGGGCTAGGTAGAAAGCCAAGTACACAACTAGAGGAGGCTTCATATTATGAAATTAGACTATGCTTCCATTAAAATTCCTCATCCTGATTACATAAGACTGTATTAGTGCTCAGAGCATAACTTGTAATTGGTGCCAGGCTGACACTGGTCATATCCCAAAGGGGGGAAAAAAACAAAAGAAATAAAGAACAAACTCTTACAAATGTCACTTCAGGGGCTGGTGAGATGGCTCAGTGGATAAAGGAGCTTGCCACCACACCTGACAATCTGAGTTCGATCCCTGGGAACCACGAGGTAGAAGGAAGAAACTGACTCCCACACAAGGTGTCCTTTACCCACCACACACATGGGCACACATAATCCATCCATACATACACACACACATACAATAAATAAATTTTATAAAAGTAAAAAGGAAATCTCACTGCATTTGACTTTACTGAGACAAATGATTTTGTTGTACCGGTTGGGGCCCATGTTACTAGGGCTGCTGTACTGCTCAGGGCCCATGTCACTATGGCTGCTGTATTGCTCAGGGCCCATGTCACTATGGCTGCTGTATTGCTCAGGGCCCATGTCACTAAGGCTGCTGTACTGGTCAGGATCCGTGTCACTAGGGCTGCTTTTCTGGTCAGGGCCCGTGTCACTATAGCTGTTGTACAGGTCAGGGCCCATGTCACTATAGCTGTTGTACAGATCAGGGCCCATGTCACTATAGCTGTTGTATTGCTCAGGGCCCATGTCACTATAGCTGCTGTATTGCTCAGGGCCCGTGTCAGTTTGAGTCTTATTAAGGGACAGGCTCTATCCTACTTAGCATCAGCACCATAGTTCCTGAAGTGGGATTCACTTAATAAAAGAAAACTCATGCTTCCTCCTGCTACAAAGCCAAATGCTTCAGTGGCCAAATATAAGCACCAACCTGTTATTTCCCTTTAAAATATATACAAAATGATACAGTTCATCCTTCTTCCTCAATCCAGATGTCTCTTCATAACCTACAGTCATAATCAGTCACAATTTGAAATTTTTCACTTTTTCGTTTTCCAACTGGCAACAATGAGAGGCATAATTCTTCCTGGTGACTGTCTGTATCACCTTCCTAGAGGCCAGCCATCCAGACCCTGGTACAGGGCCCATCGGACGCCACCCAAAGAGTGTCCTAGCTGGCTGAACTGCAGGAACATACTCTCCCTTCCTATGTCCTCTGAAATATTTATGGGTGTTCTCATCCCATTTCCTCCCAAGCATCTTTTCTGCTTACTTCATATCTACGCAGCTGGGCACCACACCTGAGGCAGTTAGTGCCGACACCACACAAAGTTCCTGGTCCATAATACTTGCTCAATAAACATTTGTGGTACAAAGTGGAGAGCAAGTGATTTTATTTTATCTGTAGGTGAACTACAAGTAAAAGAAAAGACAGAGGTCTCCAGCTGGCAGAGAAGATGCCTATTTTCTAAATGACAGGAGACAACACCATGTTATAACCCTCAATGTGACACAGCAAATGACCTTCGATGTGGAAACCTGTGTGTCTATGATTAGACAAGGCTGGCAAAATGGAAGTGGGCCTGTACAAAGGAATCCACTGCTTTTCCTGGTTTTAACTTCTGACTTGATAAAAAAAAATGATTAAAACGTCGCACACTTCTTCAAATGGAAGTTCGGCAAGTTGCTTACAAGTGTTATGCATACTTTAAATGGAAACATTCCAATTTCTCAGGATTGGCACATTTCTCTTTCTCCTTGGAAGGCTAGGAGCCCTAGGCTATCCCTTTCTGCACTCATTCTATTACCCTGTGCCCATGGAGGCCCTGCAAACACTAGGGCAGAAGCACCCTTTGTGTTATGTTGAGAAAGAGCAGCAATCTCCCAAGGAGTCTTCTGGGCCACAGGCTGACCTGGAAGGATTGGTAGCCATGCCCAGGGATGAGGCTTAGAGCAGAAGGGCCACATCCAGCCACCACTCTAGCAGTTAGCAATGGCTTGCCGTGTGCAATGTCTGCGCGCAGATCTGTGTGTCTTAACCCAGCTGGAGGCTCTGCCAGCACTGGCCCCGGCTCTAACGTTTGGTTCCTAGCATGCATCCTTGCATACACAGGACAGTTGAAACTGTTAGATGGAAAGAAATAAGCTTTGTTTGGTGGCCCTTTCACAGTTAGATCATTCTGGTCAACTGTGTATACCTTTTGTCAGATTTCACTTTAAATTTTGATTAAAAATACATGACTCTTGTTGTTTCTAATTCAGACATGATACCCAAAGTTTTCCCTTTATTTAATCCTGATCTACATCACTTGTCTCGTGACACAAATGTTAAAGGTTTACCAATTTACCACTTTGTATTAAATTAGAAATGTGGCTTGAAGAGGGATTTTATAAAACTGTTACCAAGTCCTGTTCAATGTAATTAAATAAGTCAAACCAGCCCTTAGGGACCTCTTACTTTGAAATGCAATTTCAGAGCCAAAGAGTGCTCGTAACCTTTACCGAAGCCATGTCCACAATGCCGCTCTGAACTTAAACTAATCAGATCTCCATAGAAAAGGCTGGTTGCCCTCATCGATGCGAGCACATGTGAATCTCACCCCACTACAGAGGGTCAATATGGAAATCATCACAAAGCAAGGTCACATTTTGGAAAGGGCACTGTGAACCCCAAAGCCCAAACTTTACTTAGTGATTGAGGGCTGAGACTGCAGCTCCATTGTTGCCCACCCCCTCCTCCTCTTCAGCTTCTGGCAGTGTTAAACAAGCGGGAAATTAAGAAGTCTCTCAAAGGTCAGCCTAGGTGTCCCCAAGTGATTTATGGGACATCTCAGAGTACCCCTACCAGCCAGCCTCTGAACAAGCCCTTAGGCACCAATTAAGACAGTTCCTACATATAAGCAGTACCATATGTTTACCTCAGGCCACATACATATTGCCTTAAAAATTTATATATATATATATATATATATATATTTATATTTATATTTATATTTATATTTATATTTATATTAAATCTATATGTATTTAGCAGAAAGATTCTCTTTCTGCTGGCTATACATGTAAGATTCTCTGAAATCATCTTTGAGAACAGCCTAAAGTAGAGAGAGGGTGGCTCCATTGGCAAAGCACACTCTACAAGCATATGGTCTTCCAATGTCTAGCATCCACATAAAAACTTCAATATGAAGGGCACGCCTATAACCTCAGAGCTAATGAGACAAAGACAGGAGTATCCATGGGGCTTACTGTTCAGCAGTGTAGCAGAACTGGCTAGACACAGGTTCAGAGCGAGACTGTCTCAGAGATTAAGCTAGACAGCAAATGAGGAAATAGCTGGTGCTGTCCTCTGGCCTCCGCATGCACTCATGCATTTGTCCACCTCACACCCACACCCCACACCCTGACTCCTTGCCTCCTGTCAGCACCGGAGCAGCCTCCGGGATCGAGCACAGGATGAGAATTAGAGATCAGAACTTGCTTCTGCTCATGTCATTAATATGCCAGATAATCTTAATAATTCCAGATTCACAAATTTCAGCTCTCTGTACTTAAATAGAAAAGATAATCCTTTCCCTACTGAACAAGTCCTGAAAACCACTGAAAAGGCACTGAAAGCCTGTTTGACAAAGCAGTTATTCCATTCTTGTTGACATCACAGCCTGAGAGTTACTACATAGAGCAAGGCTAAAAGGCAGGACTACTTATGAAAACCTAATGAAGCAGGCACTAAATACTTAAGGATGACAGTGGTAGACATCTTAGTCTACATTTAAGATACCCTAAGGAAGAAGGCATTGTGCTGATGAGGATGCTCCACACCTGGTCCCATACCTACCACCCCACCTCCACCTCCAGACTGCCCAAAATATCACTTGTAACTTAACCTCCCTTCAACACTCACTTGCCCATACTTCTCTGTTAGCAAAAGACTGAATTTCTTGCTTTAGAAAACCCTATCTAAATCCTATGAACCTGGCAAGACTGTGATGTTGTGCCCTACTTCTTCCCCAGTCCACAGAGCCTCCCTGCTGCCAGAAAAGCATGATTAGACACTGAATTTGTTCAAGTTCACCAAGCTTGTCTTGCCTTCCCTCACTCTCATCCTATCCAAAGTAGTTTCAAGGACCCACATGGGTACATCCTCCTCTGTAAGGACTTCTCCATTTCCTACCTTCATTAATCTTACTGACTTAAATCCACAAATACAAACAGCAATTGTGTACTGCAAATTCCCAAGGAGGTTCCACAAATCCACACCAGGACTCCATCTCTTTTGTGTGGCTGTGGGCTCCGGTGGCCCACACACAGATTGTTGTGTACAGGAACACACTTGCTTATAGCAGTAAGCAGAGCAGCCCTCAGATGATGCCCTTAATCCTCCAAACCTGTGGATCTGTTACTTTACAGTGCAATGGGGACTTTGCTAGTGAAGCTGAGAGATTATTCTGGATTGTGTGGACAAGTCCAACCTAATCACATGAGCTCTAAAAGCAGGGAAATGTGATAGAGTGGAAGACAAAGGTTCCCTGGAGGGGACTCAAGCTGCTGTTGCAGGAGAGGGCCATATGGATGTCAGAATGCAAACAGCATAGAGAAGCAAGGACTGGCCCCAGCCAGGACACAGCAGGAAGAGGTTCTATCTCAAAACTATGGGAGCAGAATTTACAAGGTTTGAATGGTTGACCTCTGCCTTCAGCAAGGACAAATCACATTCAGCACCTTGAATTGGACCTGGTATGACTCTAAATGGACTGGTCAAGCCCACCACATCTCAACCTGTGGCTACAGAGAGGCAAAACAGTAACCAAGCATTGTCTTGAGCCACTACATCTCTGGCAGTTTATTACAGCAGTGAGAAAAAAATTCACCCATTCACATTAACTGTGCCATATCAAACAAGAGAGACGTGGGACAAAGGTAAAGAGATGCTACCCAAACACCATAATTCTTGAAAATGCTGGCTCAATGCAAATAAGATGGAGGATCAATGTGTCCACAACTGAGGTGGCAGAATCAGGCTTCATGTTTTCTAGTCTGACTAGTGAAAAGAAGAAACTGAGACCCCCAGAGTCAAACTACCATTGGAGCAATCAAATCAAGGGAGGTAGAGGCAGGAGAAATCACAGATCTGAGGGCAGCCTGAGGTACAGAGTGAAATCCTTTCAAAAGAAAATAAAGGAACTGAGTCAAACATATCAGCACCACGGCATCCAAATGTGGCTGTGTACTTTGAGGACAGCTGATAGAAGGCAAGGGATCTATACTGAATCTTTCAAACTTGTAAAATATCCTCTTAGAATCTGATTTATTTTCTAATAACAGGATTCAGAGCACAATCTGTACCACAAAACATGACAAAGTTAAGCAGCTATACGTGGAAAAGCTACACACAACATATTAACCTAGCACTAAGAAGGCAACCACTGAAGGGAGCTAAACAGAAAACCACAGCAGAGAGTCTTCCTGCACAGGCAGCAGAGAGCTTGAGATGAATCAGTGACATGCAATGGGATTTTCCCAGAGGCTCGGGAAGAGCACATTGGGCGAAACTCAGAGTGCTGGCTGAGATCCTGAAACGGTGTCATTTGTAAAATCACCATGCCAAAAGGCAGCCGTGATGTAGATGTGCTCCCTCAAGAATGGATCCAGAGAGAATTCTTTTCTTCATGTCTGTATGCCTGTCTGTGCATGTATGTGGACATGCTCATGCTACAGCCCACATGTGGGAATCTCTTCTTCTACCATGCAGATCCTGACGATCAAACTCAGGCCACCAGCAGGTAAAGTACCTTTACTTGCTCAGCTGTCTCACCAGCTACAGAGGAGATTTTAGAACCTTGTGTCTGGAATTACTTGTCTACCTCACCTTTTGAAAAAAAAATATTACTAAAGACAGTACTTTTCATCTAATTGAAGCAATTGTAAACAAGCTTTTCCCCCAATTGCAGAATAACATGCTAAATGAGAAAGACTTATCAAACAGATGAACATTTATAGAAAACAAATCAACCACAAAACCAGATCTGGAAGCAATCATTGGTATTACTATTCTGTTGGATGCTTTTCTGCTTTATGTATAATAATTTTGTGCTTATATGTGTATGAATATTCTTTTTATAAAATCAGTGTATGCCTATCAATCAGGATTTGGAAGGCTTTGTGAGAATTTTTAAATAACACAGACTTTGACTACATGTATAGCTTTCCTGTTAATAATTAACACTAACCTCTAGTAGTAGAATTTTAAATGCAGTCAAAATTTCTCATCTTTCACATGTGCTTTAACACACATTCCTAGATCTAACTAAAGCAAAATAGAATCCAAACTCCACTATCATGGCCCTATGATACATGGCAATTACATCCTTTGTAGCTCAGGGTGTTGTGTTCCCTGAGAAAGCTGTAACAGTAGCACACAGTTGGGAGGGCACCTGTCAGCTAGCATAGGTGACATAGATTAGTCACTTACAACAGTTCCTGCAGAACAACAGGCAGTGCAGGGTGCCAGCTCTCACAGCTACTGTTATTTCCTTCAGAAAACAAAAGAAAAAGAAAGAAAACTACAGTGTAATTACTGAGTAGAGAAGTCCAGGCTTGAAATTGTTTTAATTGGCAAAATAAGCGGTCTACCCTTGAGGATTGTATTTCCTGCCTTGGTCCAACACTAGGTATATTTTCTATTCATACACCCAGGGAAAAAAGCAGAAATTATAATAATATAATATAATATAATATAATATAATATAATATAATATAATATAATAATACGTGTGTATGTATATGTAAACACAAATATCTTACTGAGGCACTTTGAAAGATTAAATTATGTTGTGATAAGGGGCTGAAGTCAAGTTACTGTGGTTCTTTCCATACCGCTGGTAGGCTTCTCCACAAAAAGAAAAAGGGCATTAAAACCAAGCAAAAAAAAAAAAAAAAAATGCTACTGGACTGAGGAAAATATTTAGTTAACTGGCTAAAGACTACATACTAACAAGACATTTGCTTCTGGAAAGAGCAATTTCAACTGAGTGTCAGCTGCTAGGCAATGACCCAGAAGAAAAGACCAGAAGGAAGAAGAGCCCCAATGTGCTGGAGAAAGGGCTGTTCGGTGGCCATAAAAATCCAAGGCTGACAGACTCCCGAGCATGGGAACCCGAGCGCTTCCTTCTTGGTGTGGCGTGTTTCAGCAAGGACGACTTGCAGTCACACACTCCAGACGGAACCAGCCCTAACTCTGGAACTCACCAGTCATCAAAGGCAACATATGCCTTGCTCGCTCAACTATCAGGGGTAATCTCTCAGTAAAACAGATGAAGTCAAGTTCCTGCAGGAAGCAGGTAGACAGGATCAGCGGCCCCAGGAGAAGGATCAGCAACTACCAGACTCTCCCACAGGTGTGATGGGGACCTGCCTGCTGCAACCCAGAGCTCACACAAGAGCAGTGCAGGAGGAGCTGACGTGCAGAAGCAGAGGCCAAAGTCAACACAGGGCATGAGCTCTACATGAGGATGGATAGAGCACTAGCTCTCCACAAGACAGTGTCCTGTGTCTAGCTGGCATTTGTATGTGCTTTCAAGCTGGGGCATTCCTGTCAATTACAAAGACATACCCTCCTCCTTCCAAGGCAAGTGCTGCCGTTTGTCCAGGAAGCTTGGGGGTATCTTCCAGAAATGATTCAGAATGGAAAAGGACTGACATACATGTGTAAATGGCACAGTAATCACTTACAGAGTATGCCATTAGTCATGGAGAAAGATCATGTGTCTTCTAACTGTGGCCTCTGAGGAGCCACAATCAAAGGCAAGTATCCCCGACACCCTCTGAGAAGAACAGCCCCTGGTGGGCAACAGCAGAGGGTCAATGGCTGGCGTGATACAATGTGGGCTCCACAGTTCGTGAAGTAAGTGTTGTTTCATGTCCCCAAATTGTGGGTAACGTAGTCTATTGCAGTGAATGGATTCTTATGAAAGCAGGTGCTTTCCTTTGAATGATTTCATATCTATTTCTTCAAAATGTCTAATACTGGGATAGCTTTCAAATGGTTAATTTTCAGCCAATAACCAGATTTCTTTGTGCAAGGTTTTCATGAACTTTTCCAAATTATCATTTAAACAGACCCATAATAATTCATCCAAAAGGGCTATTATACCCTAGCTAATATAGTTTGGAACACTTGGTGAAGACACTGTTAGAAGATTAGAAAATCAGTTCCCCAAGAGGTCACAGAGGCTCTAAAAATACTTCACTTGGATATCAAGAGAATGTTTTCATAATAGATTTCACAATTATGTCTTGAAACATAAAGCAGCCTTTTAAAATAAAATACTTAAAAATCACTTATTGTGCTTTCATTTATTAGCCTGTGGCAAATAAATTCAAATCCTAAAATAAGTAATTACAAGCAGGATGGTGCACCATGGGTAGCTTCTACTCAAGGAAAGTGTGTGTGTGTGTGTGTGTGTGTGTGTGTATGTGTATGTGTGTGTGGTTTCAGCTATGTTTCTTCTCTAATGTTTTTCATCAATTTCATCCTTCAAAATTTGATTTAAATCAGTCGTTTTATATTTTTAAGGCTAGATTATCAGTATTGCAAAATACAAGAAAATGTACTTAGAAAAACTTACCTTTAAAATTATCGTTCAGTTATCTTTACTTTTTTCAGTCCTAAATTCTGAAGAAGTTTCTGTGTATCTTAAAGGGCACTCTAGATTATAGAGGACACGTGATTTTTATCCAGAATGCAGCTCTCAGCATAAATTATAGAGCATGCATCTGCAGTGCCTCTTCTTAAGGGAAATTCTTCATGAAGATATAAGTAGAATTTGAAATGATGAGTTCCACACAGCTTTAGCCCTGACATTATCACATCATAAGCCCCAAACGTTTACAGGGACCTCTCACTCCGGCTCCAGGGCTAAGCGATGCCTAAGGAAGCATTTTTATTTATTTATTTTTTTTCTGCCTCCAGAGTCCTGCTGATCTGAAGTATCCCACTTTCTGAATTCAATTTAGACAGAGGGGAAGTTTCTTCCACTCCTGACACACAGGGCTCCTCCCTCTCAGGAAACCCCCATGAGGGATGGGCACACAAGCTTAGGGGCAGTGCCCAGCCATAGCCATGCTCAGGCTCTCTAGGTTGCTCCAGCCTGGCAGAAAGAGGAGTTACTACACCTCCTGGTCTTTCTCCTTCTCACCAAGTCCAGCCCACCTTCTCCTCTCACCCGCTCACTCCACCCTCCAGAATACACAGTGAGTCAAGGGAACAGTAGAGGCAAAGACACCTTCCAAACCTCATAAAGTTTCATTACAAAAGTTTGACATTCATAGGCAAAGGGGCCTACAGGGATTATTTTTCGGAATGCTATTTGAAATATGTTGTTTGCTTTTATTACATTTAAATTTCTGGGTATATGCACATATAGATATAAACAACGAAGCAGAAGCTGTCCATAGCCCAGTAGCCTCCCCTTCTCGTCAGATAAAAGTCAAGTCCTGATTTTCCGCTGGGTGCAAACTACTGCACATTTAATACATGGGCTCAAAGCTCTAGCGGTAAAATGGAGCGTGAATACCATGCGGCATCTTGCAGAACCTGCTAAAAGGAAGCAAATATATGTCACTTCTGCCCCTTTGCAGCTGCGCTCCTCCCTCTTGCATGATGAAATGTATAGCAGCTGGGAGACATGTCCACCGGGACAGGGAAGATGTCTGAGGACAGCTGATCACTCAGCTCCATCGGTCCTCAATCATAACATCCCCAACACCTACGTCCCTAACACAGAGGAGTGGAAGCCGCTCTCTGTTTAAGCCACATGAACTTTACCCAGTTAAATCAACTGATATTTAAAATCATCTGTAAGTGTTTGGACCACGTTATTCTCCTTATTTCATTAACAACATAAAGTAACACATAAAACCATACCTAAAGCATGTCATACAACACATTCTATTAGAAGATGATGAAATGTCCACTGTCAACCTCCTACAGCAGCACAGAAAAAGAATCTTATTTGAGACTTAGACTAAAAATATTCACAGTAAATCAGTGAGTTGAAGGCGTTTGTTTTGAAACATGATAACCTGACTAGTCCATCTGCTCCTTATTTCTAATACACTAATGAGCACCGTTTTTGAGTTGTCTGCAACAGCTTCATCCCTGGCCACGTGACTTTCAAGCCTTTACTACTTCATTTCTGTTATGATGTCATCTATTTCTTTAAACTTAGAAACATTTCCCAGAATGTGATAAATGTTTATTTACATTTATGTTTCCCCTTATGGGATTTTTGCTGACAACTGTGTCAACCTTATAAATCAATTTGGGAGTGACTGGCATGTAAAAAGGTCATCCTCCTACACATCAGAACTCTTTATTCTGATCTCTGTGTTTTTAATGAAAAGGGTTGCCATCTTTTTAGGCTTTAGTTTCTATGCATAGAACAGATGGTCACAAGCTCCAATACACAGGGTCATTTGCAGAATGAATCAAGACCTTTTAAGAAGTAAAAACTACCTCACACACTTGAATCCACTCAGAAGGGGAAACGAAATGCACATTGAAAATGGATGACATGAGGAAACTGGGTAGGAGAGGGTGTGGGAAGGTTGGGGTTCGTATGTGAGCAGAGCAGAGGTGGGAGGTCAGAGGGCTGAGAGAGAGAAGGGAAAGTAGAGAGGAGGGCATCTCTGGGACAGGCTGGAGACCTGCCACAGAGTAGACGCCTGGGAGGACATGAGGGTGACTCTAGCTGAGACTCCTAGCAGTAGGAGTCAACAACCCACCCACAAAACCTTCGAACCAAAATTTACCCTGCCTGCAAGGTATAAAGGGGTAAAGGTGGAGCAGAGATCGAGGAAATGGCCAACCAATGGCTGGCCCAACCTGAGACCCACCCCATAAGAGAGAGCCAACCCGTGGCACTATTAATGATAGTCTGCTATGCTTACAGACAGGAGCCTAGCATAGCTGTCCTCTGAGAGGCTCCACCCGGTAGTGAATAGAAACAGATGCTGAAACCCACAGCCAAACATTAGGCAGACTTAGGAGAGTCTTGTGGAAGAGTTAGGGGAAGGATAGAAGGAAGCTGAGGGGTCAAGTACTTCACAAGAAGGCCAACAAAGTCAACCAATCAAGGCCCATGAGAACTTACAGAGATTGAAGCACTAACCAAAGATCATGCATGGACTAGACTTAGGCCCCTGTACATTTGTATCTGATGGATAGCTGGGCCTTCATGTGGGTTCCCTACTAAGTGCAGCTGGGGGTGTCTCTGACATGGCCTCTGTTGCCTGCTTTTGGATCAGTCTCTCCTAGCTGGGCTGCCTTCTCTGGCCTCAGTTGAAGAGAATGAATGCGCTTATTCCTCATGCGACTTCATGTGCTAGAGTAGGTTGGTACTGGGGGAAGTCTCCCCTTTTCTGAGGAGAAGGAGAGGAAGGGAAGGAAAAAGAGAGTGGGAGGGTGGTACCAGCAAGACTGGAAGAAGAAGAAGAAGAAGAAGAAGAAGAAGAAGAAGAAGAAGAAGAAGAAGAAGAAGAAGAAGAAAGTTGTGATTGGGAAGTAAAGTGAATAAATAAATTTAATAAAAGAGGAACTAGACCAAGGTTATTTATATATATACATGTACACATGTATATATGTATATATATATATGCACACACACATATACACACATATGTATACATATGTGTATAAGCTCACATACATATATGTGAGCATTATTTAGCCCTTTAGAAGATGCTTCTGCTGATCACTAATTTATAGAAATTTCTTAATGTCTCTGTACTTTTTAAAAATTGAGATATTTTTATTAGTGCAATTTTTAAATTTTGGTTTTTTTACAAAAAAAGCCTACCTCACACAGAGGATGAGCTATCTTTGTCAACTGCTCAAATTTTTATTAGTTATTGGAAAGCATACCCATAATATGCATAGATTCTCAAAATGTTTCAGTTTTCTAACCAGGTACGTCATTTCTTATGTATTATGGTAGTCTGAATGAGAATGGCCCCCATAGGCTCATATATTTGAATGTTTAGTCACCAGGGAAGAATGGGACTGTATGAGAAGGATCAGGAGGTGTGACTTATTGGAGGAACTGTGACACTGGTTGTGGGCCTTAAGGTTTCAAAAGCCCACTCCAGACCCAGTCAGAGTCAGTCAGTCTCTGTCTTTCTCTCCCTCCCTCTCCCCCTTTTACTTCCTCTCTCCCCCTCTCTTCCTCTCTTCCTCTCTCCCTCTCTCCCTCTCCCCCTCTTACTTCCTCTCTCCCTCTCAGATGCTGCCTGTGGCTTGGGGTAAAGCTCTCATTTACTGCTTCCAGCACCATGCCAGGCGGCTTCCACCATGATGATTATGGACTAATGCTTTAAAACTGTAAGCAAGCCCCCAATTAAATGCTTTATTTTATAAGTGTTGGTCATGGTGTCTCTTCACAGCAATAGAACAATAACTAAGGCAGATATAACAAAAGGAAGCAATATAAAATAGGACTTCCAAGATGGTGGGTGACATGTAGGCGTGGTTGGCTGGAATCTTGAGGGAAATAAACACCTATCACATAAAATAAAAATTACAGCTATCAAAAGAAGTAAACTATGGCTTAAAATCTCCAGTTTCCAAAATCAAAAGGCACAGACTAACAAACTAGATTTAAAAAATAAAACAAAAAAGGATGCATCTACTTGTTGCTACGTAGAAACTCACCTCACCATCAAAGTCAAATGCAATCTTAGGGTAAATAAATGAAAAAGGCTATTCCAAATAGACCAAACTAGCAAGCAAGTAGGTGAGGCTGCTCTATATTTGAAAAAAAAAATAGTCTTAAATCATACTTATTAAGAGGATACTAATAGCCGGCTAATTAACATCAAGAAAATATTAATATTCTAAACAAATATTCACAGACATGGGCATATCAACTATCTTAAAGCAAGTACTACAGAATGTAAAAATTAACCTCAACACAGTAATACTTGGAAACTCCAGTATTTGCTTCTCATCACCAGGCAGGTCATTCCAGCAAAACAAAAACAGGAAAATATTGGTGTTAAAAGATACCATAAACAAAACGGACCTATAGAATCCAATGCGAGCAATGCAGAACGCCATTATTCACAGCAGCCCATGGGACTTTTCCTACAGCAAATTATACAACAGCATGCAAAGACACTCTTTAAAGATACAGAAAAACTAAAATAATTCCTTGCATTCTATCTGACCACAATGAAATAAAACTAGAAACCAGTAAGAAGAACTACACCAATTTGGGGATATTGAATAACACACTACTGAATGATGAATGGCTCATGAGAGAAATAAAGAATATTTAAAATTCTTAACACTAAAGGAAGTGAAAACAACACACCAAATCTACGGAGAACACTGCTCATGGGATCCCACATTAAGAAATCAAACCACATTAAGCAATTATGAACCTTAGGGCCTTGGATAAACAAGGTAAACCCCAAGTCAGTAGATGATAAGAAATTAAACAAAGGTAGAAACTAATAAAATTGAAACGACAAAAACAGACAAAGAAGCAATGAAACAAAAATTGGTTCTCTGAAAGAAAAAACAGGATTGACAAACTCTTAGGTAAACAAACCAAAAGGGGGAGGAAGCAAATTAATCAAATTACAGATGAAAAGGCAGAGATTAAAACAAATATAAATGAAATCCATAAAATCATGAGGGAAAACCTTAAAAACTTCTCTCCCAGTAAAATGGACAATCTAAAAGAAACATGTACATTTATAGATGCATGTGACCTACCAAAATTAGACCAAGAGGAGATAAACATATTAAACAGCTATAGGAAGAGCAGAGAGTGAAGCAGACATTATATATATATATATATATATATATATATATATATATATATATATATATATTGCAGACATTATATATATATGTATATATATGCCAGCTAAAGAAAGGGTCCAGATGGATTCACTACTAAATTCAAACAGCCCTTTACAGTACCGTTTACAAAAAGCTATTCTATAAACCAGAAATGGAAGTATTTACTCTACAAAACCAATATTATGTGGACATCAAAACCAGAAAAAGACAAAACAGCCACTAAAAAGAAATTACAAGCCAACTTCTCTGATAAGCATAGTTGCAAAATTTTCCAATAAAACATTTGCAAGTTGAATTCAAGAGCACATCAAAAAATCCATTCAATGGAAAAAAGACAGCATCTTCAACAAATGGTGCTGGACCAACTGGATGTCTACATGCAGAAAAATGAAAATAGATCCATATTTATCACCCTGCACAAAACTAAAGTCAAAGTGGATCAAGGACCTCAACATAAAACCAGATACCCTAAATCAATTGGAAAAAAAAGTGGGGAACAGCCTAGAACTCATTGGCACAGGAGACAACTTCCTGAACAGAACACCAACAGCACAGGCTCTAAGAGCAACAATCAATAAATGGGACCTCATGAAACTGAAAAGTTTCTGTAAAGCAAAGGATACTGTCATCAAAACAAAACGACTGCCTACAGATTGGGAAAGAATCTTCACTAACCCTTTATCTGACAGAGGACTAATATCCAGTATATACAAAGAACTAAAGAAGCTGAAAAGCAGCAAACCAAGTAATCCAATTAAAAAATGGGGAACAGAGCTAAACAGAGAATTCTCGACAGAAGAATATCGAATGGCAGAAAAACACTTAAAGAAATGCTCATCCTCATTAGCCATCAGGGAAATGCAAATCAAAACGACCCTGAGATATCACCTTACACCCAACCAAATGGCCAAGATGAAAAACTCAAGCGATAACACATGCTGGAGAGGTTGTGGAGAAAGGGGAACCCTCCTCCACTGCTGGTGGGAATGTAAACTGGTACAACTACTCTGGAAAGCTATCTGGCACTTTCTAAGACAATTAGGAATAGTGCTTCCTCAAGACCCAGCTATACCACTGCTAGGTATATACCCAAAGTTCGTTCAAGTACACAAAAGGGATACTTGCTCAACCATGTTTATAGTAGCTTTATTTGTAATAGCCAGAACCTGGAAACAACCCAGATGTCCATCAACGGAGGAATGGGTACAGAAATTGTGGTATTTTTACACAATGGAATACTACTCAGCAATCAAAAAGGAGGAAATCATGAAATTTGCAGGCAAATGGTGGGACCTAGAAAAGATCATTCTGAGTGAAATATCCCAGAAGGAGAAAGACAAACATGGGATATACTCACTTATATAGACCTATAAGATATGATAAACATAATGAAATCTATACACCTAAAAAAGATAATCAAGAGAGCTGACATGGGGTAAGATGATCAATCCTCGTTTAGAAAGACAGGTGGGATGTGCATTGAACGTACGGCAGGAGTCTACTGAGCGCATCTGAAAGACTCTAATTAGCAGAGTTTTCAAAGCAAAGACTCATGACCAAACCTTTGGCAGAGTACAGGGAATCATAAGAAAGAAGGGGAGTTAGTCTGCTGGGGAAAGGATAGGAGCTCCACAAGGACCAAATATATCTGGGCACAGGGTCTTTTCTGAGACTGACATTCAACCAAGGACCATGTATGGTTATAACCTAGAACCTCCACTCAGATGTAGCCTGTGGTAGCTCAGTAACCAATTGGTTTCCCAAAGTGAGGGGAACAAGGACTATTTCTAACAGGAACTCAATGACTGGCTCTTTGGTCTCCCCACCCCCGAAGGGAGGAGCAGTCCTGTTAGGCCACAGAGGAGGGCTTTGCAGCCAGTCCTGAAGATACCTGATAAAACAGGATCAGATGAATGGGGAGGAGGTCACCCCTATCAGTGGACTTGGAAAGGGACACGGTGGAGATGAGGGAGGGAAGGAGGGACTGGGAGGGAATGAGGGATCGGGACATGGCTAGGATACAGAGTTAATAAAATGTAACTGATAAAAAAATAATAATAATAAAATAAAAAAAGGAAAAAAAAGATCATTCACTATGATCAAGTTGGTTTTGCCACAGAGATGAGTGGGCAGTTTAACATATGCAAATCAATAAATGTAATACATCAATAATTGACTGGAGGACAGAAATGGCATCACCTCAATAGATGCAGAAAAGGCTCTTGACAAAATCCAAGATCCCTTTATCAACAAAGGTCCCCAAAAACTAAAAGGAGAAGGCACATATCTTGACATCATAAAGGCTGTGTATGATAAACCTGAAGACATTAAATTAAGTTAAAATCACAGGGCATTTCCAGTCAAATCAGGAACAAGACAAGGTTGTCCACTTTCTCTACTCTTACTCAACATAGCACTTGAAGTTTTACAGCAGTAAGGCAAGTGAAGGAAGTCAAAGTAACAGGTATAGGAAATGCGATGGCTTGTATGATATGTCCCTCATAGTCTCGGGCATTTGAAATCTTGGTCCCCAGTTAGTGGTGCTCTCTGGAAAAGCTTACAGGATGTGGTCCTGTGAAGGGAGGTGTGTCACTGGGGGTGAGCTGTGAGAGCTTAAAGCCTCACTCTCCTCAAAGGTCACTCTGCTGTATGCTTATTCCTGCTGCCATGCCTGAAGCTTGCTGCCATGCTTCCTTGACATTATGGACTCCTATCCCTCTGGAACTATAAGCCCAAACATTTCTCTCTTCTATTAGTTGCCGTGATCATGATGTTTTATCACAGCAGCAGAAAAGTAACTAATACGGAAAGAAACAAGTCAAACTGTCCTTATTTACAGATGGTATAATCCTATCATAAGAGTCTCTAAAGACTTCATGGAAAAATCCTTAGATTTGATACTTTCAGCAAAGTGGCAGGATACACAATTAACATTTAAAAAGAAACAGTAGCCTTCCTACACACCAGTAATAATGGTGTTGAGAAAGAGGTTAAAGAAGAGCTAAAAAGCTGGCTCAATGGTTAAAAGCACTGGCTACTCTTCCAGAGGACTAGGGTTCAATTCCCAGCACCCACATAGCAGATCATAACTATCTGTAACCTGAGTTCCAGGTTCTGATGTCCTCTTCTGGCCTCTGTAGAAACCAGTCATACATAAAGGCAAAATACCCATGTTCTTTTTGTTGTTGTGTAAAGGGAAGAAAATCAGAGAAACAATCCCATTTGAATTAACATTTAATAGTAATGATAAGCTACCTTGAAACATATTATACCAAGGTAGCAGAAGATCTCTACAATGAATATTTTAAATAACTGAAGAAAAACTGAAGAGAACATTTGGAAGAGCCAACGTCTTTTCATGCTCATGTATTGCAAAAATTAATATTTTGAAAATAAAGCAGCAGCATCAATCTACACATTCCATTCAAGCCATATAAAAAATTAAATGTCATTCTTCATAAAAAACAAAAATAATAATCTTGGCATTCACATGGAAGCACAAAGGTCCTTGGATAAGCCAAAGCAATCCTTACATAAAACACATCCATACCTGACTTCAAATGTCGACTACAGTAACAAAAATGGCATGATGTTGCTACAAAACATAATGCAGATAAATATAAATGAACAGAAGGCCCAGATACCAATCTATGCCATTCTAGCCACTTGACTTTTGACAGATTACAGAATGCATATTGGAAAACAGACAGCTTATTCACCAAATGGCGCTAGAAAACTTCAGTATCCTCACACAGAAGAATGAGACTAGATCCTTTCTCTTACCCTAAACAAAATCCACTCGAAATGGATTAGAGACCTTAATGTAAGTAAGACTTGAAACTCAAACTGACAAAGGGAAAACACTTTAAGATAAAGGCATAGGAAAGGACTTCATGAACAGGACTCTAGGCTCTCAGGAAATGATGGCAATGGTTAACAAATAGAATGCCATGAAATAAAAACAACCTGAACATCAAAGGGAACACCTGAGTGAAGAGACAGTTTAAAGAAAGGAAAGTCCATGTTGGAGACATACTAGACAGGAGATTAAGATCTAGAATAAGCAAAGAACTGAGAAACAAATAAGAAATCAAACACCCCAATCAATAAAAAGGCTAATGAAAGGATCAGAAAGTTCTTAACCAGTGAAATACAAATGGCCAATAAAAGACACTGTCCTCAGAACAAAATGACAGCCTATAGACTGGGAAAGGATCTTCACCAACCATATATCTGACAGAGGGCTAATATCCAGAATATATAAAAAACTAAAGAAGTTAAAAAGCATCAAATCAAGTAATCCAATTAAAATATGGGGTATGGAGCTAAACAGAGAATTCTCTGTAGAGGAATATAGAATGGCAGAGAAACACCTAAAGACATGTTCAACATCCTTAGCCATCAGGGAGACACAAATCAAAACGACCCTGAGATTTCACCTTACACCCATCAGAATGGCTAAGGTCAAAAACTCAAGTGACAACACATGCTGGACAGGTTGTGGAGAAAAGGGAACCCTCCTCCATTGCTGGTGGGAATGTAAACTTGTACAACCACTTTAGAAATCAATCTGGTGCTTTCTCAGACAATTAGGAATAGTGCTTCCTCAAGATCCAGCTATCTCTCTCCTAGACATATATCCAAAATACGTTCAAGTACACAAAAAGAACATTTGTTCAACCATGTTTGTAGCAGGTTTATTCATAATAGCCACAACCTGGAAACAACCTAGATGTCCCTCAATGGAGGAATGGATATAGAAATTGTAGTACATTTACACAACGGAATGCCACTCAGCAATTAAAAACAAGGAAATCATTAAATTTGCAGGCAAATGGTGGGATCTAGAAAAGATCATCCTGAGTGAGTATCACAGAAGCAGAAAGACACACACGGTATATATTCACTTATAAGTGGATACTAGACCTATAAGATAGGATAAACATACTAAAATCTGTACACCTAAAGAAGCTAAACAAGAAGGAGGACCCAGGATAAGATGATCAATCCTCACTTAGAAAGACAAATGGGATGGACATTGGAAGTAGGAGAAAACAAGAAACAGGACAGGAACATACCATAGAGGGCCTCTGAAAGACTCTACCTAGCAGTGTATCAAAGCAGATGCTGAGACTCATAACCAAACCTTGGGTAGAGTGCAGGGAATCATATGAAAGAAGGGGGAGTTAATAAGACATGGAGAAGACAGGAGCTCCACAAGGATCAAATATATCTGGGCACAGGGGTCTTTTCTGAGACTGACTCTCCATCCAAAGACCATGCATGGATATAACCTAGAACCCCTGCTTGGACATAGCCCATGGCAGCTCAGTATCAAACTGGGTTCCCTAGTAAGGGGAACAGGGACTGTCTCTGACATGAACTCAGGGGTTGGCTCTTTGACCCTCTCCCCCACTCCCAAGGGAGGAGCAGCCCTGCTAGGCCACAGAGAAGGGCATTGCAGCCAGTCCTGATGAGACCTGATAAGCTAGGGTCAGATGGAAGGGGAGGAGCACCTCCCCTATCAGTGGACTTAGAGAGGGGCAGGGAGGAAATAAAGGAGGGAGGGTGGGATTGGGAGGGAATGAGGGAGGGGGCTACAGCTGGGACACAAAGTAAACAAACTGTAATTAATATAAAAAATAAAAAATTAATTAAAAAACTCACTGATTCATTAAATTTAGCTATATGTATAAAAATAAATATATGAAAAATATTCAGCATCAATAGATATCAAAGACATGCAAATTATAACCACACTGAAATTTCCTGTTTCTCCAGTCAAAATGACAGGTATTAAGAAGATTACTAGAAATGCTTATGAGAATGTGGACAAATGGAACAGGACAGAAGTCCCTCAGAACGCTAAGGACAGATTTAGCACATGACTCACCTAAATAATTGCTGGGCATTTCCTTGAATGATCCCAAGTCAAAACATCACAGATATTCAGACATCAATGTACACTGTAGCACTATTTAAAATATCCAAATTATTGAACCAACTTAAAAATAATTAAAGAAAATGTTATATATAAATATATATATATTTTACATGTTTCCCTCAACTGAGGCTTGTGTGTGTTAGGTCTTCTGTGTATATATGACCTGACTACAGAACGGAACAGTCTAGGGAACAAAGAAGACTAAGCGCATGTGTGAGGGACTGGAGAGTAGGGGAGGCACACAGAGTAAGAGGGAACCTCAGTGGAAGAATTGCCTCCATCAGCTGGCCCTGCGGATGTGTCTATAGGGCATTTTCTTGAAAAGTCCAGGCCAATGTGGGCAGCACCACCGTCCTATGTACCGATATGAACCTGAGTGTTCCTCTGTTGTTTCTACTTTGAATTCCTACAGTGACTTTCTGCAGCCACATACTATAACCTCAGCTTAGTTTTGGTCAGAGTGCTTTATCCTAGCAGCAGAAACCAAACTTGGAAGAGCATGACAAAAATGTGTTCAAAGTATATTATAGACCTTTGTATAAAAATATCCTCATCTAAACCAGTACCTATACAATGAATATACAGAAAAAAGCTAAATTCCATTGTAACCTTCTAACTTGCTTGATGTACTTAGGCATACAGATATTTTCCTACAAATAGATTTATTTCATCAAGGAAAATAATATAACATCAGAAAAAGTTCTTTTTTGAGATGGGGTCTCAGGTGTCAGGAAAACTTCTCTTGCATAATCACTTTAATGGGAATAACATTCATAACTTTAAATGTGGAAAAGAGAAATTTCTAATAGATAATGATGCAGTCATTACATTAACAGCCCTTAAAAAGATATGTTTTTAACAAGGGAAAATTCTGCTGTGATGTTCAACAGGGGTAGAGAGAAAGACACGAAGACACTACATTAGTGTTATCCTGAATCTCAGCTATTGGTATAAAACAGCACAGAAATGAAATGATAAGAGGTAAATTATATCATTAAGACTATTTGCTTCTAACAGCCAAGTTAAAGGAAAAAAAAATGGCTAGAGATATTGAGATACCACACCAAAGGAAGTACAGACAGACGATCAGCATGGGAAATGGTATTCTAAATATACACCATCCCAGAAGTCGAGAAAATCACTATCACCACCACATCCATTACAGTGGCCAAACAGGAAGACTGACAGCTCCGTGAGCCTGGGAAGAAGTATCTCAGGCACTCTGCAGGAAAGGGCAACAGGTGTGAAGTTTTCTAGCTGCTCTCGGTCCCCATTCTTGCCCTGCTCCTGAACTGCGGGTGCAATACGAGAGGCAAGCCTCATGCTTCTGACACCATACTGTCTCTGGTGACATGGAGTACATTGCCTCTGCAGGGGCCTTAGACAGAAATATCCCTTTCTCTCTCTGGTTGCTTTTGTCTAGATATTTTGTCACAGTAACAGAAAAGAAGCAAAGACAGCATCGAAGGCTTCGCAGTTCCTTCCAGGGCATTTCGCAACCCCAGAGCATTTAGCAACAGAGCCCCTTAGTACTTCTCCAGAGCAGCTGACACGTTATATCCACATAAAAGCCTGTGCAGATGCTTCTGGAACTTGTGTTTACAATGACCCAAACTTGGAAATCCAACAGATGCCTCTGATCTGATGAATATATAAGTTGCGGTACATACAGATGATGGACAACTGTTCAGTATTAGCAGGGAACATCAACTCATGGGAACACACAGAAGCTTAAATATACATCATTGTATACAAGAAGCAACTGAACAAGAAATAAACCCACACACCTACAGATACTTGACTTTTGACAAAGAAGCCAAAACCTTACAATGGAAAAAAGGCAGCACCTTCAACAAATAGTGCTGGTCTAACTGAATTTCTACATGTAGAAAAATACAAATAGATCCATATTTATCACCCCGCACAAAAATAAAGTCCAAGTGGATCAAAGATCTCAACATAGAACCAGACAAAGTAAATTTGTTAGAAGAAAAAGTGGGGAAGAACCTTGAACTCACTGGCACAGAAGACAACTTCCTGAACAGAACACCAACAGCACACACTCTAAGATTAACAATCAAGAAATGGGACCTCATAAAACTGAAAAGCTTCAGTAAAGCAAAGGACAATGTCATCAGAACAAAACAACAGACTACAGACTGGGAAAGGATCTTCACCAACCAATCTGACAGAGGGCTTTATATATCCAAAATATATAAAGAACTCAAGAAGTTAAAAAGCAATGATTAAGTAATCCAATTAAAAAAATGAGGTACAGGGCTAAACAGAGAATTCTCAATAGAGAAATATAGAATGGCAGAGAAACACTTAAAGAAATGTTCAACATCCTTAGTCATCAGGGAAATGCAAATCGAAATGAACCTGATTTCATCTTGGCTAATATCAAAAACTCAAGTGACAACACATGCTGGAGAGGATGTGGAGAAAGGGGAACCCTCCTCCATTGCTGGTGGGAATGTAAACTGGTACAACCACTCTGGGAATCAATCTGGTGCTTTCTCAGACAATTAGGAATAGTGCTTCCTCAAGATCCAGCTATGCCACTCCTGGGCATGTAAGTTTACACACTGTATCCATACTTAGCACGGGGGTTTTCCTCCATGTAGGGTAATTTTTAGTGTGTATGTAAGCAAGCGTATGTGCACTTGAGTGTGCATTAATGTGTGCATGTGTGAGGAAGTGTGTGTGTATGTATGGAGGAATGTGTATGTGCGCTTGAGTGTGCATCCGAGTGTGCGTGTGGTGGAGGTCAGAGGTGGACATCGGCTCTCTTCCTCTATTGCTCCCCATCTTATAGTTTTGGACAGAGGCTCTCTCTGAATCTTGGGCTCAATGATTGGGCAAGGCTGCTCACTAAAGGCCCTGCCTGTTACAGATGAACGTTACCATGCACAGCTTTTTTATGGGTGCTGGGGAGGCAACCTTGGATCCTTAAGCGTGTACAGTAAATCCTTTCCTGAGTCAACCCAGTGCATTTTTAGCATCTTGTAATACAGATTTCTGAATCTTTCTGGGCTTTGGTTTCTGTCTGCAGAAGAGACCTAGCCATACCAGGACATACTGATGAACTAAGGCACTGGAAGGAATGGACACCATGAAAAGAACAGCAGTCAGCAAAGCAAGGAGGGAGGCCGGCCAAATGACACACAGAGGATGTGCAGGGCAGCAAAGTACCTATTTCATACTACGATGGTGTGTAACAACTCAGTGAGTTTGTCCGAGCTGCAGAACACGGAGGGCTAGAAGTGAATTCCGGCAGAATTTCCCTGATAATGATGTATCCGTGCAGACTGATTGCAGCTGGGGTAACAATAACAGAGAGGGGGGTTCCTGGGGAGGGGGGTTCCTGCCTATGTTTTCACCCATATTCCCACCCTGTGACTGGTCACTATTTTCACAATGTCTGCAACTCTCATCATCAACCCTTGTTTTTCAACAAAGCAGCAAGAATCTCCTTTGCATACCTTATTTGAATGGCTTTTTTTTTTTTAAAACCTTACTGTGAACCCAAGCCCCTGACAAAGGCCCTGATGTCTGAGTTGCCGCTTTCCACCCTGAGCAGTGTATCCAGCCAGAGGCCACAGCCCATGCTGAATGTTCTCCAGGGTCTGTGTGAGGCTAACGATGGAGAGGAGGTCTTGAACTTTCTGCTCAATCTTCCTGTGACTCTGTAACAGTTCTAAAAATAAATAATAAAGTCCACTAAAGCCGAACGGTTTTCTCAAAATGGTAAGTCATGGTTGACGGTTTTGTTATTTTTGTTTCCTTAAGCTTCTTACATTACACTTTATTTTATACAATAAGCTTATTTTCATAATTTTTATAAAAAATAATTACTTGCCAAATACTGTCACTTAACACAATTATCAGGAAAAATAAAAACGGATTAGAGGGTTAAAGGGATCCACCATGCTAAGCAGACAGGAATAACTGCTAAATAAACATTTTGACAAGCCATTTAACAGAGTCTGACAATTTGATTAGCAAATTTTACCAAGTAGTTAAATGTTCATTAAATAGGAATGTTTTAATATAAGAGACGAAAGTAAAATGACCTAATAATCTACTTGCTGCACTTTACACAATTTAGACTTGAAAGGATTGATGTTGTTTCTTAACTAGCGTTTCAGTTTCATTTAAAACTTAGTGCTGGGCTGGGGAGGAGGCTCAGGGTAGAGCACTTGTGGGCATGTGTGAGGCTCCAACCCCAGCACTGCCACCAAAACAAAGCAAAAGAGATGCTCAACTCTGCAATCAAGTGTGGCATTTCAGAGCGAGGAATACATAAAGATCTATCGCTGTGCACACACAGAGGAGCGTAAGCACTAAGCTGTGGCCTATAGTTCAAATACAGCAAAGGAGGGAAGCTGCAACGTCAGTGTCTTAGCAGAGGCAGCCCATGGTGACTTCTATTGGATACCAGCCTGCATGGGAGTCAGCCCTGGCTCCCTTCTCTCAACCCAGAAATCTACCATGGAATCCTACAGGCCGCTCCACCAGGCGCCCCCCTCGCCTGGCCCAGGCACTGCAGACATGCGTCTAGATGACTGTCTGACCTTTTCCTTCCACTGGTGTCCCCATCCTGTGACTGGTCCCTGTTTTCACCCACACCCTAACCTGCTCCCCATGCTTTCACCATCTCGCCATATTCTTGAACAAAGCAGCAAGAGTCGCCTTTACATGTCTTATTCGAATGGCCTCTTTTTTTGTTTGTTTTTGTTTTTAATCCTACCACGAAGCCCAGATCCTTGCAAAGGTCCTGTGTCCCTGTGTCAACGCATGGCTCTCTGACTTGTATGCTTCCAGCCCGAGGCCATACAACATACTGAGTGCTCTCCTCGGGTCTGCGCATTCGCCAGACCCCTTTCCTTGAGCTACCGCAGTACTGTTCCCACTTCTCTCCTATCCTGTCAAAGGTCCCCGTTTCCATGAAGTTCTCTCCAACGCCGCGGGTAAACGGCCATGCGCTGCCCGTCTGCTTTTGCTCTACTATGCTTAGCGCCATACAACATAACGTTAGGTTACTTGCTGTGCGTATTTTTTACTCTGCAACTCTTGAACCCACCACCAAATATACACTCAATGAGGACAGGAAGTCTTGTCTGGAGAGAGCCTGGCCAAGACGAATTCGCAGAAGAATTAGAAGAACTACAACAAATACATTTCAAGTTATTCCAAAATGAATAGAAACAGAATAGTTTCAAACTCCTTCTATAAAGCCAATATTATTTTAATACCAAAAGTAAAAATACCAAAAACCAAACCCACAAATCACCCAGAGAGAGGGAAGGAGGGAGGGAGAAATCGAAGGAGAGAGGAAGGAAAGGGGGGGACACAAATACCTGATAAACACATATGAAAAATTCTCAATAAAATACTTACAAATATAATGAAATCCTACAGAGAATTCTCCATCTCAAGAAACATCACAGAAGAGGAGGCAGAAGTTAGAGCCAGACCAAGGTGCTCACTGATAGATAGTGTCTTCTAGACATGACAGGGATGTTACTTCCATAAAATGTCAACAATATGGTTGCTTAAACAAGATCTGAGTAATGACCACACTTGTCAAACATGGAAGTGTAGATGGGGAAAATTTTGAAAGGTCTCAACTACAGAGGAAGAACTATAGACAATCAATAGCTGTCGAGAGAAAGAGAAGACCTGATTTAAAGTGGTCAGCCGTGAACAAGTGTTTATAGAAGAAGCCAGGCTTGGGGCGTACATTTGTAACCCCAGCACTTGGGGAGCCAGAGGCAGGTGGATCTCTGTGAGTTCAAGGCCAGCCTGGTCTACAAAGTGTGTCCAGGACAGTGAAGGCTTCACAGAGAAACCCTTTTTTGTTTGTTTTTGAAAAACAAACAAACAAACAAAAAAACCAACAAAAGCTTGTATATAGAAGAAATACAAAATGTAGCAATAGTAGTTATAGAAGAAGAGGCCATTTGAGAGGGAGTAGGGATAGGGAAGAGTGGAATTTATGTAAATACCGTACTGATGCATGAAATTCTCAAAGGTTAAAAAAAAATTAAAGCAATGACACTTAAGCCTACCACCTAGAAGCACCCATAAGAGAACACTTCACCCACTATAAACATCAGTAGGTATTGAATGCCTTGAAGAAAAAATAAATATTTCTCCAAACCAGTCTCTCCTTGTCTCACCTTTCATTTGCCACACGAGCCATTAAAGAAAATATACAATTCAGAATATCAGAAACCAGCTAGGAAAATGTCACATGGCAAAAACAAAACACTTGAGGGCCAGCAAGCACAGTAAAAGCTGACCTTCAGGAGGCCAGCTCTACTAACAACTCTGCTGTGTTCCCAGAGCGTTTGTTCAGGTCAGTTACGGCAGGTATCTCTCTTCTCCCCTGACCAGCGGCACACAAGGCTGCATCATGGCATTAAAGCTGCAGTAAAATCATCCTGTTTCTAAGCCTGTGGAAATGTGTGTCCTCTGTCTGTGATGGAAGTATCTCTTAGGAAAACTTGGAGGAGGCGAATATAATAACTGAGTGACCCTCTCAGCTCTACAGCAAAGCTTGTCAACCATAGTTGTACCAGGAGTCACCCTCGGAGCTTTGAAAATGCTTGTCCCTTCTCACCAGGGATCCTGATTTAATTAGTCTGGAGTAAGACCCAGGCTTTAAAAAACCTGCTAAATGACAACCAATGGCAGTGAGGATGTGGGGTGAAAAGGAATCTTTGTATAGTGCAGGTGAACTAATGCCACCAATACGGAAATCAGCATCAAGGTCACAAAACACCAGCAATTGAACTGCATTATGCCCCAGGGATCCCACACTGCCAAGGCAGTTCAAACTAGTGTATCACAGAGATACACAAATATCCCTGTTTCCTGTACACTACTCACAGTAGCCAAGTTATAGAGTCATCCTCCGTGCTAAGATAAATGGATAAAGAAAACGGCGCCTGTGTGTACACACAAAGGTGGGTGGGTGGAAGCAGAAAGGGAACTATGTGTGGGCCATCTTCTAGGACAGAGTTAATGGAGAGTACTGGCAAGTATTATACACATGTATGAAATGTCATAATGAAAAAAGGCCTGCTAGGTAATTAGAATGTACAGTTTGAACTGAGTATTCATCTTGTTATTTGATTCTCTCAAATTTAGACAAACTATTTATTTTCTGATAGGTGGGAGGCATTTATCACATTGCTTTCCTTACAAACCTTACATGTATGGGGGCAGAACACACTTGTTGCCCTCAAACAGACCCAGAGCAAGCAGTCAGTGAAGAGGCAGCAAGGAAGGGGCCTGCAGAGAGAGAGAGAGTAGTGCAGCTCAAGGGACCTGGGTAAAACTCAGGTCTGGAGCTATAAAGTACAGATCACAGTACACACACACACACACACACACACACACACACACACACACAAATTGGCTTAAGTAGCTAACAGATCCTTAAATTGTAGTTACCATGTGCCAGGCTCCTTTATAAATGTAATCTCTTGGGCAGTATACACTACCACCATCTTCACATTACATGCAAGAGAAGCAGAACACACAAAGGGAAAGAGAGGAGAATGCTCCACATCACATCTAAATGAAGCTGGTGTTCAACTCTAGCATCTCCTAGCACAAGCATTAGAAACTTGTAGCCAGAGGCCTTACAGTGTGTCAGATGGTGCTTGGGAGGCAGACAAGGCCATCACATTCACACTACATAACACAGCTTGATCTCACTGGCTATTCTGACTACTTCCTTAGACATGTGTGCAGGCCCCTTACAGACAGGTGCACACGCACACCTCATTCCTGCTGTGAGGTGCAATGCTGGGCTCCTTGCTCCTGCCTGCCTTCTCGCTGGCCAGGATTCTATAACTATTACTCTCTGGATTCATTCTACAGTTAACATTGTAAATGAATGTATTCACCACACCCACTCATCAAATAGGGCTGAGGATGTGGCACAGCTGGTAGGCCATTTGCCTAGCATGCATGAAGCCCTGGGTTAGATCTTCAACACTGAACAAGCCAGGCATGGTAGCACATGCCTGTAACCCGAGCACTTGGGAAGTAAAGGCAGGAGAATCAGAAGGTCAAGATTATTCTTGGCTGAATAGTGAGTTTGAGGCCAACATGGGCTATATGAAACCCAAAAAGGAAAAAAAAAAAATGAGGGCATTGGAGAGATGGCTCAACCTTTAACGACACTGGCTGCTCTTCTAGAGGACTTTCGTCACAGTATCCTTATAGTGGGCTCACAAGCAGTCACAACTGTTAAGTCCACATCCAGAGGATCTAATATTTTGGCTTCTGAGGGCACCAGCTACAATGTGATATGCAGACTTACAGGTAGGCAATACCCACACACATAAAAAAATATTTAAAAAATCATAACAATAAAATTCATGCTACATTCTACAAAAACTAGTTCTATAACCTCCATCCACTCCTTGATCCCTCATTAAGACTCTTGAACAGTTGCTTTTGATGCCATCTAGGAAAATCCCTTTTCTCTGAAGATGCTGTAAACTCACTCCTTCTTCTTATGGCCAGGGTCTTCATGTCTGGATTTTATACTCTCTCACCAGACGACTGACATCGAGGATTCTTGGCGTTCATCCTTTCTAGCTCTACGCTCTGTACCTGAGCCATCACAAATATGTCCGCCTCATCTGAGCACTGCTTTCAACCTCCTTCCCTCCTCTCCCCTCCCTTCTCCTCTTTTTGGCAGCCATGTTTTGTTTCTAACCTGAGACTGAGGTTGATGGCTGGCTGTTGACTTTCCTCAGTCATACACACTCAGTCTGGTCCCAGTTGAACTAATCATGGCTGTTATTTCTCGGATATTATTCTTTAGAGTGTGATTTAAGTATCCAATTCCAAAAACCCATCTGCTGTTTCTTGAAGGTGCTCTGTATTTTTTCTGTCTTAACATTTGGAGTCTTCATTTAGAAATGGTCTTCGAGCACACTGGCATAGGCCACAAGCTGGTTTGTTTCTCTTAACTGTCTAGAAAAATCTAAGTTAAATAAGAGGAACTAAATAAACTACTCGAATGAATAGTCTGGACTTTCTCAAACATGTTTTTATGATAAGTCCATTTTGTCCATGGTGGCTCAAGCTTTGAGTATCTTTTTCCCATTATTTTATTTGTATGAGCAGCGCAATCCATTCCCAAGCAAAATCCTGTGCTGTCCTACAAGCTATTAGAGATTGACGTAGGCCTTGGGGGTACCTGAACCCAAGCACTTGGCTTTCCCAAAAGCCAGGCCAGACCCCAGCATACCTCTATGATGCAGATGATCATGATGTACCCCTGAAGAATTCTGGCCTCTATTTTCCTAACTATTATGAAATATCTGAGACTTTGGAAAACAACAACAACAACAAAAAAAAAAAAAAAAAAAAAAAACAGCTTGATCTATGTCATGTACCACATTTATTCGTTTAAACTGTTTATTCCTGAACTGTGCCACAATCACAATTTAATTTTGGAAAGTTTTGCCTCTGCATGAAGTATTTCATGTCCTCCAGCACTGGCCACTATTCCAGATGTCCTAGCTGTTACTGGTCCACTTCATCTTTACACACTTGCTCACCTTTCACTTCACCCACAGTTCTCTGCTCTGGACCTCTCATGGAAATAGAATCAGGACTCTGTGGGCCTGTGTCCAACTTCTTCAACTAAGCATGTTTCTAAGGCTCTTTTACATTATAATATATTAACAAGGTTTTGCTCATTATTATTGCCAAATAATAATCAAGTGCTGACTATACTATATTTTGTTCATTCATTCATCAGCTAGAAATTGGTTTAATGCTATTTTTTTTCCAGAAACTTTTCTCTACTGCTGTGGGTGGAACACAGGGCCCAGGCACACTGACTTAGATCCTTAGTAATAATCTTACATTTTGATGAATAATGTTATTAGAGCATCTGTGAACAAGTTTCTACATGGATGTGGTTTGTTTGTTTGTTTGTATATACCTATGAGTAGCAGGTTACATGGTATCATCCCAATTATTTTGAAGACTTATGGCATGCTTTACAAAATGCTTGTTCATAAGCAAAGCGTGAGAGGACACACACACACACACACACACACACACACACACACACGATTGCTTTTGCTTAACTTAAGTTCCAAAGGCACACACCAATGTTTTTCTCTAGGCAAGTTAATTTTAAGTAGTTCTGGATCCGTTGCTGTGTGCTGGTTGAAGGCTGGGGCCCAAACTGGCTGGACCTGCGCCTGTTCATTTGCACAGCATGACGCACTGAATGCTATTCTCTCACACACACACACCTTATTGCTTTTGGGGAAGCGTTGGCTGTGAGTGTGAAGGCTGCTTCCTATCCCACTGTACCTCGCCTTTTACAGCAGCAGCAGGGTAGCCCAGGAGCCGTGGCTCAGACACGAGCGAGTTAGACACCATGCATGTGAGCCCTCCAGTTTTGAGCTTTCTCAGAAGTGTTCAGGGTCCCTAAGGTTGTTACATGACTACCAGACCAACTTGTCAAATTCTGCAGCAGAAGCAGCTAGAACTTTCACATGAACTGTTTCCTTTAACACGTAGGCTGAACATCACGCAACTGAGCGGTGCTTCCTGAAGACACAACCATGCCGTGTCTTGCCATGGTCTTAGATGCTCGCTTCCTGCTTCGCACAGTATTTTGTGACCATCAGTGTACCACTCTCAGACTGTCTGAACATTTTCTTACAAAGGATGGCACTCTCTGAACATCACTGTTACTGTACTCACTTTCCTAGTTAAATTTGGGCACAGTTACTGTGGCTCACTGGGCTTGACAGCATCCAGCCATTACTGCTGACTGAAAATGACTCATTTTTGAAATATTAGGAATGTTGTAAAGCAAGTAGTCCCATTCTTCCAAACAGTTCTGTCACAGCCCTTGAGTCATAATGAATATTTTCTTACTCCCTCTTTTTTCCCTGGGGTTGATAAATTTTTAAGAACATTGTAATTACATGAAATTTAAGTATTTTGTTTAATAGTCATTTGCCATTTGCAGAGGAGGACAAGATTGCAACAAACTTACCAATATTTCATGTAATTTTAATTAAAAGAAAGCCAAAGCATTAGATGTAACAATGGTGGCATTATGTAGTCCACTAGGCAAAAAACAGTGTGTGCTGTTAAGGATCCCCCCATGTATTTAGGTAACCCTAACTGTGGAAAGAACAAATGCTTCATGAAACCTCATTCTGTCAGGATGAGCATGTTTATGAGTTTTACAGGCAGGAAAGGTATGTGGAGGAACAAGTGAACAGTTTCCTCAAGGTCACGCAAAGTTAAAAGCTGGAGCTGTTTCTAATGAGGGCCCTTACACTTGTCAGCAATGCAGGTGCACACTTACAAAGACAGACACTTCAAAAATACACACAAACCTAAGTTTTATATTTAATCAGAGTGCTGTTAAAATTAAATCATCATTTGAAAGATATTGTGAAGCTTGGCTGTACTGAAACAATGAGTGTTAAAGTTCTCTAAAGCAATCCCCAATTAATGATCTCTTAACAGACCTGAATTGTCACCACATAGCTTTATTTAATAGTAGTAACTAATTAAACCCTAATTACAAGGTGTACATCATTAGTGATAGAGACCAAATGGCAATGCATTTGTGTAGCATGGAATTTCTGTGAAGGAGTTGCCTTTCATTCTCATAGAAAACATAAAGTGTTGCATAGAATAGCGCCTCACATCTGTGAAGGTAAAATAACAAGTGGGAATAAAGGTAATATTCCAATGTTTTCAAAACATTTTAAACATCCCAGTGTTTACACAGGAACAGAAACTGGTGTGGATCATGGAGCATGTGTGAAGCAGGAAGTAGCTATCAGGTCTCCTCTGCTTACAGGACTAACTATTTCAACACGAAGAAAAGAAGCCTGAAGTGATGATGGCTCAAGTCTATAATCCCAGATTTAGGAGCCTGAGGCAGAAGGATGACCAGGAGTTTGAGGCCAGCCTGAGCTACAGTGTGAGACTCTTAGAAAAAGAAGAAGAGGAGGAGAAAAGAGGAGGAGAAAAGGAAGGAAGGAAGGAAGGAAGGAAGGAAGGAAGGAAGGAAGGAAGGAAGGAAGGAAGGAAGGAAGGGAAGGGCAGGGCAAAAGGAAGGAAGGAAGAAAATGAAGGAAGGAAGGAAAAAAGGAAGATAGGAATGAGGAATGAGGAATATTTACTTCAGTAGCCAGAAGGCTCACAGGACAAGTTAATGAAGTAAGAGCATACCTCTGGCTCCTCTGAAATGGCTCGGGAACCAGATGCCAACAGACAATATGCCCTGATACTTCAGCTACACATGAGGCCCCAGAATACAACCAGGAACACAAAATGAGAATATGTTTCTGGGTCAACAAAAGAGATGCCAACCCCCTCCCCCCCACACACACACATCAAAACATTTCATGCTCCCTTAGGCCATCTCTCAGAACCTAATTGTTTTATTTCCAAATCATCTCAAGCAGTTTTCCTGGCTGGCTAACCCACAGCAAATTATCCATGGCAGGTAAGAGTAAAAAGTCAAGAGCTCTGAGCAGGTGTGCTAGCCAAGCAGGAGATGAGGGAGCCTTCCCTAAGGTGTCCTATCACTCCTGGGGCCCATTCTTAGGACGCCACCACCAACTATTTCCCAGGGAGTTCTAAAGATGATCCAGCAAGCACTCAAGTTAGCACACCTACCCACTTACCAGACTTTCAGTCTGCTCTTTAGACAGCACCTTTGCATCCTAAATGTATATCTATAATATACAGCCATTAAAGGGCACACACTTTCACAAGAAGTTATGACGAACATTAATTAAAAGTAACAGGGACAGCGAAGACTATATATTGAAGGAGAAATTTGAAATACATCACTAACATTTTCAATGATGTGAAAAAAACGAGTTGCATACATGATAGAAGGACAGAATGCTACCAAAAAGTTAAGAATTCTTAAAAATTAGCCCGATGTTGGTGGAAAAAAAAACTTTAAGAGAAATAAATGAAATAACTGTACAAAAAAGTTGAGCAGGTATGGACCTAGGACCTCTGCACAGATGTAGCTGATGGACAGCATGGTCTTCATGTGAGGTGTCTGTTCAGTGGAGGGGGCCCTGTTTCTAACATGGACTCTATCGCCTGCTTTTGGATCACTTCCCCCTGACAGTGCTGCCTGCCTGGCCTCAGGGGATAAAGATATGCTTAGTCCTGATGTGACTTGATGTGCTGGGGAAGGTTGATAGGGGGAGGGGCCTCCCCTTTTCTGGGGGAAAAGGGAGAGAGGAAGGGAGAAAGAGGAGAAGGGGAGGACTGAAAGGAGAGGAAGGAGGAACACCATTGGGATGAAAAGTATAAAAACTGAAAAAAAAAAATTGAACAAAAAGTCAAAGAACCAAAAAGTTAAAAAAAAATAAAAAAATAAAAATGGGTGTTTGTTGGGATGGGGGAAGAAACAGAGGAGCCAGCTCAGAAGAATAAACAGAAAAAAAAAAAAAGGAAATCACAGAAGGAAACAGGCCATTGTCATGAATAAAGAATAATCACTAACAAAGATTCTAGGAATACTTTCAAATACTACAGAGAATGGTTTGACATACCAGGTCAATGCCTATCATTGAGACATCTCAAAACAAAAAGTTCTGATAAGCCAAAGAAACACCACAAGATTATAAAAACAGTTAAGAAAACAGTTTCTAACTACTCAACAGCAGCCATAGAAGAGGCCGACAGAGCCTTCAAATTAGCGAACCTAATATTTCCCAGAAATTCTCTAGCCAGTTTGAGAATAAGGGTAGAAATGCCTACAGTTTAAGATATCATGTATAACAACTACAAAATAATTGAATTTTCTGAACAGTTTTATCTAAGAAGATACTACATGACATAATAATATAAACCACACAACAAAATAATCCAAGAAGGAGGAAAGCTCAACTCAAGAACCGAGACTGGTGTATATAAGGAGCATAATGTGCGGATAGTGAAGGGGATGCCTATGACGAGAGCTATGTATCACACATGGAGGAAACGCCCTCAGTTCCAGCCATGCGACTCCAGAGACTGATTCTTTGGGATCCCTCCTCTCTGCTCATTAATCGCCTGTCATCATAGAGACACACAAGGGGAGGCTAGCACAGACTGTACTCAGTTGTCCCAACCACCAACCGGCTCACAGGTTCCATGCAGTTACTATTAGCACCATCCCTAAACACACTCGCCCATCCCACTTTGTTCTGTCCTGTTTTGTTTTATGAGAAAAGTGTCTCACTCACAGCCTGGGCTGGCCTAGGGCTTGCTATGTAGGTCAGTCTTCCTGCCATCTTCCTGCCCTCTGACATCCAAGTGCTGAGATTTTGGTTATGTGTCATCACTGTCAGTTCCCAGCTCCACCCTGACACTTTTTCAGCTGGAGACACTGCCATCACACACACTGTGGCAGGTGGGCACAGTGAACTTACAGAGAAAGGAGAGACATGCTCACCCATTTGAAAGCTACTCTTGACAGGGGTTTTGCCCACATCTGTCCTGTTACTTCCAGAACTCACTCAGGATCTTGCCCAAATTCCCTTACTGGCCTTTAGTAAACTCGCAGGAGAAGGGAACCAAGTCATTACCCACTCCAATCTCTCCTGGGGACCTACAGAAACAGTCAGGGCCTCCTTTTACAAAGCTAGGTAGCTACAAATTACTTCAATTTTTATTCTGTTTTATTTATTTTTCTTTTTGTGTTTCCAAACACACATTAATTGTTCTACACAGATAACAATGTGACAATCCCTCTGCTCCCTGTGTGCTTAAGGAAGCTGACTGTGGAGAGAGGCTCAGAGTGGCTTTTGCCAAAGGGTGAGGCAGCAGGTTGTACAGTCTGTTCCTGGACTTCCCATTGTGTGCTTTATACACACCTCCCTACATTACATCCATCACGCAGCCTTAAAAACGTGAAAGCAAAACAACAAATAGCCAAAACAACCAAGTCCTCAAGGAACAGGTGTTATAAACCATTTCAGTACCTTTCTAAAAAAGAGTTTGTGTGCGTTAATGTAGCACGGATGACGGTTAACTGTTGGATTAAGTCAGTACACCCATCTAGGCAGACACCCATCAAGACACTACTTAATGCTGAAATAGGTTAAGCACTGGCTACCTCACAATAAAGAGTTGTAAAAAGGGACTACTTGAGTGAAAAATTTATTTTTATACAATGAGCAATGTCAGACTCAAAAACACAGAACAGAACATTAAGATTTTAATTAAACTCTAGACTTCCACATAAATTCTTATCAATTAACCAATAAATTGGCTCCAGATCAATGGTATAATTCCACACTTGATGTTTGGCTGCCCCTGTGGCCGCTAGGTCCCCTGGCCTACAATGCTTCCGAAAGAAGAGCCCTTCAGAGAGGACCAAAGGCAAGGTGGGAGGACGATATTAGAAGCTAGATAGTGAAATTAGCTCAAGAAGGGAAGTTATCCACAGCAGCTAGTGGTTTGTAACAGTAACCAAGAGGGAGATATAACTCCACCACAGCACACAAGCCCAAGCGCTGTGTTAAACACCAACATGCACTGTTTCTTTTGGTCTTTCAGGAGTATGCTGCAACAGGTACCATTTTACCTTTGCCTCAGTTTAAGATGAGAGACCACATCTCAAGAAAGCCAGCAAACAAAACAAAACAAAACAACAAAAGCAATTGTAGAGGCTGAGGAGATTGCTCAGTTATCAAAGCACTCATTGTGCAACCAAGAGGACTACAGTTAGATCCTTAAAACATTTGTAAAAAAGTTCAAGGACATTGCTGTGTGCTTGTAATCCCAGCACTGAGAATCAGAGACTGAGAAGGGAGGGAGGTGTTCCCTGTGGCTTCGTGGCTGGCTAGCCTAGCTGAGTCAGTGAGCTTTCGGCAAAGTAAAAGACCTTGTTCTCAAACATAGACCAAACCAAACCAAACCAAACCAAACCAAACCAAACAATGAAAGGGCAGGTAACATCCTGAGGAATATCATCTAACTCATCTAACGTTGGCCTCTGTCTTATACACACACATACACAGAGAGAGAGAGAGAGACAGAGACAGAGAGACAGAGACAGAGAGACAGAGAGACAGAGAGAGAGAGAGACTTTTAGAGGAATATAGGAGAAATAAAACAGCCCAGAAACTCAAACCCATCTCAGTTTCAAGCTTTCAAATACCAAGAGACACAAATCTGTGATGACACACTTGTACATTATGACACTTCATCTCTGAAGGATTATGTCTTCAGAGACTAGAATATTCCTCACTAAGAAATATGTTTTATAAGACAAGCCATGAGTTTGTGTTTGTTTTTGTTTTTTTACCCCAAAGCCCACACAGATAAGAAATTGGGATGAATCTTACAAATTCCAAACTAGTTATAAGAATAAAGGTTTACATGACAACAAATTACAAGTCAGCCCACTGGTTTAAATGACCAACTTTTGGAAGGCTAGTTTCTTTAAATCAATTATGATCGATACTAGCCAGATGGCTGGACTGTCAGCATGAATAGAGCTGTCTGCATGATAAGGTCACTGCATCTGTCATTGGGAGACTTTGGAAAAAAGTGTCACATGCAGGAACTCTGTAACCTAGTCACCCATATAGCTGAAAAGTTCATCTGGGATTGAGATGTGTGGAGCTGGGGGATTAGATGGGGTTACAGCGTGTGACAGTGTGTGTCTGTCAAATTACTGTGCATTTTTATCTTGGGATGGAAGGATGGAAATGGAATCCAAAGTGGTCCATATCCTTGGAAGCATTTATTAAAAGCATTACTAAAGGGTTTACTGGGGTATGTGATTTTATTCCTTCATCTTTAAACCACTTTTACTCCATTTTACTACAAACAATATAATCTTAACAGGCAGCATGCTGTGTCTGCTATCAGGGAGGATATTACGATAATTAAATGTTATTTCTGTGAGGAGGTGTGTGCTACAGGTTGAGACAAGATCATATATAGTATTACATTGCAATCTGCAAAAGCGTTTTGCTCCTGCTGCTTTGGAAAGCCACTCCAGAATGGCAATGATTGGAAAGCCACAGAACCCTCATAATAAAGGTGCAATGATGTCAGCAGCAGAGAGCTATGGAAAGTGATAAACATCATCTATCCAGACACAAGGAAATGTGAAAAGGAGCAGGTACTTTGACATTTGTCACAAGTACTGTGTTTATTACACAAATCTACAAGCATCTGTCCCCTGTGCACACTGTTTCCTGCTCTCGGTAGTGGGGATACCCACCTTCAGGACAAACCAATTTAAAAACATGTAACTGCTACCTTGGCACAGGGGCACACATCCTTGCAGGAACATTTACTGAGTCTCTTTTTAGTTCGGTGATAGGTGAAAATGAAGCCTGCACAAATACACACTGTCTTTAACAAGACTCCCTGCCTAGAAGCATTAGAACTGTCTCACACTCGCTAGGAACAATGTTTTCATTGGGAAAGTGACATGCCCAACTCTAAGCATGGTTTAATTAGTCTGTACTGGGAATGTGAATGGATGGAACAGAGGACTCAGACCTCCTCCTCCTGCTCTGAAACTGCAATGAAATCAGGTGACCTGTGAGGAGGCTGCTGCATGCACTACTAAACCAGCTGTGGGAGGCAAAGGATTTCATCTCTGAGCCTGGAGGAGAAATTAGGCAGATGTAGCTTGAATTTGGATACCTTCACTAAAGTAAATGGATTAACCAATGGTCCATTCTTTATGCTTTCAGAACGTGACAAATGGAACCCAGTTGAGAAGTAAAATGTGCCGAATAGAGATGTTCTACATAAACAGAAATTTGACACGGAAACTCATTGTGAATTTTTATGTCAACCAACAGATTATACAGATTAACAGTCCTGACTGTTAGAAGGACTCTCTTTCATGTGCCTTCTATTCTAATTAACTAATTTGTTCATGCAAAATAGCATGATTTACCTTACAGTTCACAATCAGGAAATAAACAAGATGAAATACAGACAGCCTCTCTACCTAAGACTAAAGTAGACTGGAGTTTGACTTACAAGGGTGCGAAGAGAGCTGCCTCTCCTAGAACCAGCTACTTAAACTGTGGTCTTGCCTCACTGAAGTTGTATGACTGACACTGTCTACAGAGAAAAGTGTCCAAACACACCATGACCAGCATTTAACCAAAATCAAATGCGCAATGGACTCGAGATGATTCTCCTCGAGCATGGGCTCCTCGATGAGGTATTCAGTGTCCTTACAGCCCTGGTCCCTAACATGCATGTGCACTTTGCAAATCTGCTTTCATCCTTAGTAAATGGTGAAATCACAGGTATACCAAAGAGCCGCTGTTGTTTTCATGTGTTTGCTGTGTATGGATATGCAAGTGAATACGAGCATTCATGCAAGTATACACAGGTGCAGCACATAGGCATATGTGAGGCTAACACCCAACAAGTGAGGCTCGAAACACCTCAGCTCAGTCAGCAACTACCCTGTGTGATGAGCTGCAGTATTTGTGCTGTGCACACGAGGCTTCTGCTCTCACAGCAAAGAGTAACTGCAGGAAACAGAGGCTTTTATAATACTTCCCTATCATCCTCAGCAGTAGCTGAGAAAAAACAAACAAGCAAACTACTAAATGCATTTTGTGTACATGTGTGATTGCAAAAAAGGTTTATTTTCTCTTTTGAATTATATGCATGTGTGGCGGTGAGGGTGGGAGTTGTTGTAGCTGCCCAAGGAGGCTTCGATTTCCCTGGAGCTGGAGTTACAGGAGCCCACTGTTAGAGCAGTATGGGCTTAACCATTAAACCATCTCTCCAGCTCCCTCCAACAAGTCTTAAAATGGCAATAAACATAAACCTACTATTTTGTGTTACATGTTCATTCACAGCACCACTTTCAACATTGGTTATTCTAAAATTAAAAAAAAAAATCTACCAACTTAGAAAAAAGTTAAAGCTGCTCTGTACCTAGAAATATCAAAAGTTAGCCAAGATTTAACCTTTATATAGAAATAAACAGGTATGTTTACCCCATTAGTACTCAAATTTGCTTTTATCTTTAGTAGGTAGTAAAATTATACATGTACCAAAGGACTGCTGTTGCTTCCATGTGTTTGCTGTGCATGCGTATGCAAATATTCATGTAAGTATATGCAGGGCATGCACATATACACCTGTGAGCATGGAGGCTGGAGGCCTTTGTTCAATATCTACCTCAAAATCTCCTAAGCCCTGGGCTATGCCAGCTCTCTTCACAGAAAGGCTTATCATGCAACTTTATTTTACTTTTAGGTTCTTATTTGATTTTACCGTGACAGAGAGCTGAGAAAATATGACAAATATGTTCCGGTTGTATATAAAATTATTCTGTAACTGGTGAAGTAAATTTTGAAAAGTGTAGATAAGCAGATCTAGGCTAGAATTAGATGCTAAGTCCATGGAGAAATATATGTTATCTTCTTGGCTTTGAATACTGTTCTCGTACCTAGGCAAAGAAGTCCAAAAGTCTTCCCTCCCCCTATAGTGCATACATGGAGAAGGCTACACAAGGAACAAACACTGAGAAGATGCAAGAGTTCCATGGTGGAGTGACTCGTGACAGTCTTGTGGGACACATGCCGTCAGCACACTTATTTCTAAATGGGCAAACCTATAAAAGTTACCACTGAAAACCACCGAGGGTCTGAAGGCAAGCAACAGAAAGTAGACTTCATCGAGCTGGCAGTTTTGAGGGCCTGTGACAATGTGTGATCCATGAGGATATGCATATTATGAGCAAAGTTGGGGGGACACGGACATTTCAACCATCAGAAACCAAGGGAGGTGTCCATCACGTCCAAATCAGCGACAAGAGGAAGTGTGCACATCAGGAGGTGGGGAGCGCAGGCAGAGACTGAGCTGACACTGGCTCGTGTTCTAGAGGAAGTGTGGGCAATAGGAGCCAGGAACTTGTAAGAAGGGGCTTTGGGGCGAAGGAGTTGGTCTACTCAGTAGAGTACTTGCTGTGCCAACACGAGAACCTGAATTCCGATCTCCAGCACCCACATAAGAAGATGGGTGTGCAGCATGCCCCTGGAATCCTAGCCGAGGAGGCAGAGACTTTGCTAAACTTGCTGATCACCTCCTCCGTCAAAACTGGTTCAGTGAAAGACACTGTTGCGGAAACTCAGGTGGAAGGTGATGAAGAAGACACCGATGCCGACTTCTGGTCTTGAATGCATATGTGCACGCACAAACAAAGACAATCATGTACAAGTGCTCTACCACCACCATCAAATACAACAACAGGAGTAACGGCATAGAGGTCAAGAGGGTGGTCTAAGCTGCAAACAGAAACACACAAAATCAGAAGAGCAAAAAAGGTGTCACAGTTGGAGAAGGTCCCAGCTGCCACAGTGTATATGATGTTTAATCAAGTGAGTTTTATGAAATAAACTCAACATATGTAAGCATAATCAGTGAAGTAGGAGGAGGTCCAAATAGCTGGGTTATGCAGACACTCCCATTTTAAGCACCATGGTAGACATTTTCCCAACATTTCTTGTCTCTCCTTTAATAGACCATAGAAACAGTTCTTGAAGGATAAAAGGATGACAGTCAAGAGTACATGCATGAAACAGACAGAGGAGATAGATAGTGAGGTGACAGAGACGTTAGTGACCTGATTCAGTTGTTCCACTAGGGTGTACACTTGCAACATCATGCCTGTATGCATGTACAGGACTACAATTTGTGGAAATAACAAAATTTCATTAATTATTTTTATGTGACCTCAATACACTTCCAAATGGTTTTTCTCCACTTGAAACTATTTATAATAAGGCTAAATTTACACAATGACATAACCTACCATTTGTCTCTACCCATCTCTAAACTGTCATATTTACTCTGAACTAAAAGTGAATAAAATACAACAGATCCTACCAAAATTTTACAGAAAAGAAGATGCTGGTTCAAGATACAAGTGCATAGAAGGATTCCTGTGCAGAAAGTCAGGCAGTAGTCATGAGTGTTATGATATGTACTTGTGGGTGGGAACAGGGAGGCAGGACATGTTTGTTTTCCCCTGAATTCCTGACTCTAAGAAAACAACAACAACAACAAAATTCACTACCTATTACTCTAAGAGAACTCTCCTGATACCCCCAAGTGTAACACAGGATTGGACTGTTAGGTCAACAGCCCACATGTGAACTTACTCTTCCTTGTGCTCCTATATTACGGGATCAATCAAACATGCGATGGCATATGAGTGGTTTGAACTGATATTTCCAGGTCAAACTGGAAGGCTGGAGGAAGGGTTTGTAAGGAAGCTCTGCTGCCAGTTCAGCATATCCATGCCATGAAGTAACACACTCAGACTGATGTGCTAAAGCACACCCAATGTTCCAGCAGGCACAGAGGCAGGGCCTTCCCTTAGAAAGGATGATCAAATGGGGCATTGGGAAGTCAACACAGGAACGATTTATCTCTGTGAGAGAGAAACTGAAACTTAAAAGCCCATCATTGCAAAAGCCATAATTCATTTGGAAAATTCTTTCTACAGTGATTTTCCTTTCTTTACTCCAGAAAAGTTAAAATCACTGATTACCACTGTGAACACTTCTTGTAATTATATATAAGTTTAAAATAAAAACACATGCTATGATGAAAACATTCCAGAGTAATATTGCTTAGTGGTGATAATGGTGGTTTATGTGGTGGGGGGGGTGCACATGTGTGGGAAGGCAAAGTGTCTCACTGGCCTGGAACTCACCGACTCACCACAATTAAGTACCACAGGTAGGTCACCAACTGCTGTTAAGTTGGTAAGTTGGTAACTGTGGATCCAGGGATCCAGTCTCTGCTTCTCCAGAGCTGGGATTACAAGTGTGTATCACTGTGTCTAGCTTTTTTTTAAACATGGATTGTGGAGATCATATGTACTTCTGCTCTGCTTGAACTTTCTGAACTGAGCCATGTGCACATCATGTAGAAGAGCATGGTCATTTTTCTTTTTCAAGAACAAAATCCATAAGGATTCTTTAAAACCGTTATGAACATATTAATTCAGTGTACTAAGACATGCATTTATATTTCCAAGTGGGTTTTCCTATGTGCACATGCATATGTGCATGCTTGTCCGGCTGCACATGTGTGGGTATCACATGTGCATGTGAGTGTAGCGGTCACAGGATAACCCTGGCTCACTCCTCAGCTTCTCTCTACCTTGTTTTTGAGACAGTCTGTTTTTGCCCTGGTGTTCACCTAAGGCTAGTCCAACTGTCCTCCTGCCTCTGCTTTCCCTGGGCTGGGATTACAGGCATGTACCACCATGCCCAACTTACTGACCTGGAGTCTGGGGCTTACACACAGGTCCTCACGCCTGCATAGCAAGCAGTTCTACTGACTGGGGCATTTCCCTAGCCCCAACATAGACCTGCATACCCGACACCATACAGGATGGACGTAAAAGGAGGGGAAAGTAGTTACCAGATGTCACCTGCTTGTTATTGAGTCATAGTTCAATGCTGTATGCTAGGCTCATCTTTAAATACAAAAAGTTTACCATGAAGTCAACTAAAGGCCAAATTAAGTCTCATGTTCAGTCCAGAAAAGCCAGGTAAACAGCTACATCTCCTCTCTCTGGTCATTATTGTCAAGGAGTTGGGACTTTGTTTTATAATTAGTCTTAATAGGATGTCAGAATGTTATGTAACAAACACAACAACACTCAGCCAGGGAGCAACCAGGCCATTGTTATGCGCTAACTTGGCCACACAGGCTCCAGTCTGCTATGAGAAGGAGGAGAAACTCCACTGCCGTCCATATGCTACTCCTGCAAGGTCACCCATTTCAGACACATCTGTCAGGCACCAGCTTCTTAATTAGAGACATCATTCTCCAACTCACAAGCCCGCCCTCGCACGGAACAATCTCATCAGAGAAGAAAGGTCAGGTGAACAGAAGAGACTTTTAGAAACATTCACTTGGATTTAAATAAGCAGTTATTAGAGCTCCTTACTGTTTCGTCTCCAAGAAAAACAGCAATGAGAGGAAATTTAATTTCTAGCCTGTCAAACGTCCAGGTCACATCTCACTTTGAAGGTGAAATCAGCACCCAGAGTTTATTATCCAGAGACCAACCTGAAGTCTCTGTTGACTGGAACAAAAGGTAGCATATTCTGGAGGACAGAGGGTGGAAATGCCTGTGTTTCATTTACATAGGACATCAAATAAAAAGTGGTCCACATGTCACCATCGCCAGTGCTAATTACTTTTTTTTTTAATTCTTCATTTAAATTCTGCTCTAGATTAGGGAAATCTTTAAATGGTGACTTTACACTTTGATTACATAATTGCCGGCATATGAGGAAAGTATTTGGCTTTCAGTCAACATTCGATTTATCACCCGATGCAGTAAAAATGCTGTGGCACTTGAAGTTATATTCAGTAGACAGACAATAGCTAAAGTTTTACCTCAGCTGAGAATGTATACGCTGCCTTAATTACAAAGACTTCGGGAGAGAGGTAGCTATATGTTTATTTCCTGTTCCAAATATACCTCATCAGGCAAAACTAGGCAATTCTGTGGAAGTTAAGACTGCTATCACAATGGTTTATGAATGGGGAGGGAAGAAATGCCGTAATCTTTCTTTCACTTTGTAGGCAACAATGTATTTCTGTACCACCTACCATAAAGCAGTGGTGACTACATTGTTAAAGGCTCCAACCCACTGGGGCTCAAACATAGCTGCTGCAGTGAAGCCCATTTGGGAACTTTACAACAACAAAGCCCGGGCCCCAGCTGAGGCTGGGAGGAGGGAAGCAGCATGTATGTCAGTGATCTTAAAAGCTCCCCAGATTCCAACACTGAGACTGAACAGCTGCTCTTAAGTCAAAGATGGATAATTCTAGACACCATACAGAAATTCAGCTTTTGCATTACTCCAGATTGTGATATTGTGATCAGAACATATTCTGACCTAAGTACAGCATCACCATACATTGTCAACAAGGGAAATGTGAATAGAAGCCAAAATGAGGTCTCTAGGCCTTCTGCTTGTGTAAACTGAGGCTTTCTAGCATACGCCAACCAAACCCACTCCCCATCCCCCGTCCCCAGCAATTCAAACAGGATGCCTTTACTTTTCCTCCTGCAGTCTATAAAAGGGAAATAACAGCTATCTAGTAGGCAGCTGTGAAGCTAAAGCAATGTGCCAGGGCACATGGCACTGGATGAATGCTATAACAGGTGGTGGCTCTTTCATGGTTGCTGTTTGGGATCCCAGAATAAAGGCTTCACAGCAGCGAATGCCTAACAACAGAGTTTCCCCATGGAGATGAAGGAATGGGAAGAGCCCCATTCTCCAGGAATGCTCCTGTCAAAGTCAGGGTTTTTAATTGCTGTGATGAAACACCATGACCAAAACAACCTAGGGAGGAAAGGCATTGTTTGGCTTACACTTCCTTATCATAGTCAATCATGGAGGAAGTCAGGACAGGAATTCAAGCAGGGCAGGAACCTGGAGGCAGGACCTGGTGTAGAGGCTGTGGAGGGATGCTCCTTATTTGCTTGCTCCTCATGGCTTGCTAGGCCTGCTTTCTTATAGAACCGAGGCCACCTGCCCAGAGATGGCACCACCCATAGTGGGCTAGGCCCTCCCCATCCATCATTAAGAAAATGCCCTAGAGGGTTGGCTACAGCTTGATTTCATGGAAGCATCTTCTCAATTGAGGTTTTCTCATTTCAGATGATTCTGACTTACCCATCACAGCCCTCAAGAAATGGGAGAAAATGTGCTTCATCAAGTCTTAAACGAAAATCCTACAGACCATCCAAATGTAGGACATCACACAGATCTTCATTAGCAGGTTAGAGTTCACATGTTCAGTCCATTCTTCACCAAGAGTTACAGGAAGGTGACATACAGCTACAGAATCCTATGTGGTAAACCCTTGTCAGAGCAAAGGGTCTTTAAATAAGCTTCAGAAGGAAAGAAGTAAAGATTTCAAAATGATGCACAGGATCCAGGGCCAATGCACGACCACAGACTACAAACGTGTCTATAATGTGCCCAATGCCACACCCAACCTGCATTTCACACATCTTCCCCAGGAGCAACAGAACCATCCTCAAACAGCTATTAAGAAATGTAAATCCAGGGAATTCATTTCTCTTCTGCTAATTGGTATCACTGATAAAGACCATTAACTTAAAATATGCCTATTTCCTCTGAAAAGAACTTAATAACCCATCATTCATATTACATTACCTGGACGCAAAGTAAAGAACCGAGCTGTTACAAGATTAAACAGTTACGAGAGACACATACTCTGTAGTAATAATCTCACTTAAGACAGATTTCTTTTCACTTAATTGGTACCTATGCTTACACATCAAAGGAAATAATTCCAGCTTGAAGGCAAGTGACAATATATCTTTTTTGCATATTCTCTCAACAATAATAAAAATAAGCAAATAACAAGGAAGCATAAAAGAAAAAATTTGAGCCTGACAATTAGTCTTGAATGTATCAGCCTTTGACTACTTCATGCTTAATTGTTAGTATCATTTCCTCCTGACAGGGTTCATTTAGTGACACCACAACTTCCCACTAATTCCACATTTCACTGCAAACCTGAACTAGCAATTAGTTGGCGTGAATCTTGCTACATCATCCTATACACTTTGTGACCAAGTTTTAATAGGACCATCTCATCCGTATTCACACAGTATTGCCAAACCAATTATTTCTTATATATCACCTTAAAGTAAATCTACTTTAGTTTTTCATATTAGAAGCTTTCCCTGGATTATAAATACACAAGGAAAAAATAACATTTTAATAAAAACAAACCAGGTAGGCTAATCACATCCTGAGTTATCCTTCAACCTATCTCCAGATATGCACTCTTTATTACAGCTAATAATTAGTTTCTGGGAATCTAGAGTTCAGAGCTGGATGAACAATAAGGGAGATGCGGGGTGTGCTCAAAAATCTCATGAGTCAGAATTAGTTTTTAACACACAAATATACATTCTATACTTTCAGTAATAGCAAGAGAACTTTATAGCAACCATTTCTCAAAGTTCTAGCACTGCCTTATTACAAACAAAAGGATTTCACATCCTCCATGATACCCTCAATGGTCTCTAATTAAAAATGATGGGAAGGAATCAGCACTCCAAATCAAGAGTGCAGATGGGGTTTCCTGTGCAGGGTTACAATCGGCAAAGCTGTCCACTGTGAGACTACAATTCATCCCACCCCACCCAACCTTAAACCCACTGTGCACTTCTCTCTTGAGGCTGGCAGGAAACTGCTGTTCAGAAGGCTGTACAGGGCCCCAGGGCCTAGGCTCTACCTTGCATCTGGCCTCAAACAGATCTCACCTCTGCTGCTTCACAAGGTCTTCTCCTGTCACTGGCTTTGGAATGGGTGCACAGCACCACACCACTCTGCCCATTGAATGGCTGCTGGGTTCATGAGCGAGAGGCTTCTGGAAGACCTCCTTCATACACACATGGGAAGGGGGCATTCCTCTTACTATTTCTAGTCATTAGTATTGTGAGCCTTCTAAAAGAGCCAGTTTGAGAAAGCCAGGCCACACTATCAGGCTGAGAAGAGCAAAATGGAAAACTCTTAGGTACCTGATCACCTTATTGAAGATACACCCCTGTGTGTGTGTGTGTGTGTGTGTGTGTGTGTGTGTGTTCTTTCTAAATAAGCTATTTCCAGCTGGTGTCTATTACCTGTGGCCAAATTCACCCTGATTGAGCATCTTAACGTATTGCAAAAATCATTCAGTGACCAAGAATACCCAGAAGCCTGATTATATGTTATGCATAAACTGAGCCTCAATTCAAAAGAACACAAATTATAGAGATCATATCCTCTAAAGATAGTGCAATAAAAATGGAACCTAAGGACAAAATGTATAAACAGAAAACAAATACGTGGAATTTTTGCATTCTTCATAAATACTAAATCATTTCTCAAATAAGCTAAGGAATAAGTTACACAATTTTCAGAAGATAATGACTATAAAATATTACATATAAAAATAAAAGAAAACTTGGAAAACAGCAAAATTTACACACACACAGAGCAAGATTCGTAATCAGAGAAGAAGGTGAAATGAGGATGGAGAGGACCCAGAAATACCAGTCATTCAGATAAAGATCCAAGAAAGCAAATAAAAACACACAAAATAAAAAGGAAAGGACTTAAAGAGGTAGACCTGGAAAAGTGTTGAACTGGAAAATTAATCCAGGAGAGTTCCTTTGAAAGTTGCAGGAAGAAATGGGTCTTTGTGTCTACTGAAGAACCAGAAAACACAGTATGCAATGAGCAGAATGTGTAGCCACAGAACTGTGGACACATGTACCACACACACACACACACAAATTCCAAAGTGATTACATGCAGGAAACACCAGTACACCTAAATACCTATCTTTCCTCCTATATCCTGCCTCTAAGGATCCCTGATCAATATTGGACCCCCACATAAAATGCCAAGGACTGAGATTTTGTTGGGCATGGTGAAACTTTGGAGAGGCATAAGCCATTGTCCTTTGTAAGACATTTTTAACCTCCCACAAACCCAAACATATTTCCCAGTATTATCCCTGCTGAGAATTCATGTGTTAATAACAAGTGTGCTGCAGTGAAGAGCTTCCATAGTTATTCAAAAATTTTAGAAACTGTGCAAAGCTGTGTGAATTTCCACAAAATTGCTCTCAGAAAGTTTAACAAAGATGAGCCTACAGAGAGGAAATATTTGAATTTCTTTTTCCTGTAGTCTTTACACTAGGCAAGGCTTGGCAGCTAGACCCAGTGGGCAGCCCCATAGCCCACTGCATGTTCTTATACATGAAATTTTGCTGGGAAGGGGCCACAGGTGCACAGTACAGCTGACTGCACTATTGGCAGAGATGAGAAATTGTACTCACCTGTAATGCTAGCACCTAGAAGGTTAAGGCAGGACAATGGGTATTTGAAAACCAGCTAGGGCTCAAAGTTCATGACTTTTTAGTGATGTGCGTCCTTTATAAGAAATCAGTGCCAACACCTATTCTAAACTACAAAGACAGCTAGCAATGGAATCTTTAGTTCCTGAGCAGTTTTAACATGCCATAATTGTAAAATATGGTTAAATCAATAAAGGATAGTAGTTAAGACAGGTGGAGAAAAGATGTACTTTTTATTCAGACACATGCAATATTCAGAAAAATAACTTAGTATCAGGACAAAAGGATATCCTTACAATTTAAAATCAATTAGGCAAACCATTTTAAATGGCTGTAACAGGGTAACGTATAACACAGCTACAAATGCTTCTCACTGTAGAACCTAGTCTCTGTGTGCCTTGGGATGACATCACAACTGCAGCTCATAAAACAAACACCAAGTGCAGCCAACGAAGGAACCGATGAGACTCACACATAAAAAGGACCTGTGGGAAAGTTGAAGAGACTGAAAACAGAGAAAGTCAGTGAGTAACTTGGAAACAGGGGCAGAGTAGGGGTGAGGGGCATATAGGTAAATGCAAAGAGGTGAATAAATTATCAAAGATGGAAAAAAAAAAAACTGAATGAGAAAACAACCCAAAACTCCAGGGCATTGGAAACACAGCTTCTCTGAAATGAGCAACAAGAAAAGCAAGCCTGTAGAGTCCACAAAAGCCCCTTAAAAATGATAAAGACACATGTCAAAGACACCCACTTTCTTCCTCTCCTCTATAGAGGTAGACATACAGCATGTGTGAGGGCCTGAGTTCAAGGAAGCAAGGATGAGAGGCTTATTCATATATGTCAAAATTTAAAACTAGCCAAAATAGATGAAATAGTAGAAAAATATATTAAAGCTTTATTAAAAATTTAAAAACATAAACAAAGAACCATAGATAAATTAAAACAAGAAATAACTTCTCTAAGAAGTAGAAAAAAGGCACAAAGAACAGATGGTTTTATGGGAGAATTTTCCAAACCTTAAAGCAATACTTCCCAAAAAAAAAAAAAAAAGCAATACTTCCCATGTTACTGCCATAGGACAAAAACATATTTCAGAAACACTTTTTAATGTGTTTAAAGGGACCAGTAGCAGTGGATTCACAGGGAAAGAAAGAGAAGCAGACAGCAGAAATACAGATGGAAATGGCATTTATAGTAACAGAAGGAATACTTAAAAATAATTTCTTAACTAAAAACTAAACAAATGTAGTGATCATATAGTAGTTATCCAAAGAATAAAGTATTTCAATGAATTAAAAGGCTAAAATCAAAGAAATATATTCCCAAATAAATTTCCTGTATTGGCTTATTAAGAGAAATAGGTAATTAACCAGTAGAGACTGAAATATCATATTCAACTCTATTCCTGATGAAAATGCTTCACAAATTGAGACTCGAAGAACTCATCAAAAATTCTGAGAAGACACATTTAATCTTAATGTACTAGAAGCATCCACTAAGATAAAAAGTAAAAGAGAGCTAGCTACCCCACCTGCTGAAACCTGTGGTGCAGTGGTGTGGTGCTCGTGCTGTGGTGCAGTGGTTCTCAACCTTCCTAATGCTTTGAGCCTTTGCTACAGTTTCCCAGGCTATGGTGACCCTCAGCCACAAAATTCATCTGCTGCTACTTCATACCTGTAATTTTGCTACTGTTATGAATTGTAATGCAGATATATGATATGCAAAATACCTGACATGTAACCCTTCCCCCCAAAGGAATCGCAACCCGCAAGTGGAGAACTCCTGTTGTAGTGATCCACACGTGGTGATAAGACTATCAAAACTCAAAGCTATAAACCTGGGAAGGGAAAGACGAGATTACAATAACTTACAAACAATACTGCTCATCACCTCGGAGACAACAGGCAATCAACAGAGAAGCAGTAAGGATGCCTGGGCAAGAGCAGCATTGCCGGGGTCAACAGACATCAATACAACCTCATATCCTCCAAACAGCCCGCTGAAGAAACCAGCAGGAAAAAAGTAACATAGACCCTAAGTAGGTATACACCTAAAAGAACCTGCAAGATATTTATGAAGACAACTATAAATCTTTTCTAAAGAATGTAAAGGAAGCCGGAATGAGTGAAATGACAGATTGCTCACAGATGGAGAGACTCAATACTGTAAAGACAGCAGTCTTTAACAAATTAGTCTCTACATGGGACCTCCTTCCTCTCAAAATTCCAGTATTCTTATCCTTAAACATCAAAAAAATAATTATGTAAGGAAAAATTTGTAAAAGAACAATGAAGGTCAGGATATAAATAAGCAGCAGACTACTTACCTCGTATAGAGAAGGCCATGTGTTCAATCCCAGAGAACAGAGAAATAAAACCAACCCATGAGCGGGAAGGGGCCCATAAGACCTGACCCTCAACTGAGGAGCCATTAATAGTTGATGGCTTTGTGGGAAGGAAAAGTGAGTTTTCACTTAGAATATGACTCCAAGTAAGGTGACTGTGTTCCAGGAGACAGCCCACACCGAGGTGCAGGTGGGCAGCTGTAACTGGACTTCAGAGATTACTAAGAGCAAAACAACACAACAGTAGACATGAAGTTGGGAGGACTAAGGACATGGGGAGTGAATCTGGGAAAAGTGGGGATAAATATGATCAAAATATATTGTATCCACGTATGAGATTCTCAAAGAATTAATAAAAATATTACAGTAAAAGTTTCTGTCCATAACCATATACAAAAATTCCAGTGAAAGAGTCTGACCTGTACAACATGACAATCGAACTTTGCATTACCTTAAATGCAAGAAGGGACGTCGAACCTGTTAGAAGGGACTCACAAAGCCTTGAGTCCCTAATGCTGCCATTGTTGTCAACTCCAGGACACAGGTGTGCCTGACATCTGTTTAGCACTTGTTGTATAACAAACATGGGCATGGGTTTATTGCAGGGATGAGCTCACCTAATTCTCATGAAATGCTGGTATGGGCATTTTTAATCCCAAAAATGAAGACAAAGAAGATTAAGTAACTTTTATCTAAAGACCCACAACTAGTGCACAGCCCAACATGGATTCAGACTCAGTCTAATATGAACTAGGTAAATACATGCTGTCCTAGCATAGCCTCGTGTGTTTGAAGATCTTGCTAAGGCATCGTTTCCAATCACGGTATGTTAGGTATGTTCCCCGAACCCCTCTGCCAGCCCTTAGTACCTTGCTCTGACCCCAGGCTGACCAGCTTGGACTACAAGAGTGGGTTCCTTGCCTTGCAAATGGACAATGGGAGCAAATGCAGTCAGCCCCATGACACACTACACGCTCACACAGGTTTCCACAAGGCTCACTACATCTCCTGCAAAAGGTCACACAGAGCTTCTGCCACACAGCCTTCACTACGGAAGCCCAAGGGTAAGGGCAGCAGGCATGACCTCCTCTAGGGCACGGCATGGTTCTTAGTGTCCCTGAGCTGCCACGCTTTTGTGAAAGTCTCCTTATTAAAATGTTCCCACATTATTCTCATTTAGCTGAAGGATTGCATGTTCTGCCAGGACCCTGACAGATACAGGAGATGAAAATAATTAATATCAGCTGTCCTTTTGTGGAGATAAATTGTACAGTCTTGACATCACATCAAAAAGCAAAATTTATTAACAACATATAATAACTGAGTAATCAAAACAGAAAAACTATCAAAATATCTATAAAAGAAGATGAGCCACACAATAGTGGAGAAGGGACATATGATAAAGCCACAGCAACAGAATACTGTAATGCTCCTGTATAAAAAGATGTTTTATCTTATAGATTATGACAGATTATATACTCCAAACTGCTGACCTGTTGACAATTAAAAATGTTACAGGAAATATTTTGAGGGGAAAAAGCTATTTAAGTCTATTTCTGAGCAGGCAAGAGAATAAGGAATTAACTGGGACAGGGTAAGCTGAAACCAGGAGGGCAAGCGGCTCTGAACTCCTCCTGAGCTCTGGGGCTGGGAACTACTGGCTTGGTGAATACCCCAACCCCACCCAGTCCGTCCTCTATATTACTGCTTCCCACCAGAAAGATAACAAAAAACTTACTATAGCCATCAGATAATGTCTTCTGTGGGGAGAGGAGCTTCTCTCCAGCAGTTAAAGTGTTACTGAAGACAGCTTTAATGGCTAATCCTGATTGTCACCTCAACAGGATCCAGAGCCAACTAGAAAAGGCACCCCAGAAGGATAGCTGAGCAGGGAAGAGTCTCTCCCTCTTCTGGTGCTGGACCTATGTGACAAGGTGTGAAAGAAAAAAAGCAGAGCAGCTGGCTGAGTATGTCTTACTGGCTGAGTGTATTTACCCCACTGTGTAGCTGCTGACATCCTTTGGTGACATCAAAACCCATCTTCTTAGGCCTTCCAAATGCTCTGAGGAGAAATGGCTCTCCAGGCATCCTCCAGACCTGAACCAGGCTGGGGTTGCTGAGGCTTCCAGCCTCATGGACTGAAAGCTCCTGGGCTCTCAGCCTCTTTGGCACACAGATGGACTACCCAGTCCCTCTCATGTAAGCCAATGTAATAAAACCCCTCTACAATTTGTTCTAGCACTTCATGTTCTCTAGAGAAGCCTGACCAGCATAGTGGCCAACAAGAAACAGGAAAGAACGGGCCACTTGTGCAAGACAAAAGAGATATACTCAATAGAGAACAACAAATGCATAACCTTGTGAGGAGTAACCAGAGAAACACAAATGAAGCAATAAAATAACATTTTATCCAATTTCTGGACAAAAATTAGTAAGTTTAGTATTAGTTGTCATGAAGGATGTGAGGAAGCTAGACTTGCAAATATTAGTAACTCATTCATTGTTCAACAAATGTGTGAAGACCTCCTACTATGTACTCCCTGTGCTTTGGTAAAAATCAGAAAGTCTATTTTGAACTTTATAGTTGAATGACAATAGCAGAAGAATAAATAAATAATTACTTGCAGGGAGCACTTGATTTAAGAGCAGAAAGATGAAGCTTTGAGAAGGAACAGAGCACTGTGAGTATATTAAACAGAAATGTATGATCTGGAAGATGCCAGACAGCACAGTGTGCTCTTCAGCTGGAGATGTCAAGTGGCCTTCACTGAAACTATGTCTCAGTCAATGACAGAACAGAGATAGCCATGGGTAAGACCTACACAAATGACTATCAGGGAGTTCCAGGGAAATTCCACTCACAGAAACCTAGGAGGGCCAGAGGGAGCTCTGGCCAGTAACATATCACCTCAGGACATGGAAGGAAGAACACTCAGTTGAAGTCTATTAGAAAAGTTGCAATAATGGTGAAAAGGACAAAAGTAATCGAACACATACCTAAATGGACACCAGTGACGATGCTGATTATTAACGTGTGACACGCTGGTATTCTGTTAAGTTACTTTCACATCTCTATCACCCATCATGAGACTGCTTCATGCATACTTCAATATCTGTCTTTCAAAGAGTGCCAAAGAAAAAGCCAGAGAGGAACCAATCGGCATGGCCATGCTAAGGGGACAGGGAATGGCCCACCTCAGTCCCTCACTAGGGCACTGACATAAGCTCAGGTTTAAAAAGAAGAAGAATGAAGGCAAGAAGGATAAATACTTAAGCATCCTTGGCCACGCTGGGGTCTGGCTGGCCATTACCTTGCAGTCCTCTGGAAGATATTGCCTAGTAAGTCCTTAAAGCTTAAGAGGACAACTGATCCCCAAAAGATGATTGCTCCTGAATGGTGTGGAGGTTGCCTGTGGTGACTGAGAGTTCAAGACCAGGACTTCAGAATTTCAGAGGACATTTAATCTGGACACTAGAGCTGGAAAGATTTTAGCTAGTTTTAGCGTTGTGCCTTTGACCTGGAAAAGGGATGACAGGTAGATTATAGCCAGTTTTTCGGGGTATACTCCTTGCATAATTAGCATGCCTACCTACAGAAGTGAGCAAGATTTTAACCCAAAGAAAGAGTAAAAGATACAAAATGAAAGCTGAGATAGCAGGCTTTTATCTTGCTTAGGAACAGAAAGAATTTGAAGCGGAAATGCCCCCCCACAGACTCACGTTTAAAGCTCTTGGCTTTTCTCTGTAATAACATAGCTTGTGGTACTACTTTGAAGGATATAGAGAAGTGGGGTGAGGCTTAGCTGGAGAAAGTAGGTCAGTAGAGGCAGGCATTTGAGGTTTTTGCCACTTCCGTTTCCAGCCTACCAATTGCTTCCTGCTCAGCAATAATGAGAACAAGCCATTGCCCCACCCCACACCTTTCCACCACCATAGATGAGTTCCCCATCATGTGGGCCTGAAACAACCAGGAAACTATGAGCTGAGTGAAGCTGTTCCTCCTTATGGTATTTCTGACAGGTATTTGGTCATGGTAGCAATGAGAAGTAATTAAAAACAGATGTATGCTGGGCCAAGAATGGAAGCACTGCTTTTTGGCAGGGACATTTCCTGGATGCAGGCTTCCACGCTATTATGACAGCTAGTACGGATTGCTTAGTTTTATCTTATCCCTCTGGCCTTATGTAAATGTCTTATTAAAATGTGACTTTAATAGATGGTTTGATCCAATTGGGATCAAGTCACTGTTCAACTACTAGCTTACTCTTGAAAGCCATTTAATCTCAAACAGTTCCCACCCCACTCTATACCACTGTGCTGGGCAGATGCATCAACAGCAAACAGACACAGCTGACGGAGGAATCTGTGAAGTAGAAGTTAAAAAAAAAAAAAGAAAAGAAAAAAGAATGCAGCAAAAGGAAAATAATTATCAGGTAATAATTTTCAAAGTAAAAGAAATGAAACAGAAACTAGAAATGTTTTACCCTACACAAAATAGGAACCCACATACAAAAGCATCAAAACAATTAGAGGTCTTCTAGAAATGAAGGTAGACAAAAACTATCAGTTAATTACAATGAATCCCAGGCACATGATCATGAAAGCATAGAACACCAAAGACAGACAGATAAATCCCAGGCACATGATCATGAAACCATAGAACATCTAAGGGGGACAGACAGACAGTGAAAGGAACAAACTCTGTTTGCAGGGATCTTCTTACCAGAAACATTGAAATTCAGAAGACTATTTTATGATGTAGGAAGAATGCAGAGTATTTTATGATGTAGGAAGAAAATATTGACAGAAAATAACTGTTGGGCTAGAAGTTCAAAGCAAATAATTCCTTCAAATGCAATGGCAAAATAAGGGCATTGTTCAGACCAACAAAAATTATAAAAAGACTGTCAGGAAGAAAAACGGTGAATCTAGAAGCATGATAGATGCATAGCATGAGAATGAAGGACTAGGAGTCAGGCAGAATGCCAGATAGACAGACAGGGGCCAACCAGGGTCATGACTAGGTAATAAAGATGGTGAACTTCTAAGATGGCCAGCTCTTCCTCATATTTCTGAACTGAAACAAAATTTTACAGCATAATACCAAGACTTTGTGGGCTTTTTCTCCTGCCAGTAGGGACCCTGGGCTCAACAAGTTCAAGGCCTGATCAGGACATGTTTACATAACAGCTGTGGTCAAATCAGCCCTTCTGTCTTTCTTCAAACTAACCAAACTTCAAAGATTTTAAAAAAGGAAAAACCTTCAAGAAGGGGCCAGGCTTGGGGCTTGGGCTTTTCAAGCCCCCCTCTGCTTCTCTGAAGGTCTGTGTGATTGCTGTCTGTGTTTTCTCACCCTTAGAAAAAGTCTTTCTTTACTGTCTGCTGTGTTTGCTATGTTCTAGATTTTTCCTACCTTTTAATTCTTAAACTGGTAGAGAAAATGAACCTCATCAAGACATCCAGGGAGTCCTAAGAACCAGGCACAGAACAAATCAGTAAACACATGATTAATTCCAAACAATAACGCTGCTGCTAAATATGGGAATTACAATTAAAAAAAAATCATTCAGAGATTCTTAAGTTGTTAGGGAGGAGTCTCTGGGCTGTAAATCTGTTTATTTAACCTTTAAAAGAACTACAAAAGGAAAAGAATAGGCTATTGTAAGAGCCCCCATGCTAAACCAGCACAACTCCATGCTTCAGGTCCCGAGAACTCACTCTCTGGACCTCTAAAGTGTCTACCATAACCTGTGCTCACACCTTCAAGGCCACCAATAGCTGAAGGTGTCTTTTGTCTCTTTCTTTCACATTTTAGAACCCTTGAGACTACACTGGGCTCACCAAATATTTCAGGGTTAGTTTCCCATTTTAAGAGGACAAGATTCACTCACCACCTATATTCAGTTATGCCTTGTAAGCTGAAGACTTGAGGAATTCATGTTTTAGACTGCAAGTGTCTTTACAGAAGGAGAGAACACTAATTTGCTACCACACCACTTACTAAATTCAAAATACATAAGGAAAACAATGAAAGACTTAAAATAATTATACAGATCCATCACACAGTGGAATGTTTTAACCAGATAAATTTCTGAATAACCAGATAAAAAATAATCATTACAGATATTGAAGATTTGGACATTATCATTAGCAAGCAGACTTAGAGGTGTGTTTAAAGGTGTGCATCCAATAAAATGAAAACAGATACTGAAATATGAAACATGTATGAGACATGATCATACACTGGGCCACAATAAAATTCTTACAGGTTCTCAACAATCAGCACTATGTAGTTTCAGTCTTGGAAAATCAGTGCCACTGAGTCAGAAATCAGTGTCTTTTTAAAAATTAAGGTATCATTATCACCTAAAACACATTTCTACATAATCCATTGGTAAAAGAAGAAATCAGAATTTAAAAGTCAAGATGCTTACACAATGACAATGAAAATACCATAGGTCAAAATTTCTAGGCAGCCAAGGGGACAGTAAAAAATTATGAATTTCAGTGTCTAAATACACGCACATACACGCACACACACATGCACACAGTGAACTTAGCAGCAATTTAAACATGTGAACCTAAATCAGGTGATTCACTAATACATGAACAGAAGAAGTAGTTTACCAAAGACTCAACAGAAAGTGAACAAAATCACTAATAACATATTCATCACAGATCTATATAGCTTATGGACCAAAGAAATAAATATATCACATTCTAAAAGGTGCAAGACATAGTCACAGTAAGCATTAAGACACAGTTTGCCTTCTCACTCTCTGCATGAGTTACATGATGCCTGGCTTGGGAAAGGGCTTTGGTGGCGTTGGAGTTTTGAGACACAAGTGTGATCGGTGAAGTGTGATCTGTAGAGAGTTCAGGTGCAAGGTCCTGCTTCACTTACACTAGCAAATTCAGCTGTGTTTTCTCATGTCACCCAATCTTCAGATTCCTTTCAGGCTTTTGTGACACTATGCACACAAACCAAGGAAAAAGAATGCTGGAAGTGGGAGTAGCAAGAGGACGAGGGTAAAGATGACCAAGTCAAGGGGAGTGTGCTGTGTACATCCTAACTGCACTAGCAGGGCTTGCTGGTTTTACGTTGGAGTATGGCCAAAGCTTGAGTACAGCTGACTGACCTGCAGTGTTCTAATGATAGCAATTGGCTAGCAAGGTAACCTAGGCAAGCCACTGGCCTCAGTGCCTTATGATACAAATGAACAACTGAAATGTGAAAGCTTTATCCTTTGGTATAAACTTCAATAAGAAACTGACACACAAGCATGTAAGTCCAGCACTCAGGAGATGGAGGCAGGACAATCAGAAGTTCAAGGCTAGCCTTTAAATCAATGAATCAATAGAAACACACTATCCTATTTCTTTCAGGGTCTTGAAACAGGGGAGCTATACAATAACAACCTGATGTATTCTCTTCTGGAACATACTCTACATGCTATCTTTGTCGTGTGTGTGTGTGTGTGTGTGTGTGTGTGTGTGTGTTCTAACTTGTTAGTCATATCTCTCCAATTAGACTCAAAAATTTTAAAGCAAGAAAATACTTTTTTGAAAAAAATTCCTTTCACAGTTCCTTAACAATGAGCTAGGCTTACACCACATGCTCAATAAAAATTTGCTCAGAATGTGTGATTTGTGGCAATTGCTTCCCCATCTAGCAGAAGGTAGTCCAAAACTAACAACACTGTTTCTAAAAGTGGATTCTATTGATAGCTACAAAGCAAGGTATGCAAAGCACACTTTTAATCTTTAGGCAGACACAGAGGACTGGGGGCTGTGCAATTCCATGGAACCCAGTGTAGAAAGAGATGTAGATAAAGAGTAAGAAAATGCTCACAATTCAATACCTCTTCCAGAATATCAGCTGAAGTATGAAAAACAGGTATGAAGGTTAGAGAATTAAAAAAAAAAAACCTGAGAAAAATGTGCAAGACTATCACCTATAACTCAAGGAAAAGTAACTGTAGACATAGATATATATATATATATATATATAACTTTATTATTTTAAAAGGAATCTTTTCTCTGAGTTGAACACAAAATATTTGTTTTGTTTGTTTGTTTTGTTTTGTTGAAATATCACATTATCCCTTTACATTCCATGAGGAAAGTCGACCTGATGTCCTCCCGGCATGGTGTAGCTCACCTTCAGTCCAGCACCTAAGAGGCAGAGTCAGCCTGACCTCTATGCTTTCGAGACCCAGCCTGGTCTACATGGCAAGTTCCACATCAGCCTTAACTACATTATGTGATCTTGTCTCAACAACGACAAAAAAATTAAAGGAGTGAGGACTCAGGAAATATTTCACAGTGTTGTGAAAGCTGAGCTGACTACGCACATAAAATCAGAGAAAGCTTATTTTGTTCCTGGCTAATAAGAGCAGCACAATGCCCATTTCTCCACGACATCATCTATCAGTCCTCCACTTGATGGCAGGCTGAAGTGACCTGGGAATCTCCAATGGACAACAGTTCTTCCTGATTTCCAACATTTTAGCCAATCTGAAAATAGAGTGTAAATATGCAAAATGCCACATCATCTGAGTTGTTTGAAGATTCTAAATTGACTGCTCATATTGTTCACCTTGTATTAATGACTCCTTAATTGCCATGGTTTTAACTACCTATAGTTTGAGGATTAACATATATTAAAAATAATGGTGCAAAATAATCCAATTTAACAATATCAGAAGATAATGCTTTCGCAGAAGTAAACAGTGAAATAGGAATAATCTTGATTCCTAATACCATTTCCTGACAATCACAGCTCTCTATCACATTAACATTACACACTTATCTCCTCATTAGTCTCTAATCTAGCTCAATCCTCTTGCCAAACCAATTATAGGAAAATTTTCAGACCTGAAGGAATTAATAGGACACTGGGACCTCATTCAGTGTTCTCATGATTCAAGTAATTAGCAAGCATTTATATATAAAATCCAAATAGTTTTCCTAAACTAATTAATGAAATGAAGGACATAAAATTTTATCAACTAGTAGCTCTTCAAGCCTGTACCCCAAGAGGCCTCAAACACATCTGACAGTTTCCAGGTGTTACCAGGGTTTATCTTGGTCAATGCAGACTAATAAGAAGAAAGAGAAACTGCAAAGTGTTTATGCGATATAGAAATATTTCATAGGTGATGCCTTGTACATTAAACAGTTGCTGTATTCCCCATGTCTTAAGTACAATATACAAGATGAAACAGTAATAGCAGAAATTTGCATTTATATGATATTTCCTTCCAAGCAGCTCAAACTGGAAGAACATAGGCTAAGCCATTTTCTCAAAATTTCAAAAAAGTGCCTGGAATTTCTGAAAAGGAATTTAGAAGCTTGATTCTCCTATTAGTCTCTTATTTTCTGTGTCCGTTCAAAATTTCCTTTAGAAGTCAGACTCTAACCCTCCCAGGAACATCTATATATGCTCCCTCTCCGTTCATGCCCCCAATTCAGGACAGTGTCCAATGCAGCCAGCAAAAATCTCTGTCCCCAAGGACTTCTACCTGACATGAGAATCTCAAGCAGGTGTGAGTGTGTGTGTGTGTGTGTGTGTGTGTGTGTGTGTGTGTGTGTACGTGTGTGTGTGTGTCTGTGTGTGTGTGTGGTTACAGGTACTTGTAGGTGCACAGATGTGCCTATGAATACAGAGGCTGGAGGGAGACATATGGCTCCTCTCTTGTATTCTGAGACAGGGTCATTCACTGGGCTTGGTGTCTGCTGACTCATCTAGATGAGCTACACTGCTAGGTTTCCTGTCTTCACCTCTGAGCACTCGCGTCAGCTTTCAGCTTTTGTGTAGGTGCTGGGGATCAGACCCAGGTCCTACGTTTCCATGGGAAGTGCTTTACTAACTAAGCCCTCTCCCTAGTCTCTCACAGACTTATACAGATATGTGACTCCACAAAGTCACAGGTCATCAGCTATGACTTAAAACATTAGAATGAGCCAGGCACGGTGGCTCATTCTACCCCAACAGGGAGGCAGAGGCAGGAGGATCTTTTTGAGTTCAAGGTCAGCCTGGTCTACAAGGTGAGTCCAGGACAGCCAGAGCTACACAGAGAAAACTCTGGCTCGAAAAACCAAAAATCAAAACAAAACAAACCCCAAAACCAACAAACAACAAAAAAGGTTAGAATGAAGAGGATTACAGAGATTTAGTTTGACCATAGATTCTGTATTTCTTTACTAAAACTGAGACCTTTCAAGGAGATATTCAAAATAGCTGCGCAGTGACAGGAAGACCATTGTGGAAACTCCAGTACCTGACAGGCTTGCTCTGGCCCATACCAAGACTCTAGAGTGCAGGCTTAATTTTGTCCTCTCTGTGTTTTTACAACCTGAAACTACAGATTCAGAAGAGACCACCTGAAACTCCCTCCCAGAGGAGAAAACCTGGGACTCTTTTCTGAGAACATCACTCACATAACACAGGGCAGATCCACAGAAGGGAGCCGCCTGTGGCTGCCAGTGTTGGTGTGGGCACCCGTGAGCCAGGCAAATCTGGAGTTTATTGCTTAGGAGGAAAGCCCTGATCAACTCAGTTATTTCCCTGTCTTAATTCAGAGAAGCAGCCTCACCTGATCTGAAATCTCTGGAAGCAATTTCCACTTCTCTGGGAAAATGCCCAAGAGACTGTTTAATCTCTTCTTAGATAAAGCTCTCTGAAGATCAAAGAGCCCCGTTCAGGCAGAGATGTGTTTCCTCTTGATGGCTAAGAGGGACAAAACTGACTTAAAGCACACTGCTGAGAGAACTGTAAAATGAAGCTCGGGAGAATATCAAGTCTGAACAGTCAATGGACACAAAAGACATCTGCAACAAAAGCCAAACCAACAGGTGCTGTCTTCAATGTGTGTGGACATTCTTCCTGCACGTGAGTCTGTGCATCACTGTGCGTTACATTGTCCAGGGAGGTTAGAGGGAATTTCATATCCTCTGGAACTGGAATTAAAACTGTTGGTTGTGAGCCACATGTGTGTGCTGAGAATCAAACCTGAGTTCTCCGGAAGAGCAGCCAGTGCTCTTAAATGCTGAGCCATCTCTCCAGCCCCTCAAATGAAAATTAAAAAAAAAAAAGTTATTTGGAAAATTAACCTAGAAGCAGGCCTCACTGTGACTAAGTCAAAGTGAAGTAGGTAAGATTCTAGAGCACCATGAAGAACTGTAGTTTACCCCATCAGGACATCGGGGCTTGACACGGGGAGATGGCTTAGGATATAAAGTGCCTGCCCTGCAAGTCTGAGGACCTGAGCTTGAGTGGCAGAACTCATAGTTTTAAAAGGTCAGGTATAGTGGTGGGAGATGGCTGGCCTGACAGTCTAGCTGACTCAGCAGGCACTGGGTTCAGGGAGCAACTTTGACTGAAAACAATAAGGTAGAGAAGGGATATGTGGACATATGGCCCCACCCAAAAGCGTGCGCACCTATGTGCACACACACACACACACACACACACACAACATAAACACACAACAACAATAAGTGTTTAAAAGATCATGATTGAGCAAATGTCCTTGTTGTGTACTTGAGCATAGTTTGGATATATGCCTAGGAGAGGTATAGCTGGATCTTGACCATGTTCATAGCAGCTTTATTTGTAATAGCCAAAAGTTGGAAAGAACCTAGATGTCCCTAAGTTGAGGAATGGATACAGAAATTGTGCTACATTTACACAACGGAATACTACTCAGTAATTAAAAACAAGGAAATAATGAAACTTGTAGGCAAATGGTGGGATCTAGATCATCCTGAGTAAGGTATCCCAGAAGCAAAAATACACACACGGTATATACTCACTTATAAGTGGATATTAAACATATAATATAGGATAATCATACTAAAATCTGTACACCTAAAGAAGCTAAGCAAGAAGGAGGACCCTGGGTAAGATGATCAATCCTCACTCAGAAAGGCAAACAGGATGGACACTGGAAGAAGGAGAAAACAGGAAACAGGACAGGAGCCTACCACAGTTTGAAAGACTCTACCCAGCAGTGTATCAAAGCAGGTGCTGAGACTCATAACCAAACTTTGGGCATACTGCAGGGAATCTTATGAAAGAGGGGGAGATAGTAAGACCTAGAGAGAACAGGAGCTCCACAAGGAGAGCAACAGAACCAAGAAATCTGGGTCCAGGGGTCTTTTCTGAGACTGATACTCCAATCAAGGACCATTCATGGACATAACCTAGAATCACTGCTCAGATGTAGTCCATGGCAGCTCAGTATCCAAGTGGGTTTCCCTAGTAAGGGGAACAGGGACTGTCTCTGACATAAACTCAGTGGCTGGCTCTTTGATCGCCACCCCCACTGAGAGGGAAGCAGCCTTGCCAGGCCACAGAAGAGGACAATGCAGCCTGGTGAGACCTGATAAGCTAGGGTCAGATGGAAGGAGAGGAGGACCTACCCTATCAGTGGACTTGGAGAGGGGCATGGGAGGAGATGAGAGAGGGAGGGTGAGATTGGGAGGGAATAAAAGAGGGGTCTTCAGCTGGAATACAAAGTAAATAAACTGTAATTAATATAAAAAATAAAAATTTTATTAAAAAAGATCATGATTGAACATAAAGGAATTACATGATTAACAAGAAAAGTGGAAGTTTTGGTTTCTTAAAAAACCCAGTTCTGTTATGTTTTTGTTTTAATCCCAAGTGTGGAACATGGGACTGCTTTCAGTCCACAGCTGATAATTGTCTAGTGGGGCTCTGAGAGGGGCATGGTCTTTGCCAGCTACAGCTAGTTTAAATCTAAATACCAGAGCACAGAGAGGAGAAGGACTCTTTGAGGAGATGTTCTGAGAGGAAGAAGGCTGCTCGTTCATCCTGCTGCTGCATTTGCTGTTTGCTGTTGCTCATTTGCTAGACTGCTAGATATCCTGGTGACGGAGATTGGTATTGTCCCTAAGAAGCCAATGACCCTAACCAGCCAGAAATAGCCAAAGAGAACCCTGCCCTCTCTCCCCACTAAATTTCTTTCTTATCTACCTAGTGTTGGGTGTTGGAAGGTATTAGGAAAAATAAAGGGTAAGAAGAGAGGTAGAGGCATAAGGAACCCTAAATAAATTAGAGTTTTAAAAAAAATAGCACCAACAGAAAAGAAAATATACTTCTATTGGACAAGAATATCCCATGAAGATCAAAGCACTGCTGAACATGCTTAAACTTCTTAACAACGTAAGAATTCCCCGTGATTTATTCCCTATAATTTATATTGATCCATGTACTCATTCTTTAAATGTATGACATCATAAATCCCTGAAGTATAGAACTCATAAAAAATCTATAACACAAAATCTCTAATAAATTTCTGATGTATATTCAGCTTTCTCTAAGCACTGTCCCAGGACATCAGCTAGTAATTAAAGTCTAACACGAAGGCCCAAACCCTAAATTTTCCTTGCAGAATGAGCTATAATTAAATTCTATCTAAAAACAAATATTTTACCATATTAAGTTCACCCTTAACTGTACCTCAGTTTATAACGCTGAAAAAAGACAGAAGAAAATAAATGAACTGATCATGATATCTTAAAGTTGCTAAGTAAGAAAATTTATGTTTGCAAAGGTGGAACAATAAGATCCCCTGGATTTTAGTAACAGATACTGACTTCTAAAGATAAAGAATTATCTACAAAACAATGAAAACATAACAAATAAAAATAAATTTTAAAAGGAATTATCTAAAAACAGAGAAAATTTCAGGTAAATGAATATTGAGTCCAATTCCCCCAAACAAAATAGCTGACACTTTACCAGGATTAGGATGTGCTGTTATTTTGGTATATACAGTTCACATTTTCCTTGGCCCTTGGGGTTGCAGTTTAAATGCTTAGAGGGCAACACCTCTCAAATGTGAATGAGTGCGGGTCTCAATTGTGTGAATGGAATGACTGCGCTTTCCTAAAAGGAAGGGAAGAAGTAATTAATTAGCTCCAGGGATGTAGCTTAATTTCCATGCTTTCTAAACTGACTGTCATATTTAAGGCATTTTTCCATTACAGCATATTTTCACTCATCTTTAGAATAAGTACATGTTTCCAATGAAGCAGGCAGCAAAGTACAAAAATATAAAGAGCATCCCAAATTCTACCCAGCAGGCAAAAGCTCTTTATTAATAGTTAAGTCTTTCCTCAAAAGCCCTATTTACTGACTATCTGTACATTTTATAGTTTGTCATGTATACACATGACATGTATATGTCCACATGAGGGTGAATTTTAAAGGAACCAGGGGAAAGTTGCTGATAAAAAAAGAATTAGGTGGCTCGTGTTTACTCTGAGTGGTTTGTAAACATTTCCAACTTCAAAATCTCAATGCCTCCAGTCACTAGGCATGAATTTAAACACAGAGTAAAACCTTAGTCAAAATCCTTAGCTAAAGAAAAAAAAAAATGCCCTTTATGTTGTTCAGTTTCAACTTTGCTGTGGAAAGGGGTGGAAGATAATCCTCTTGACAGATTATCATAATCTTTTAAATAATTCTGCCATTATTAGCAGATGCTACAATAGGAAAAAAAACTGTTATTATTTTAGGTGATAAGCAAGAATGAAAAGTAATTTCCCAGGAACTGTGGATATGCAGCATGGCTTGAAAACGGACAAGCATGTTGAGACGAGGGTGGAGGACGAGAGCCCTGCCAGAAGCAGTGGAGCCAGAAGAGCCTGCAGGCTAAGCTATCACCAGCAGAGTGCAACCTCCCCAGGGGAAGACACGGGAGATACACACTGTCACCGCAAAAGCTTGACACTTGTCACTTGCTAGAAGCTGGGAGTACAGGCATGTTCTCCAAACCAGAGAGAAAGTGTGGCTCACTGTACAGAGCTGCATATTTAAAAACCACTAGTTGGGGTATCATGATGGAGCACGCTGCCTCCATACCCTGAAGAAGGCACTTCCCAGAAGAGGCTCACCAAGCTCAAAATCTGCCTCAGCCTCTGAGACTTCTCCATGGCCAAGAAGTGAACAAAAATTAGACTTCTGCTGGTGGTGGACAAAAGTCAGGGTATGCGCAATAATGTGATGTCACCTTCCACAGAGTCATCTGTGTGAGGAAAGCCTCAGTCTGGAGTAGCAGTGACCAGCTCTGAGTATGCTTAATCACAGAATGGACTGATGGAGACTTACCTGGTTAACTAAATGCCCTGCAGCATGTTCCTACAGCATAATGGCTGACCCAGCACGGACACCGTGAAATGCACCCTAGTAGGCAAATGCACCCAACTAGCCCAAAACATGTTAGCAAAAGCACTGACCTGGCTCACTACACATTCCTTCCAGATCATCTCAGCCATGCCCTGATGTCCCGATAAGCAGAACATGAGAAATCACCCCCATCCCTGCCCAGCACCGGGCCTTTCCTATCCTCCCTAAAGTCACCAGTCAGTTCTTCCAATAACCCCAATGAAAGGTCTGCAAACCCATATGAACCAGAAGCACCTCTTGAGTTTGAAATGACACAGCCACTGCCAGAGAAACCTCTTCTCAGCTTCCATTTCCATCTATCTGTTGGTTTGTTTGTTATGTTTCACATGCACTGTTGTTTTGCCTGCATGCTTATCTATGGGATGGTGTTGGATCTTCTGAAACAGGTGGTACAGACAGTTCTGGCTGCCGTGTGGGTGCTGGGGATTAAAGCCAGGTCCTCTGGAGGAGCAGCCAGTGCTCTCAACCCCTGAGCCATCTCTCCAGCCCCTCAGTTTCCATTTCCAATTGAAATCCCAAGTTGCACAGGGGTCATTCACTGTATTTCCTTTACTTGTTTCACCTCTTTTGTGGGGTTAAGCATCTTTATTCATATTGCAAACCCATATGTGCCACACGAATGTTGGGAAAATCATGGTGACTTCTAGAAAACACTGTGCACCATCACAAAGGCCAAAGGGGTGTGACTGCCTCTGTTCAGCCCAGAGCAAAGCACTATGGGGGCCTCTGAATCTGCTTCTAGCACTCAGTGGAGAAGCACCTGAGCCCTTCTCCGGGTATTACCATAGTCTCACCTGTAGTTAGCTCCATACCACACACCCTCTCTAACATTCAGCATCCTGAGAGCCTGTGCCCGCCCTTTCAGAAGCCTTCCTTAGCCCTCCTTAGAATTAGGGATAATGCTAGCCTTAACTGTACAAATTATATTATTTTTTAAGTTCAACAGAAACTCTACTTCAGTGTCAACTACCAAAGGGAAAACCACTACACAAATGTATATTTTTCTCAGTAAGGATTAATTTAACATCTAATAGAGTTAAAGTCATGACTTACTTAAATACAGTAGAATTGAACAGAGAACTAAATATGTCATAAAACTGAAATATTTCAGCCAAAGAATATTATTTGGTGTCTAAAAACATACACATACACTGAATATTAACAACATATTATAGATTAGATATAAAGCTTTATTTAATAAATAATTTATTTCTAAAAGTTTTGGTTATAAAAAGAAAAGAAATGGAAAGGAAAGAAAAGGAAAAAGAAAAGCTTTCCAGCCAGGAATGGTAGCTCCCAGTGTGATGTAGCCAAGCCACTAGCCTCTGTGTCTTCTGATGCAAGCTGAGTAGCTGACTATTGAAGTGTGTGTATTATACACACACACACACACACACACACACACACACACACACACACACAGAAACCTGATGGTTCACACCTGTAATCCCAGCACCCAGAAGGCAGAGGCGGGGCATGGAGAATTCAAGTTCTTCCTAGGCCAGGTGGCGAGTTCTGAGAAATAAGTAGACAACACATTTTGGGCCACTTTACAATTCTTGAGTCCTAGTCTTCCTCATAAGTCCCATCAAGGTGGGGACTTGTTAGAAGACACCAAATGTGAAGCCAAAACCACATATGTACAAACCACAGTTGGGCAGGCGGGTGGGCTACTGGGGGGGGGGGAGCAGACAGACAATTTGTTTATGTGTGTAGTGTGTATGTGGGAGGAGGATGTTCCTAAATAAGACCCTAAACCCTCACAAGCTAGGCTGTGCTTTCTTTTTTCTCCTTTGACATTTAATGTATCTTAAGTAGACACACATAAAAAAAATTCAATTTAGAAAGAAATTGCAGATACTCAGGTAACAATAATCACAATTGTATAATTTATTGACACTCATGGATGGCACCAGCCCCTGCACTTATCACTCGTAGTATTACATTATGTACGACTGTCAACTTTATTTAACAGCTGTAGCAGGAGTGTCCGCACCTCTGCAACAGTCTGTTCAAAGTCACATAGAGAGGAAGTGGCTGCCAGCATCAAACCTCCAAATATGACTTTATTCTTTCCTTCCTTCATTCATTAATAAATATGTAAGCCAAAACTATATGATTCTGCTTTAAATTTAAGACAGGGTATGGTGGCGCACTCCTTTAAACCCAGCACTCAGGAGGCAAAGGCAGAAGGATCTCGGTGAGGTTTAGGCTAGCCTGGACTACTTAGGGAGTTCCAGGCCAGCCAACGCTACATAAGACCACTCAAAAATCACTGAATTTATTTTATTATTTATCTGTGACAAACTATATGACAAAGCATTGTGTAGGATCTAGGTAATAAAACAGTGGAGACAGCCAAAACAGGAACCTTTTCTTGCTGCCATCTAGAAAAATATTTGAGTTAAACTATTACAGAATTAAATATGAAATTATACATATGTAAAAGTCTATGAAGGAACAGAGATGTCTACAATAAGTCTTAGGCAATCTCCATGGTAACAGGGTTGACTTCTTGAGGAAATGATAACTGTGCTGAGATCAGAAGGGAAGGACACAGCCAGGTGATGAGGCTGTGGTGGAAGACAAGGAAGGAATACTGCATAGGCCATGTGGCAAGGAGCAAGCACCATCCACTGTAGAAACAGGAAGAAAAAGGGAGGGAGAGAGAGAGATAGAGAGAGACAGACACAGAGAGATAGAGAGACAGAGAGAGAGCAGAAGGCAGCTACTTAACAATGGCCCAAGCCAGGGAAGAAAATTAACACCTTGTAGTCTACATTAAGAATTGTATCTGAGAGCAATTGCAAGTACAAGCCTATAAAGGTGTTTTGTCTTTCAGACACTATATTGTCAATGAGCAGCAAACAGAACAGCTCAGTCAGATACCTATTTTAGTTGTCAAGGAAAAAGAGAGTGATGGGATGGAATGATTGGCAGCAAGAGGAGAGAAGAGACAAGGTACATAGTCATCCACCTGGCAGCAAGAATGTAGTAAACTGGGTTCCTGTGGACAAGGAACCCAACAGAACTCCCAAATTCATAGTATACAAAACTTGAAAGATCACTGTGGTCTAGAACACTTGGCCTTCAAAATACATAAAAAGGAATGTCTAGATGATGATTGATAGACAGGGTGGGTTTCACACAAATTTCTTGAGACACTGACATAAAACCAAGACCATTCAAATTATTTATATACATAGCACAGGAAGAGAGTATAGAATAAGAATAGAACCCTTAAAAGGGCTAACCTTGGGCAACCTTGATATTTAATAAAAGGTGGATGATAATATTGAGTCTCAGGAAGGAGAACAAGGAGACAGACACAGGCATATGCTGACAGAGAGGCTGGGAGCACAGGTCAGGAAGAAAAACTAAGACTTGCTATGGGCATTTCAGAAGCAGTGAGACCAGAGCTGGGAGCCCACTAAGATGTGCAGAGACTTGAGCCTCTTCTGGACCTCATTTCACAGAAGTCGCTGATCACTGCTCACCTTCTGAAGATGTGACAGAACAAAGGAAGCAAAAACCAGATTTGTTTAGTACAAGTTGAAGGAAAAATTGTGACCACAGTTTCTGAAGGTTCTGCTCCAGATGCAAAGAGAAGAATAGAAGAAAAGCAATGACAGAGGGAAGGTTGAGAAGAGTGTGGCTCTTCTGCCACCAAGAGTCCTGGGCAGACGGAATTGTCTCAGGGAAGGAAAGGGGTTGAGTACCCAAAAGTTTATACAACTTGTTCCTCAGGAAGACAGAAGATGGAATTCAGGCCCAAGTGGGGGTGTAGATTAAATATTTAACCAGACCAGGAAGAACACTGGAGATACATGCAAAGCTTCAGAAAATCAAATTACGGAAACCCTAAGTTGGATCCAGTTTTGGCTCAATGGCTTCTGTTTCTTTCAGGTATAAAGAAAGATTGTCAGATGAAGAAATGGACATGGGAAGTAAAAACAGAAATTGTGAGATTAAAAAAATGAAACCCCCAGAGAAGGTAAAGTGGTGAGAAAATGCACACACTCATCCAGGGGCGCCAGAAAGACTCTAATCTTGGTTTCAAACTGGGATGAGTCCTAAAGCCACAAGAGAGTAGTTGTTTCTCTGTCCCCTACATTGTCTGTTTACTTCTTCACATTGTTGCCCAACCCTTATAGTTGTACAAAGATCTGGTTAGTAAAAGTCACAGGACTCCACAGATATGTGGAAGTTACCCAAGACTCAATAGGCTTGATACTGCTCATGGTGGTACAACAAAATCCAATGTCAGGACTTCAACTGTGTCACACAAATACGGCCACTGGAGGAAGGAGGTCGTGTTGCTCACAGAGCTGTCATGGGGACCAGAAAACAAGCTTCAACACTGGGCAATAACCAAGACAACTTAGTAAATGTCGAGAGTAAAGAGCATTTGGGGCAGCTGATGGGGGACAGGGCTTGCAGCCTTCCAACCAGAAAGTGCTAGAATGCCCTCCAAGATTTACAGAACACACCAGCCGATGCATGCATATTCATGAAATATTTGGAATGCAAAAAAGAAACATGGCTTTCAAAAACTGCTCTTTAGTAAAAAATCTAGTCTTCGACAGAACTTTAAAATGACAAGGGGCAGGGCAATGAGTGAGCTAGACAACCTGAAGTGGTTTATAAAGTATATCCTCATATCTGTTCTCCAGTCTATAATAAATGGACTAATTTTAGCTCTTGAACACATTCCTTGTAGTTAATTCATTCAAATGACTAAACAAAGCCTTTCTAGTTCCTCTAAAACTGTTATATTCACAATAAAGCAAGTATAAGTGTAAAGAGGAGAAAGGGTAAAGTTCAGCTCACTAAATTCAGAAGCTGTGTGAATGAGCTTTCCACACCAATTTCCACAGCATGCTGCTAGACACCCTCTACAGTAACTGTACTTCCTCTCAAAGCACATTCCCAAACTTCTCTCTGGACCCCACAAAAGTAGATGAATATCAGTCATAAAATTTTAATTATCATTAAGAAAAGATTATGTTGTGGAGGTTTTGGTTTATGATATGTAAACATGTTTTTGTTACAATTCCGGGGGGGGGGGGGTTAGTTTGTCCACACCTGTTAAGTATCTCATGCGGAGTGTGGTCTTTACCAGATAGAATTAGTTGAAGTCTGAGGACTTTGAGGGGTATAAATATGACAGCCCAGAGGAAGAAGGCTGCTTGGAGGAGGACTGCTGCCTGCTGGTTCATCCTGCTGCAGCATTTGCTGTTTTCTAATTTGGTTTCATGGACTTCTGGATTTCTGAAGGACTGATATTGGTATTTCCCTCAAAAGAATCCTAAGACCCCACCCAGGGGGAAGTAGCCGAGAGAACCCATCCCCACTAACCTTCTTTCTATTCTACTCAGTGTTAGGGGGTTGGAAAGAGGTAGAAGCATTTAAGAACCTTAAATAAAGTAGATTTGATTAAAAAAAAATCTTGATCAGCAAATATATATAACCCCAACTATTTGATGCTACCCAGTAGACATTAAAGTATTAGCCCAGAATCTGAGTCCCTATAAATTAACACTTCACTAATTAAACCCTATAATAAAATGATCAATTCATTCATCTCTTTTTCCAAATATTCTTCTGGAAAACATAACGTACTCATTCCAAAATATATCTATGGCAAGCAGGCAGAGGACCCAGAGGTGCTTGTCATTTTCCTCATTCTATTTGACTTGGGAGAAATTAGGAAGTATTTTCCTATCAAAGAAAAACAAGTGTTTATTATGCCTGAATTAAGTTAAGGACACAGGGGTTTATGATAATAGTAATATCATTTACCATCTTAACTGTCATTGTAGTGCAACAAATGAAACATAGGCTTCAAAAGAAATAGCAAACTCGTCTAAATTTCAAATGCTAGACAGGAGCAAAACAGAGCAAAAACACATGTTCTTTGTTAACCACGAAGCAGGGAAGTTTTAGAAAAGTAATGTATTATACAGCCGGAAACGTCAATGGATGTAACAACAGCCTTTCTTTGCCTATACAATGTCATCCCCACCTCTGCTTAACCCTAGACAGTCCAAGCAGCAGCAGCTAAGAAGCCACCAAAGCCTCAGGCCCAGGTTAGGAACCATGACTAATCTAGAGCACCCTATGGGACCTTACAGATAGGTTAGTGGCAGCCCTACAGGACACTCATGGTAAAGGCAATAGAGGGTGAAGCCTGGGAAGGGATGTCCTGCCTACTTTTTCAAGAGAGAGCAAATATGATCAGCAACCATTTCTTTTCCCCTTGTACTTTTTCCTCCTGACAACATGGAACAAAAAAGCAAGCACCAACTAGAAACATGAGGAATGTGGGTTCCAATGGTACTGGGATATAGCCCACACAGACTACCAGTCAGCAGTAAAGTTAAACACCCACAGGAGAAAGACTTGAGGGGCTCAACTGCTTATGTGTATCATATGCAAAAAGATGTAAAATTTTACTATAATATCAAACTCCTATTTTGTGAACAAGGTTTTTTAGTGAATAGACAAAATTTCCATATGATTTGTTGAGGAAAAAGTGAAAAAACTACAATGTGAAAAAAAAAAACAAAAACGAAAAACCCAACACAGATTAAAAGACCATACAATGAAGACATGAAATGTCATCTGTGCAGTCAAGGCAATCTCTGGCAAATGAACCCTGTATGTGTGTTTCGTGTGATCGAAGACACTGACTCTACATGGAAATTCTAAGAAACCAGCAATGATCATGATAGTTTTTAAGAACAACGATGCTGCTTCAAACATATTTTTCTATATGTAAGAAAAAAATTGATCACTGCCTTACAGCACATGGAAGAGCAAAGGCTGGGTGTGCTGTCCACCAATGGCTTTCTATTTTTGACAGCTCTAAAGTGCGCTTTACAAAAGGGAAAAGGGAGGTCTTGGAAATAATCGATGAGAAGAGAAAGCAACAGGAAGGAGGCGGGGTCTGCAGAAACTCTCTCAGAGAGCGAACAGGAGAAGAATTTAAAGGAAATTGTGTAGATAAAAGCAGGAGATTTAACTTCCAAGCAGGAGCACTTCCTTTCAGCTTTTCATCCAGGCAACCATCCACGTGCTGTATGGGTTCCTTCCCTCAGGACGACTGCTGTAGGCTCTTGGAATAAACAGTGAAGAGAAACAGCCGAAGTCCTTCTACCTTTGAAGCTTAGTTTCTATTAGAGTTTCAAAAATCACAAGACAGACAAAAGAGAAAATAAGTAATAGTATACACTGAGCTAGAAAAAAAAATGAAAGAAAGAAAGAAACCACGTTTCTTTGAGATCAAAGAGTCCATGCAAGACCCAGCCCAATGCCACAGCAAGGTTATCAACTTAAGATTTCAAAACCTCAAAGATAAAGAGAAGCAGCTAAAAGTATTCAGACATGGAGGAGACACAGACAACACAGAATCAGAATGCCATTTCACATCTTCAGATACCCCACTGGAAGCTGGAAGACAAAGGCCACACTGAAATTCTGAAAGAGAGAGACTTGCAACCAAAAATTACAAACCTAGACAAATATGAAAAGAAGATGAAGACAGTCCCCAAAGATCCAAAGGGTCTCAACAGTTACCACCTGTACCCAATTCAGTCCCAAGGGCTATGCTCCAACAAGACAAGAAAAAAAAGAAGGAGACGTGAAATCTGGGGACCACAGAGATGCCATAGGAGACCCTGACGTAGACAGCTGAAATGGTGGGGTCTGTAAGGTCTGAGAAGAATGCTGAGCATAAGGTCTGGGCAATCAGCACAGACAGAAGCATAGTTCTTGGAGGAAGATCTCTAGTGAGCACAGGAGAGGAGAAGGAGGAGGAGACGGAGGAAGAGAAGGAAGTCAAAGAGGAGCATGATAATAAGCCAGCAAACATGTCTGGACTTATTAAGCTGAATTGTACTGAGCTTAGGGGTCAGCTGGAGACTCAAGCAAAACATCCCTGTTGAGAAGAGCACTATCCCTCTAGGCGGTGGCTCCACAGCTGCGACAAGCTATGGACCGTGATCTTCCTACAGACGTGAGAGCTGCCCTGATTTAGTCACAGGCGTGAAGCTGAGAAGAGAAAGTGAAGGGAACATGTGGCGCAAAGACAGACCACGAACTGGTGATTCCAACCCCATCAAGCAAAGCAAAACAAAATCAAAATCAAAAGACCTAAAAGGTGGAGGGAAGGAAACAAGGCCAGAATGCCATTACTGGCCTGGTGTGGTGGTGCACACCTTCAATCCTAGTGCTAGAGAGGCAGAGGCAGGTGGATCTCTGTGAATTTGAGGCCAGCTTTTCCTACCTAGGGAGTTTCAGGCCAGCCAGGGCTACATAATGAAACACTGCCCCCAAAATATAAAATAAAAAAAATGCCAGAACCTGGGGAAGAACATTATTAAGAGAGTGTCCTCTCCCAAGCCCAAAGTAAAAGCCTGAGCAGCTGAAGCAGGGGCATTCCTCCCCTGGACACAAAAAGAACTATGGTGACCAACCAGGGAAGCACAGCCAATTCACCCCATGAGGAGAGAAATCAAAGCAGTACTTTCTCCGGGACCTCTGGCCACCCAGCCACCAGGGCAGAGAGAGGTCCAGACAGACGAACAGGAGAGAACAACCTCTCAACAGTCTGAAAGCTAAGGAACCCCTGGAAGCACTGAGCAAACAGGCCTACCTCTAACTAAACAGGATGACTGTTATCTAAGACACACGGATTCAGTAGGACCAGGATGGTCAAAAATGTCAAAAGCACTTAAAAGTCATACAACACACCAAAATCCAGAATAGGTGTACAAAAAAATGCTATCAACAGACATCGCATGTGTTGGAATTAATTCTGACAGAGACTTTAAAGCAATGGTCACAGAACACAAAAAGAGTATTACAGATTCCCTTGCCAGAGAAAACCACAAAAGCTAGAGGGGCCTAAAGAATATTTGAAGAAATAATGGCTAAATACTTTGTAAATTTAACAAAAAACACATTAAATTATACTGTCAAGAAGTTAAGTGAACCCAAAAAAATCTACCCTAAGAATAATGAAAATGAAAGAACAAGAAAAAAAAAATCTTGAATTCAGTGAAACAGTATACTACTTTGAGGAGTAGCAATTCAAATAATAACAGAATTCTCAACAGAATCCATGAAAGCCATAAGATTTTAAACACAACATTTCTTAAGAGCTAAAGAGAAAAATAATGTCAACCATGAGTTCGCCATCAAAGAAATTACCCTTGAGAAATGAACAGGTATAAACACCCTGAGAAAAGGAAAAGCAAAAGAATTGGTAGTGAGCAAACTTTTACTTACAAAATGTCAATTCTCCAAACAGGTCCTTTGATTTTTCTAAAATTCACATACAAATTCCAGCATGATTTTTGGAGGTTCAAACAAAAATAGTTAAAAATTTATGTAAGATGGTCAAAAAAAATCTATTGATGTATAGTACCTACATGTACTGACAAGGAGGAAGTCAGTGAGGCCCGCCTTATAGCTTTGCTCATCAGTCTGCACTGTGTGATGGAGGGAAAAACACAGACCGATGGAGGGCAGACATCCCACCATAAGAACACACGACTGTACTCAGCTCAACCTTACAAAGATGCAAAGGAAAGCTAGTGACAAATGGCTTCCAACACAATGCCGCCACAATCAGACGTGCAGTGATCAAGAAAAAAACAATAGACACTTACACCCAATACAAAAATTAAGCCCAGTGGACCAAGGACTTGAGTGTAAAGCTTCATATTATAGGGCATTTATGAGAAGGAGGAAAGAAGATCCACAGGGACTAAATGAAGCAAATAGTTCTTAGAATGAAACCAGGCTTGGATGCCCACACCTGTAATCCCCAGTGTTGAAGAAGTGGAGGCAGGAGGATCAAACATTCAGGTCACTCAGGGCTACAGGGGACTCTGTCTCACAAACACAAGAGTTTTTAGACCTAACATTAAAATCAAATCCACAAAGGAGAAGTTGAGTCAGTAGAGGTCATCCAGATTTATTGTACTTGCTGTGTTAAAAGGCTGAAAAGACAGCTCCATACTGTAACTGTCAGATCCAGCAAAGAACCAGTACAGAGGGACTGGAAAGATGCCTCGTAGTTAAGAGTATATAGTGTTCTTACAGAAGACCTGAGTTTGTTTCCCAGCATCCACATTAGGTGGCTTACAAAGACCTGTACCTCTAGCTCCAAGACCTCCAATGCCCTCTTCTGGCCTATGTAGGCCCCTGCACTCACGTGCATATATGCACACATAGATGCATATATGCACACATAGACACATATGTGCACACACGGTCAAAAGTAAAATAAGTCCTTTTAAAAAGAACCAGCATCTAACCTATATAAAGAATTATGAAAATTCAATTGGAAAATGGTGTCATATACCAAGGAATATGACACCAGCAGCCACTAAAGACATGCATACCGACACCATAGTTAGATATCCCTACATGCCTGGATACCTAAATTAAAATGGCAACCCTGAATACCATCAAGGATGCAGACAGACTATAGCGATCATGTATTTGCTAGTAAAACAATAGACTGGCACACAGCAGAAATTTTTGGCAGTTTCTTTATAAAAGTGAGCATGAAATCACTGCACAAACCCAGCAATTACACTCTTGGATATCTGTCCCAAAGAAATGAAAGGTTCTGTCCCTATAAAAAGGTGTATATAAATGTTCAGACAGCTTTGATGGGGACAGCCAATGCTAGGAAGACTGGGGTGTCCTCACAAGGAAACTGAGCCTTGGCCCATGGTGCCACGGAGCTTTCCTCCATAGTAAAAACAAATAAATACAGACAAACACATCTCCTGTGACTTCTAAGGCAATGGAACTGAAATAGCAAATCCCTAAAGGTGACATTCAGTAACGTTTTTGAAATGATAAAATTGTAGAAGCACAAAACAAATCTGTTATTGCAGCAGATCAGAGGCAAAGGAAAGGGTGGTTGTGCAGGGACAGCATGGAGACCCTTGGGTAATGGAACTAGTCAATACTGTGATATAGAAGAAAACCAGAGCCCGAACACACACAGTGAGTGGAACTGTCAAACACAGACACAGTGAATACACTAATTAACAATGGTGAAACCATGAAGAGAAAAGTTATGAGGAAAACCATGATAACATTAAAATGAATGAGAGAGATGACACTCCAGAAAACAGGTTCCTTTTCAGAAAGGAAAGAAACTGGATGTGGGGGGAAGGGGAAACCTGGTTTTTTTCTTCATATACATTACATTTATATATTGTAACTTCATGGTACCTCAAAATTTTACAGATCAAGAGATCCAAATGAGTCAGCAACTAGTCAGCCTCTACAAGAAGTTAAAAGGCAGATACAAATGTCTGACTAGAAAGCAAGATCTCATGAAAAGACCAGCACTGCCATAAAACACCACTGTTCTCAACACAAACAGAAAGTCCATGTGCTCTGTAAGATTCCTTGGTGTTCCCTGTTTTTAATCCTCCTTATACCCCAGACATAAACTGGAGTACAATAAAATAATGAATGAGGCTAATTTATAGACTCAGACTAATTCAAATAAGCAGTTCCCCACTTGTGCCTGACTCACTGCTTGAGAATAGTGGATTCTGAACACTGCTTCCAGTTCCCTGAGAAGTGTTGTCAGCCAGGCATGGTGGTGCACAGCTTCAATCCCAGCACGCAGGGAGGCAGAGGCAGGTGGATCACTGAGTTAGAAGCCATCCTGGTTCACAGAGAGAGTTCCAGGACAGCCAGGGGTATGTAGAGGAGCCTGTTTCAGGAAAAAAAAAATACTGTCTAGTTCGGTGTGGTGGCACATGCCTGGGATTCCACCACCGAGGAGGCTGAGCCCCAAGATCATGGATTCAAGGACAGCTGGCTTGCACCCAGAGGTGCTAGATGTCAGCCCGCACTGCAGGACAAAAAGTTCAGTGAGGGCCTGGAAGTATGGCTCAATGGTAAGAGTGTTTTCTTATTCTTCCAGAGGTCCAGAAGTTCAACTCCCAGCTCCCACATCAGGTGACTCATGATCATCCATAAACTCAGCTCCAGGGGTTCCAGCACCCACTTCTGACCTCCACAAGCACCCACACCTATGTGCACACACACACACACACACACACACACACACAGTCACATACACATAAATAAAAATAAAAGAAATCTTTTTAAATGCAGAAGAGAGCCCTACTCCAAAATCAACATTGTTATTTGTCAGAACTACCCAGGTACTTGCCAAGTAAGATATATCGTGGCCCCTCCAACACTACTGTATCAGTTTCTATAACTGCCATAAGAAAAGACTTCAAAGCTAACAGTTTTCTCAATGTGACATCTTGGTCAGGAAGGACTCAATTCCTTATTAATGCATTTTTATTGCTTTATTGCATTTCAGATGTAACAACCACAGGGTGAATCTTTACTTGGAAGATGATAATGGTAGAATTCCCTCGTGACTCCTAAGCAAATTAATAAGTCCCTGCTACTAATGTAAGGCGACATTGCTCACCACCTGTCAGTTGCTATTACCAGTCACTGCTTCCAGAGTGACAGCAACCAGACATTCAATGAAGGCAATAAACAGAACCAGCATTTAAGAATTTGGGACAGCTAGTATCTTCTGGGTCCTTAGTAGGGCAACAATTGACTATAAGGAGATGAGAGGAAATTCTAACTGTTCTATAAAGTAAACTGGCATAACAAATGCTCCAAACATGCTTGAGCTGATAGCATTAAAAAAAAAGAAACAAAAAAACATCCATACCTTATTTTAATCACCAAAGTCAGCTTAAATAACCCTTGAAATTTTAGATGACTTAATTCAATTGAAGGTTTCATTTTCTGTTCTTGATTTTAAAATTCAAGTCTATTCACTTTAATGACTTTTCAACAAATTACTTTCTCTCAAAAAATTATCAATGTGCTAGAGCTCTGAACAGAGTCTGCGTGCTATGCTAACACTCCCATCCATAGCCTGTGCTCTTGGCTACAGTCCAAAGCAGCACCTGTATGTACTCCAAAAGCGTCTCCCTGACTCTGCTGGCTTTGCTGGCCATGTACAATTGGCCTTTGAGTGTTTATAGTTAGTTGAGAGGAATGTGAACATTTTGAGAAAAACCAACTGGTTTTGGCAGAGCAGAACCCACGGAGGCGGGCAACGCTGTTTAATTTCATAGTGTATTGTTAATCAAATATTTACTATAGCTCAGGCTTCTGTGAGTTGCTCAGTTCTCTGTTAAGCAGATGCCTCCCACAAACACTTCACACAGTGATGTGTACCGGGACTGAAATGCAGTCTACCCTGAGCTGATTTGGCCATCGACTCACTGGTGGGACCCTTGACAGTGAGCATTTGCAGACATAATCCTTCCTGGTCTCTAGAGGCCGCCTGAGGTTGGACCTTCCTCAGAAAGTATCAGTTAATTCTAAGCAAAATAGTTACCCAGTCCTTTCCCTGACCCAAACCCATCTGCCCTCACATCCCCACTTCTCTCTTTCTCTCTTGGCTCAGGGGGAAGAGTGTTTGTTTCATAGAGCTCCTGTTCCTCCTCTCGCCTTCCTTGTCTCCTACACCCCCCCTCCCTATTTCCCACACAAAGGACACGGCACAAATCTTGCTGGTCTTAAACACAGCACCTCTCTGTTTTGTGCCCTAGCTTTTAGCTACTTCATTATCCACTGGCAGCCCGTCCACAGGAACAGAGCACACGGCACGCTGCCTCCGTTTCACTCCCTTCTGTCTTAGAGATGCTTCAGGACCCTTTTCCTGCCTGGAGCACTGACAGCCTCTTGGCCGCCATGTCTGACACACACCTCTGAGGAAGAGCTGCCATGGACTGTCTGCAAGCACCCCTTTGTGAAGCCTTCTTCCGCTCTGCCTCATGCAAAAGTGTGCTTGTCCTGCTGTCTGCCCGTCTTCTGGCTCCTCCTTCTCAGCTACCTTCCTAGGACCTTTAGCTTTTAGCCAGCAGCCCTTCAGTTGCTATCTTCTCTTGTAAGCTGATTGTATGTACGAGAGTTCACATTTCCTCATGGGTTAAAAACCACCCTAAGATTGGCAACATCCGCTCTCTGACTCTTGATATCCTCAGGTCACAACCATCCAGTTCCCCCATGTGCTACAGGCTTCATATTAAAAGTACAAAACAGAACGGTGTGTCTTGCCATTCCCAAATTCTCCTTCCCTTGGTTTTCAAATCCCCACACCCACTTGTCCCAAGCCAGAAATCTAGGTGTCACTGTAGATGGCCCTGCTCTCATTACACCCCAAGGTGAACATGTGACTTCCCAGAAGTAGTGGGACCATTCATCCACCCACAGCATTTCTCACCAAGGTATTATGCCACTGTGAATCTACAATGCCTCAGCCAAGCTTTGGTCCACTCCATCTGCAAAGCTGAGATCAGGGCTGCCCCAAGGCTCCTTCAGATCAGAACAAGCACACCTCCAGCTCTACATGGCTGTTCTTTCTACCAAACTCTGGCATCATCCCGCACACTGATAAATGTGCTCATACAAAGAGCCCAGACTTCACAATGCTTAGATAACTACTTTTGACATGGATAGTCACTATCACCCTTATCTGGAAGTTTCCCTCTCTGAGAATATTCCTTACGTTGTTGTCTAGGTAAATGCTTAATACATTTTTTTTTCTTTTCTTTTCTTTTTCAGTGTGTCCCTAATGTCTCCATACTCCAGGAGGTCCTGTCAACCCTCTTCCACAGTCAGTCTGTATTCTCACAGTCTCCTGAACAGGCACTTGTTAACACTCAACATGGCAAGGAGGTCTCATTGTCTTCCACCTTGTAAATTAAAAGGGTAAAGACTGTTGTTTATTTTAGCTCGTTGAAGCCTCATGAAGCTGACACATGGTAAAGAACTGTTGACAAAACAAATGAATGAACAAAAGTCATGACTGGAGCATTCCCTGCTTCCTGGTACCTTTTGAGTCTAGAGGCTGGACACCACTAGAGATCTGCAATGTGGCACAATAGAATTGTGAGACTATTTGCCTACAATAAAGGCTCATCAAAAACACTAAGGACTGCACACTATCCCACCCCTAGAGGTGTAGCACCATACACTTGTCCATGTCCCTACTGTCTGACATTCAAGCCTTTCAGCAAAGCGTCCTTTGTACTCTACAAAGGGCTATCTAACTATGACAGTGATCTGTCCTCATGACAGTGCCATGGAGATCTAAATCCTCTCCAATCTGTAATGGATAGGATTCCTCTAGTATCCTTCTGCAGAGATGGACATGCTGAAGCTACATAGTCACTTGTATGATAGCAGACAAAAACAATTGACAGTACTCAACAAGAAGACCTGGGGAGACTAAGACTGTTCTCCCAGGCAGAGACTTCTTTCCAAGGTGAATGAAATTCAGTCTTGTCCAGATGTCTCTATGCGGGGAATACATAAGAGGTGAGCCTAAAGTCAAACTGGGCTGTAGGCGACTTGCCTCCAAACCTCTCCTGAGGCTCTCCAACACCAAGCAAGCCTACAGCCTTATCTGGAGAGCCACCCTGTACAGCACATAACATGAGAGGAGGAAAGCTTGGATGAACCCTAGTTTTTCACCAGTCTGAAAAGAAATACGCTTGCTTTCTTAGACTTCATGATATCTTTCCTCACAGTATTTGCATATCACTGCTTTTGAAGAAGAATTAAATGAATATCCCGAATTCCACCCCTCCTTTTTCTAACCCACTCTTAAAATTGTGAGGCTACATCCTGATTTGTGGATTTGTTCACAGTAATAATCCTTCTTGCTCTTGCAATTTTAGTCAGCAACAATAAAAGAGTATCAGGTAGCATTTGACATTTTGAGCAAAGAGAAATAACCTTTTCAATTTACTAAATCCTGCTTTTAAAAAGTCATTACCTTACTGAAAATGGGTTAAGCTTGGGAAGAAATGTAATCATTTAAATATTTTTTAAAAATACTCATGGCATTTAAATTCATAGCAGAAAGGATGTCTGTTTACTAAATGGCATTAGCATAATAAATGGCTAGATAGCTAGGAGAGCAAAGCTTGCCTTCTACCTCTCACCACATACCAAAACCTCTTCCACGCAAATTGAAAACTCTCACATAAAAATAAAAGGGTAGGAGAATTTAGGGCAATATTTTATAGAACCAAGGAGGACTGGAAAGGTGTTGTGACAGAAGCGAGAATGTTGAAGACTTATATACATTTCGACAGCAGCAAATTTAAAGTCACTCGCTGGAGAAAACGATGAACAGACCTTGGGCTGGGGAGGCCCCACTATGAAAACATGAGGTCTTGAGGTCAAACCCTAGAACTCATGGAAAGCCAGGCATGCCTGTGAATCTGTAACCCTTACACTGAGCGTAGAAGGACAGGGTGCTGGCAGACAGATAATTCTTGGAGTTCTGGGTTCACTGAGTGACTTTCAAAAAACAAGCTAGAGAGTGATAGAAGACAACACCAGTGTTGACCTCTGAACTAAGTGTGCGCACTCACACACAGGCAGTGACACACATGCACACACACACCACATAAAAATTTTTTAGTGAACTAGCCATCACAGTTACCCCTGGCATTTATAGTATTCTTACAAACTGGTAAGTAAAAGACAATTCAACAGAAACTGGTTAGAGCTAACTCTTGCTACTTTGTGGGGTCTTCTTTTTCCCCCCTTTATCTTTCTGGTTTCACCCCTTATTTCTAACTAGGAGAGAAAGAAGGATAGCAGGGAGAGAAAGACATCCTTGAATCTAATTTTTTCGTCTTGCTTCTTCTTTGAACACAACTACTAACAAACTTCAACCAACCTCCCTGAAAGACCAACAACTACCCCACCCCCACCAATCCAGGCTCTAGCATTAATGTACCCTAAAAGTTCCCAGAATTCCAAACATCACATAACAGCAAAAAACTGTCTGCAGCTGGCAAAACCACACCTCTGCTAGAGGACAAGGCAAATCATAGTCAACTGTTGTGGACAGTCCAAAGCGACCCATATTCCCACACCTGGGATTAAAACAAAAACATATTCTTACATGATTTCACTGTCTTTTTTTAATGGATTGTTGCTAAAACTGGTTGTACTATACATACAAAATAAACAAATAATCACAGAAGACCAAATTGAGTCAGCTTACAAACATGAACATTAGCACATTATACATCACACAACTCAATAAATGCAACTTAAGTCAACAATGAGTTGCCATTTTCACCCATCCCATCAGCACACAGGGAGAAGGATGGGCAGTGCTGTTGAAGATGTTCAGAAGATGAGCCACTCTACAATATTTTCACAAACACAAAATATAGCAAATGCAAGCAAGCAACCCACCAGTATATATACAAAATCAAGTGTACACATTCTTTGTTCTAGCCATGTCATTACCAAAAATCTACCTTTTGAAACCATTACTCAGGAAGAACAGAAATATGTAAGTAAAGATGTTGACTGTCTCACTATAAGGCAACAAAGAAGGAAGCCCCCACAGGAGCTACCCAAAAGTTCATCAATAAGGAATAGTTGGTAAATTAGCACACCCATTACCATAGAACATATTCTAGTTAACTGTAAATGACCAATCTATACCTGCTGTCCTGGAAGATTGAGAGGGATAGAAGACATTTACAGATGGGTATATATAGCGTCCCATCTATGAGGCATTATTGGAGTCCTATGTGTGGCCTGCACAAATGTATATAGGAGAAGGATTTGGAAAGTATACTCTACAGTATTAACACTGCAGACAGGGAAGGATGGAGGACAGGATGCTAGAGAAAAAAGTCTGCTTCATAGATAGTTCCATTGTTACAACTGGGTTATTTAACTTTTTTAATAAAGAAAATATTAAAGACAAAAATATTATCTTCCTTAATGTAGGTTAATGTACAGTATTTAATATGTGAGAACAGATACAAAGAACACTGAATTATAACCCTGTTGAATAGAGAAGCCTTTCTAAATGAGATTTATTCTGTCTGCACTCAGAGATTTTAATGAGATTTCAAGTTCAGGGCTCTATCACCCATCCTTTGCAGAAAACTCTGAACCTGAAACCATTGCCCATCCAGACTCATTGATAATCTGGATTGCTCCATTAAATCTTCCTTCATGGAGCTCAGTTGTCCTTTCCTCAACCTCTCCCTTCAACGCTGTCCTATCGATTATGTGGTACCTAAAGAGATGAAGCAAGCCACTGCTCAGTCTGAAAAAAAAGTCTTTAGAGAATAAATACACAACAAGGCAACAGTGTCACAAACAAACCACGTGGCTGCAGAGCTCGACAGCCACAAACACCAGAGCTTAAATAAAATACCCAGGGACAGTAACTAAGCTTCACACAACACCTCAACTTGACAATATTTATTTCTTAGGGGGTTGAGTCATAATGGAGTTTAATCTTGTGTGAAGACAACTATTGTTTAAAGTCATCATTAGCTTGCTCTACAAACACTATGTTGTCACGAACTGTGTAAAATCTACCAGAGAAAATTAACCGTGGAGACTCGATGGGGTGGCACTGATCCTGATAACTAATGGGATAAAGCTTCGGAATCCAAGTTCATTGGCTCTCACGCAGATAGACTATCTTAAGATGGCATTTTCACCATCCTCCAAGTAAAAAACTAAGGAAACCAGGGGGAGGGACTGGTGAAAGATCTGTCAACTCTAAGGTTTTATGCCAAGTCCTGCAATTGCATGAAACAGACAAAGTTCAAATATTTTAACATAACACAGCTCTCAGTTCATAATCTAACTCTAACATTTTATAATTTTGTGATTAGGCTTAGTTAACATGCTTTTGGGAACCTTGTGTTTCCCACCCACAAAATACAGAGCACAGCCTAACACTTTCCACAAAGATTAGAGAAAGGAGATAGCTTGCCAAGCCCAGAGCAAGTAATCAAGTTAGACTAATAGCGACAAATAAAAGAGTGATGTAATGAACACAATTTAACATTTCATCAAAGCTATAAAATCTCAAACAAACTGAGAAACTAAAGACCAACACCAGCACAGTCTAAACTGGCTGAACACTACTCTGAAAGAAACAGTAATTTTTTTAAATTATCAAATTTAGGCTCCACAGCAGGGCAGTAGACCTCCTCCCTTCCCTGTGGTATGTGCAGCTGAAACATCTAGGCTGTGTGTAAAAGGTGAAGGAACATCTACTACAGAAGGACAAGCTACAGGGACGAGTGACTATCGCGCAAGGCCACACCCCTTTTTTGTTTCGGTCTGTTTGTTAGTTTGTTTGTTTTGGTCTTAAGCCAGATTAGGTGTTTGTGGTAGTTTGAACGAGACTGGCCCCCAAAGGTTCATATATTTGAATGTATGGTGCCCAGCTGGAAGAACTATTTAGGAAGGATTAGGAGGTGTGGACTTGTTGGAGAGGGTGTATCACTGGCTTTAAGGTATCAAAACCCCATGCCACTCATTCCCTGTCACCTAGTGCACCCCACTGTAACAGACTCAGTTTAATTTAATTCTCCTGGCTCTACCCCCACCTACCTACCCACCCACCCTCCTACCCACCCTCCCACGTAATGTCATGCCTGTCTTTGTGCTGCCAGGTTCCCTGCATTATGGTCATGGACTCTAATTCTCTGTGACTGTGAACCGCAAGTTAAACGCTTTCGTTTATAATTTGGCTTGGTCATGGTGCTTTGTCAAGGCAACAAGAAAGTAATTAAGTCAGTGCTGAAGAAGACAGCACCCTAGAAGGATCAAGAGCAGACTAAAAACTCCTAGGAAAAAATTCTCTTCCAGCCAAAGCACCAACACAGGGCAAGATGCAGAGACACAAAGCTTGGAGACAGAATTAAAAAAAGAAGCAGCACTCTTCTTTGGCCATCCTCTTAGAAAAGCAAGATGGCAGTCCACACTCCCTCCCTTTCTCTGCTGGGACATTGTGCCCTTCTTCTCCCTTGAGTGGTCTGAGAGAAAGCAGAGGAGCCTGACACTCCTGACCATAGTTATATCACATCCTTGACTCTCTCTCCACACTGCATCACCAGCAGCCACTTTTTCACCACCTCCTGATAGGCATGAGGCACCTTTCTCCCGCCACACCAATGGAGCCTAAGGTGAGAGCTTCCCCAGCATCCCATTACAATGATGCATCCCTACCAGCTCTGTGAGTGAAGGCTATGTGAGAAGCCTTCATTAACAAGTGACCTCTCTTTCCAAAACAAGAAGATGGCAGTGAAGACACATCTGGGTGTCAACAAAGGTAGAATGGGATCCAGGAACTACACTCACCAAGCACCTATCAGTATCACAAGGGCACCCCATTTCACAGTATTTATGTATGTGTATATATGAGTGTGGTGTGTGTGTGTGTGAAAAGAGAGAAAACTTCTACAAATACCTACCAATAAGTTTTAAACAAAATCACTTTTATAATATCTAAACTGTCAATGATTTTTTAAAAATCATTTGTCAAATGAAAAACCAGGGGGGAAAAAAAACCTCAAATGAAGAAACTCGGTAACAGATGTAAACAGCAAGATGAGTGAGAATGTTAGAATTGTCCAGAAAACAACAGGAATGGTGGTACATTGCTGTAATCCCAGCGCAGGAGGCATGTGCTGTTCCAGGTCACCCCAGGCTACACAAACAGGACAGGCAAGGCTGCTTGGTGAGAAAAAGCACTTGTCATCAAAGTCCAATAATCTGAATCTGACCCCTGGAGCTCTGGAAAAGTCTCCCCAAAATTGTCCTCTGACACCTCCCCCAACACACACTCACCTGCACACATATATGCTCCATAGCATGGGCACACCTGCACTCACGGTTACACATAATAATAAAAAATTTTAAAGAGTTATCTTGTCATCCTCAAATGTTTTATAAACACACTTAAATAGATGAAAAGTTTCAACAACAAAAACAATTCCAAGTCAATAAAGAGAAGCTATAGATGTGAAAAATATTAAGATACATAAATAAAATACTCAGTAGATAGACTCTACTGTGGAGAACAAAGGAAAGAAAACATCAGATTTAAGATTAGTCCCAGTTTAGAAAGCTAAGGGAACCCCAAAGAGGGTAAACACAAAGAATTCCATGAAATAACAATTAAAATCAAACGTTGGAAAGCTAAAGACAAATCATGTGTCTGAGAAGTCCTGAGAGAGAAGTGAGACATTATCTAACGAATACACAGGTCATGTCCAGTCAGACAGCTCAGCGAGTGAAGGCATCCCCGAACCCTAAATATGGAACCCATATACGGAAGGAGAAATTCCCACATACTGTCCCCAAACTGCTACGTGTGTTCTACATACATATTCACATTACTCATATATACACACACATACACACACACACACACAAACACACAGATACACACATGTACCCACACATGTACACACACATACATATATGTACATACACATGCAGGCAAATATACACAGATAAAAAATAAAATACAATCATTTTTCAAGTTAGCTAAAATCCAAAAAGAATCAATGGTTCAAAATGCAGAGACACTCTCAGCAGACACCTAGGAAGGCAGAAGAGGCATACTTCCCAAGTGCCAGAGGAAACAAACTGTCAAACTACAAATTGTATATCCAGCAAAATTATCCTTCACGCTCCAAGATGAAATCAAAACATCCTCAACTGAAGCAAAATGAAAAGAATTTTTTCTCTAGCAAACCTACCCTGAAAGAATGCCTAGAGAACTTTCTGATGATGGGAAGTGACGAAAGACTCAGAGCATTGGGAAAGAAGAGGGAAAAGAACAGACAACGCAAGAAATGTAAGTAAGCACAGGGCACATTCTTCTCTGAGTTCTGTAAATTGCATTTGATGGTTAAGGCAAAGCTCGAAGCACTGTCTGATGTCTGCAGGGGAAACACTGCAGGCAATTATATCACAGGCAGCAGGAAGTACATGCTTCTCAGGGAGGCAACAAGGACCATACACCAAACTGGCAATGCCACCCTCCTGATCCTTAGTGGCTCTACAACCACATAAGCGACTGCCACCATCACAACCAGTGAAGGCACAAGGGCGTCCCAGTGCTGCGCTGTGCCTTCCTGGCAACCCACCATCACTTCACAAGAAATCAGAGGCATGCTCGCCAACACCATTATAAGAGAATAAGGAAGCCAGAACAAACTAGTTTGCAGTCTAACTGGTCAGGAGACAGAAGTACAAGATTCCCCCAAAGCTCAACTGCTTTATCCTAACCATGCTCACAGTAGGTAATTTTTTCCTGCTGTTCTGAACGCATGTCAGCTCATTCTTGTTGGGACCATTTTGTACTGGTCCACTTTGGTAAGCAGAACCATAACCAAATCAATTGTTAGCCGAGTTCTGATCCTACACAAAGTCAGTAATTTTAATAGAAATGCAGCTTGTAGCTGCACATATGAATTCTTTAATAAGCTATGAGAATTTAACAGTGTATATTTTCAGGAAGCAAACATACCAAAATACACAGTAAAAGCACCCAATATCTCCAAGCAGTCACAAATATTCATACTTACTCTAATGATAGTGAGGTTGCATTTTTAGACTCATATTTCAAAGCGCTTTGCAAGGAGGAACCACAGCTTCACCATCTTGTTTACTCCATGCTACACACACCTCATGGCTGGCTTGCTTTACCCCTAACTCTCCATATGATGTACTGGCTATTGTTCTAACTTCCTGGAGCTTGTTCTGTGATGTGCATCTATGCACTGATGATATTCCAAGGTGCAGGCACATTCTCCCAGCCCAAAAGATGTTGTCCACATTCAGGATGGATCTTTCCTGCTCAGTTAAAGCTTTCTGGAAATGTACTCAAAGACAACCCCACTGGTTTGTCTCCTAGGGGATTCTAAGTTGACACTCAAAATTAACCATCATCCTCTGTGGCCTGGCTATGCCAGGGAGAAGTGATCAAAGAGCAGGCAAGCAAATTCATGACAGAGGCAGCCTCTGCTCCCCTTACTCAGGAACCCAGGCCACAGAGGAAGAGAATCCAGGCAGTCCTGAGGAGACTTGATAAGCTATGTGAAGATGGCAGGGGAGGACTCCCCCGTTCAGTGGACTAAGGAAAGGGGATGGGCAGAAGAAGGAGGGAGGGTAGGACTAGAAGGAGTTGAGGGAGGAGGCTACAATCAGGATATAAAATGAATAAATTGTAAAAAAATAAAATAATAATATAAATAAATAGAATTTTTAATAAAAGATTAATCATCACAGTGGTCACTCGGAAAATAACTTTGCAGTTGAGGATGCAGTGTCAAGACTCCGATCCACCACGGAGGCTAAGACAGGAAGATCACCAAGTGTTTTGAGGAAAGCCTAGAATAAATAGTAGGAATTTGTCTTAATTTGTCTTGATTGACTGATTGACTGACTGACTAAAAGTAGTAGTAAATAACAACTTTGAAAAACTAGTTTTCTTGAGGAAAAAAAAGATCCCCTCTTTAGAAGCACTGCCTGCTATCAGGAAGTGTGTCAACTCTTCTCCTCACTCTACCAGTGTTTATTAAACATCCCCCTTACAGGGTGATAGGAAGATGAGGAGGGAACCCTGAGAAAAGGAGGTTGCCTTGCAGAGGACTAATCAATAGTCACAGGAACGTGCTGAGAAAGTGGATCAAAGTGACCCTGAGGTCATGTACATTGGTGATGCCCAAGTGGAAAACTGAAACAGAAAACCAGCCAGCAGGTACAGAAACACTGTCAAAACCATTCCTGGGGAGAGCTCTGCAAAAAGGAAGCCAAAGCTGCTGCCTAAGCTCTGTTTTGCAGCCTGTCCTGTGGTAGGGGGAGGGCAGGGAAGAGAAGAGCATCACGGATGCAAAGCTTGCTGGAAAGCTGCTTGTTAGAGAGCCGGCGATGGCAGGGAGCTGTGCGTCACTGTCTGGAATCCTTTTTGCTTTTTGTCAGGCTTCCATGCTTATTGGCAAGACATCTCAACTCTCATCTCCTCTGGCTCATTGTAGTACATCTCCCAGTGGGAGCTACAGAGAGTACATATGGCGACCACACCACCTCTTCTCCTTAGCCTCTGCCAGTTTCCCTCTGCTCTTTGAATGAGGCCCTAACTTCAGACACTGAGGCTCTGCTTCTCTGCCACCTCATACCTGTCCTCTCCCAATCCCGCCTACAGGGACTTCACTAAGTACCCAGATTTACCACGTGGGCCCTGCACAAGCTGTGCCCTGCGCACACACACCCACTCCCTCTTCACCTGCTCAGCTTCAGATCACAATCCACACCACACACCCTCAAGGAAGCCTGTCCAGACCTCCAGCCAGCCACCATGGCAATACTAAGAACCTAGCTCGCAGAATCCTGAGGACAGTCAGCCTTGGCACCACTATTCTGTTTGCCCTCACTGTACTAGTGTGAGCTGCTCAGGAACGTGAACACTTTGAATCATCACAGCACGATGGCCCAGCACTTTGTTTATCATCTAGCCTACGGTAAGCTCTTAGTTGGTAGAGTAAATGAACAGAACCAAAAGTGAGGGCTCTTTAGCACTTGTGAGTGCATGATTTGAAACCAAACACACCAGACACACCTCCTGTTTGTGCTTAGAAGGCCAGCAGCCACCTGAATACTAATGTGACACTGAACTACAGTAGTTAGCACTGTGGCAGATGACAGTACTCCTTGCTTTCTGAATGCTCATTTCTATTAATACTCCGCATTCCAGCCTTCAGCTCATAGGAAGATGGCGTTCTCCTTAGCTTTAATTGAACTCGAAGTGACATGTTTGTGCTTTACTATGGAGCTTCCAGTGGTGGCCCCACTAGCCTGACAGCAATCAATTTATAAATAGCAAATCTAAAACATAAAAGCCATTGTGCTAACTGACCATCAAATAGAAAGAACTAATCTCAAGGTCACTTGGAGCTGAAATCAACACATTCTGTTTCCCCTTGACAATCACAGATGAAGAGAGTAAGCACAGATCACGCCAGGATCGAGCCGTGAGCCTCCCGGTTGTGCCAGCCAAATGGGAAATGGTTAAACTCGGTATTCAGCTAGCACTATGGATTTGTAACTAGTCATCATCTCCTTCATTAATAAGCAGTTAGTGACAAAATCAGATCACATCATCTGTGCAGTTAATTACAAGCTGGGAAATAGTCAGGGTATACAAATTTTATTAGCATGGCTGACATCTGTCAACTATTTTGGTTAATTACTCCTGAATTTGGATTCTAGCCTTCCACTGTTTCAAATTTTAATATATTTGGCATAGAGGATTTTCAAGCTGCCATTATCTCTGTTGAGTATTTTTGTCTTATCCCTATTCTAAAATTGTCAGAAATGAGCACTGCTAGCTTTCACACTGGCAGTTCATTCCACAGCTAAATAAAATAAATAGTAAATCAGCAGAATACAACCTATCACATGGCTAAAATTTCTCATCAATGTTTATAAAATACTCTCAGTGCTGCTAGGTAGGACATAAAATGTTTGGAACTTTCTTAATTACATGCTAAAGGCATAACCCCCAAACTTTATTTTACAATAAAAAAGGATGTTTGGCCTTTTTAAAAAGGTAGTTTGGATGTGGGTCAGTTGTCTGTATCTTCTTTAAGGGAGCACTAACGATACCTGGAGGTAGAACATTAGGTAGAAATTTATTTGGAGGTAAAAAAAAAAAAAAAAAAAAAAAAAAAAAGAAGTCTACACAGGGTGAAGAGAGGAAAAGAGTGAAAGGAGACAGGGCAGGTGAGCAAGGCGAGCAGGACAGACAGTCCTAAGAAGGCAGAGTATGGCTGGATCTCTGCCACACAGTCAGAGCTCAACCAGGTCACCAGCGACAACCATAACTTACAACATTAAAGACAAAAACTCAGGAGAAAACAGATAATGCTAAAAACACAAACTCTCTGTACCAAGAGGACCAAACTCTGCTAAGTTCTCACCTTGAACTTTCCTGCATTGCTGCTTCTATGTTCTAGACTGTTTAAAAAAAAAAAAAAAAGACTTAGAGAAATCAAGTAAAACCAAATTGGAAAAGCCCACAGTTACATAATAATCAGAACCTAGAAAGTTTGACTCTGAGGCTTCCACCACCATCCTAGTTCAAAAGGTCTACCTAAAAAAGGGTCCTCAGGGCAGACTAGACCTACTCTCAGGGATAACACATGCTGTGATCTGTATTTAAGGATTGTGGTTAACTGGCAATAACCCAGCACCATTCTGTTTGTGGTAGGTAACTGGCCAAAAAGGACTGTGAGTATCAGCTATGGGGCACTGCAAATGAGCACATGAACACATATGTCTATGCAGTCACCACAATTGCTAAAATTAAGAATACTGACCATGTTAGGTGTTGGCATAGATGTAGAGAAACTAGAACTACTTTATATTGTGATACAGTCACATTGGAAACTGCTTATTTAAAAGATGCCTAGTGTATGGCCCGACATTTTCCATCTTTTAACCAGGAAGAAAAAAAGTCCTGGTGAGGTAAGTCAGTGGGTCAAGGTACTTGTTGCCAGCTTGATGACCTGGGTTCCAACCCCAGGACCCATATGATGGAAGCAGAGAACTAACTCCCATAGGTTGTCCTCTCCACACATGCACATTCACATGTTAAAGAGAGGAAGGAAGGAAGGAAGGAAGGAAGGAAGGAAGGAAGGAAGGAAGGAAGGAAGGAAGGAAGGAAGGAAGGAAGGAAGGGCAGATCCAGACCACATATACACTTCTACAGCAATTCGCATACCAGCTTCATCATAGTTCAAACCTGGAAATGCCTAGCATTATTGGTAGAATAAACAGCAACATGATGCTTTACCCACACAATGGAATACTAACCAGGCAACTCAGAAGAGCGAATTATTGGTGCTTGCTGTGCAGATGAATCTCAGAGCAAATAGGATGAACACACAAAGACCATAAACTCTGTGCCTCCATGCTGCCTAAAATTCCAGAACACCAAAACTAAAACTAACTGGCAAAATAAAACGTTGACCTCAGCCTTCATTTGATAACTGAGTACAAAGATTTGGAATGCAACTTTCAGAGTACTTGGTGGAGGGATTATAGGTGTGACCATGAAACTGAGGGGAAGCCTACACATTTCCAGTCTGATCCTCCTTATGATTTCATGATACAATCAAAACATACTGCAAGACAGATTAAATATCTGCCATTTACTTAATGTCAATTGTGCCTCAGAGGAACTGTAACATTTCAAAAATAACTCCAGTTTAGGGTAGCTTGGGAATTAATCTGATTGCCCCATTCTGACCCACAATACATGTAATGTAATTACAATTTCAAAAACTGGATGATCTTCCCTCCACTAAGCTCACAGCTTTGACTCATGACCAAGCCATGGATAATCCAAAGTTGTTTTTTTTTTTTTTTTCTGTTCAATAAAGCAGGCTGAGATGCCTCTCACTCCACCCCTGGAATAATGCATTTTAAGAAGCAAAAGAAAGGGGAACAGCTGCTTCTCATGACCCATGACTAGAGAGTAACCGAGTCCTTTCAGGATAGTCTCGCAACGCTGCCTCCCAGCATTCCTGAAGACTCCTTGGGATGGATTCTGATCTTACCTTCTGCATCTCAGCACAGCTGACCTCTGTCAATTGAATCAGTATCATCTGACCACATCTCAAAACAGTGTGGTACCACATTCAGTAGCTTTCCAGTTGTGTAGGAGTGTCCCCTCATAGAACGGCTAGACCCATAGCCTATATGCGCCTCAGCATCACCATGGACCAAGGAATATTCGCAGCCTGTCAGCAGGAGGGTGGCACAAATTCTGAATGGAATGTTTACTGCAGGGAACCGAAAGGTGATTTAAAATGATGGGTTATTAACTCTGTGGCGTTTCTAACCAGCTGAGGGCCAACTATATATCAAGACTTACATAACTGCTGTGGGGGTGGGCATCGGACACTGAGGAATTAGTGGGCAATAAACTTTTTGGGATGTGATGTGTGGGCTGCTGAAGTGACAGAAGATCCCTAGGCAGGAAAGACTACAAAGAAAGGAAAAGAAGAAAAGAATCACAGGTGAGGGTCAGCAACGAGGGGAAGAGAAGCCACATCAGTTAAGACACGGGCTGGAGTGAGACCTCATGAGCATTTGCTCTACCGTCTAGACTCCAGGACAGCAACTCCATGACATCTGAAGCAACAGAATGTGGCTGGACACCCCAGCGTACACAATGAGCCAGACATTGCCCTACAACTGTCCATATTGCACAGACTGAGAAGACAGCAAATGAAACACCCAAGCAACAGTAGACAATAAACAGTAATGAAATCTCAATCATGGATAAATCATAGATTCTAGAATATTTTGCTGTTAAAAAAGTATTTTTCATACATGCCCAAATCAACTTTTATGTCGCTACATGAAGATGATAAAGATGATAAAGGCTGATGACACAGAAAAAGCGTAGTTAAAGGCTTTTATGCATGCGCACGCACGCACACACACACATCACATCCATTAGGATATACAAAATAATATAGGTCTTAGTAGCAGACATTTAGAATCAACTGTGGTGCAAAAAAACAAAAGAATGAAAAAAAACTTTTTTTTTTTTTTTAAAGCTACTACACTTTAAAAAAAGTATGGGTAGTGGTTGGTTTGAAAGATGGAGGCTGAAGGGTAGTTGCAAATATTACCTGCATGTCCTTGGATAACTTAACTATCTCTAGTCCACGTCTTCATCTGTAAAAGGTAAGAACAATCCACTTGCCCTAACAGTGTCTGTGGACTGAGAGGACCAGATGCAGGAATGAAATGAAACTGTCAAGCCTCACACAAAAGGGAGCACGGTCCTCCTCATCATGTCACCTCTTTAGAGATGTCAGCTGTGTCATCTGCTCACTAATAAGTTCCAGTGCTACACACGACACAACTCCTATCCGGCTAAAGCTTTTGCCAAGCAACTTGAATATTTCTTTGTTCTCCTTAATCATATCTAATTTTGACAGCTGGTATGTGGCAAGTACAGGTTTGCTAAATGATTGTATCGTTTTAAAATAAAATGTTTCTCACATGTTCTAAAACATGCATATCATGTTTAACTGTTCTTTAAAAAAAAATTAGTGTTGGCCTTAAAAATAATCACCTTTTATATCTTTCCCAAACCACTCCTCAAATCATGGAATAATATAAGACTTTCTTCTTATGAAGAGACCTTTATTATTACTTAGGTTTCTTTCTTTCTTTTTTTAATTTTGGGGTGTTATTCTTTTTCATTAGACTATCTCCCTTTACCCCTGCAAGGCACTGAACAATTAAGGTGACAGGCTAAAAAAAAAAGAAAAAAAGTCCTGACTTGATTTTTAAAGGCTAGGTTCAACTTCTTCCAGGCTCCTGAGGTCATGTGGACAGAGTAGTTCCTGGAGGGCTGAGTACTGGCTAGGGTTCTTCCATCATTTTCCTGTACTAATGCATTAAATAGCTTCCATTTTACATTGTTCTCAACAGTAGTTAAGTGATAATGAAGTGAAGATCCATCTCTCTGTAGAGCACCCTGTTGTCTATGTGGGCTCCTGGGATGTAGGTGAATTCTTCTACTGACTCTTACAATTCCATACCAGGGGTGTCAGGGATGGAGGAAGAGGGTGACGACAACACTCTGACCTCATTTACATACTCTTCATGATTTAGTGGTAATTACATTTTTTTTAAAGTCCAGTCACCTTCAAAATATTACACCAGAGAAAGGAGAGAAAAAAAGCATTACATGGTTCATAGCCAAGAACATTAATAAAAGTATTTTCTGAAGTAGAATCTTATTTTCATTTTGTATTTAAATTTTTTCATTTTTTATCATCTCAGTTGCCAAATTTCAATCTTCATTGATTAAAAACACAGCAGAACTCCTAGCATACAAATTTATTCAGGTTTGCAAACATTAAATCATCATTAGATTAGAATGACAAGCATGACAAAATTAATATACCAAAAAAAGTTCAGGGAAATATAAAATCTAAAATGTATTGAATTAAGTTTTAAATTGAACCCACACAAGCTTATGTTCAATGAAAACCAATATTGCATACTTTTTAATCAATTATTTTATAATCACCTCTCTAAATCCTTTAATTTACCAAGAAATCCTAAAGTTGATCAAAAAAATGCCACAGAAATGCAAATTGAATCTAAACTTCCACTAAATCTATCAAATGCCATCTTACTTCAATTCACCACATCACTTTGCAAGAGTGAATCCTGGAAGTGTCCTCAGTGCTCATTAATGTTATAATTAAGAACCATATTAAAGTAAAAATAAAATGATACAATTATTCTGAGCAATTATAGATCTAGAGTCTTTAAGGTAACTTATCATGCGAGCCACAGGATGCCAAGCTCATTTATAACCTTACATGTAATTAAGATCTAATTTCCAAGGCTAACGTGTAGTCAAGGGTAACAGTCCTGCTTTTGAAATATATTTTTAAAGGAGAGAAAACCCTTTGTTGATTTCTTTATACCATCTTGTGGTTAGCAAGTGATTACAGGGGAGATGCTGGGGCTAGAAATGTACCTTTGGGGGTAATAATTACAAATCCCCTGAGAAATGATGAGGCGCCAGAAAGCAAGCACAATCAGACAGAGAACAAGCCCGAGGCGCCCTTGTGAGGCACAGTGTGGACCTACGCCTCTGAAACAGCATGGAGTGGTTGTCTGTAAAAAACAGTCCCTAAGAGGGCAGGTGTGAAAACCGCTGGGTTTGGAGACAGATACTAGTGTAGATTTCTAACATCTGCTTTATGCTCAGCAGTGTTCTGTCTTCTACCAATCACTGTATTCTACTGTATAATAATGAAAAAAAAGTTCAGTAATAACAAAAAATCACAGGAGTGACTGAACACATTAGTTGGAGATCTATAATTCATTTGAAGCTGAGTCAAAGTTATTAACTGATCAGAATAAGACTTGCCCGTTTTTGGTGCATAATCCTCGGGATGTAACTTCCTGTCTTATTAATGGGATCAAAATGGAGATCTGACAGTTAAGAAAACTCTCCAAAAATTGATATTAAATTTTAGTCCATCATCTTTCTCTCACAAAAATTATTGATGAAACAAAGGTAAAATAAATGCCTATAAGAAATTGCCTGCTTCCGACCAGTTTCAGGGGTCAATAGCTGGTCATGGGAGACTCCATTCTGCTTTTTTTCTGTTGCCTTGGCTCCTACATCATAGGAACACAACTCAGGACTCCAAAAGCTTCAGATATAAAGTATCCCAAAATACACACATATTTAAGGCTTGTACCAACAGGTGGTTCCAAGTCTCAGGAGGTGAACAGATAGAAGATCTGACATAAATAATGGAGTGAACATGAATGCAGTGTTTCTCAACCTGTGGGGCGAGGGTGCCCCTCCTCAGAGGTCACCTAAAGCCACTGGAAAACACAGATGTTTATATTATGAGTCATAACAGTAGCAAAGTTACAGTTCTGAAGTAGCAATGAAATAATTGTCTGGTTGGGGGTCACCACAATGTAAGGAAATATGGTAACGGGTGTTAGCACTAGGAAGGTTGAGAACCACTGCACTAATGGACTCATTATTTGATGGAATTATTAGATGACAGTTTGACTGAAGGAAGGAGTCACTCGAGATATGTGTTTGACGGGATGTATCATCGCCCTAGCATCCTCCCTGCCTCTCTACCCTCTGTCCACCATGAGCAAGTTTGACTCACCACATGCTCTGGCTGGCACAATACTCTCCATCATCTGCGGCACACAGCAATGTGCACACCAATCTAAGATGATGAGCCAAAAGAAGGCTTTCCTTCCTTTAAGTTACACTTTTCAGGTATTTTGACAGAGCAACAACAAAACCAAACAAAAACCTGACCCACAGACCTGCAAGAACCCCATAGATAAAAATTATTTGTCATGGGGTAACATCCTGCTTAGTGAAATTGCCTTGGGCAGGAATCCCAGCTGAACCGCTCCATTGACAAAATACTTAGGTGAGCTACATAGCATCTTTGAGCCAGGGATGACTTCATACACAAGATGAAGGCAATGCTTATGAAAATGTGAGGACTGAAATGAAGAGACATGAGCGCTTCCCAATAAACAGAATGGTAGCTCGGTTACGACACTGTTCAAGAGAGGTGAGTGGTACTCTTGTCCAGGCCAAGTTCCTCACAGGAAGTGCAGGTGTGCAGTAGCCAGGAAACCTATCCTGAAGCAATTAACACCAACAACCTGGATAAAAATTTCAACTTACATACCAAATCAGGGCCAAGAAAGGAGACATTCTTTTGCAGGTGCCGGACCACAGAAACAACCTGTGGACTTGCTCGCCTCCACTAATGGGCTTGAACATGAGGCCTGAGTGTCTCCCAGCCCGCTAGTTCTCTGACCTTGTGGAGTGAAGGGCACAGCAGGCATACTCCTCAGTAAGTCTTCAAAGAGCAGGGAACAAAGACCATCACAAAATAGGCCAAAATTGCTACACGAACAGGTTCTGAGATAGACGGCTATCTATAGTTTCTGCCTCTTTTCTCTTATTATGTAACTATTGAACTTCCTTTAATCGGCTGCCTAAAAGAATCACTACTTGGAATGATCTGATGTCTGCGATTAACAGTTTGAAACTCTTAGTAATGTACTGTAGCAGCTGTATGCAAAGCAGCCTATATAACAAAGGTTAGTAAGACATTGTATTTACAGATGACTTTAACATCAGATTGTGTCCACAACACAGATTCTTGCAGCCAACTGCGGTAAGTAAGCAATTTACAACAATGGTAGGACTTTAGGACTTAGAGACACTTTAAAGATGCATTTACCAAATTTACTGTAGTATCCTTTTCCCGCTAAGCAAGGAGTGCTCTTAAAATGTTTCTGATTCAGTTGAACTTGAGATGGTGAAAGGATTTTTCATGTGTTTACATTTGATGTTAGTCCTTAAAGCCTGACAGACAAAGATTAATAGTTTCTTGGCCAAGCAATGTTTAATTCATGCTGGCATTGTGTCAGAAAATTTCATATAATAATCAAATGTAAAGGAGAAAACAGAGAAATGGGGGAAATTGACATAAAAATCTAAGGAGGAAAGTTTACTAACAATGCAAAAGTCTAAGGCCTTCTTCTACAATAAAAATCAAATCTAACCTGCAGTTTCCCCAAGTATTGCAACACTAAAGCAAGCAACTAACATCTACCCTCAGCCATCCCATTCATTCCCATGTATGATAGAACCCAGGGCGTCAGGTGTTAGGCAGGTGCAGGTGCTCTACCACTGAGCCACACCCCAGCCCCTCACTGGGGGATTCTAGGCCAGTACTCTACCACTGAGCCACATCCTCAGTCCTCCACTTGAGGATTCCAGGCAGGTGCTCTAACATTTGGACTTCTAAAAACTGTGAAGTCAGGCTGGAAAGCAAGTAGTGTCAGTCTGAGTTAAGCTGCCCAGAATCTTTAGAGAGACATTTTGAATCAAGATGAATCCTTGTCTGGGAAAGACTTCCTGTAAATTGAAAGAAAAACTAGCTTAAATCGGATAGAAACCTCAACACCAATATAAAAGAACGCTTAAGAATTCTAGTCAGTTTTTTCTATAAATGAATATTTACAAGATAGTAATAACAGGCTATGAATCTGTACAGCAATAAGGCTCAGCCACTAAATTCTGGGAAAGGAGGAATAGCAGTATTCATCTTTACCAAATTTTCAGATTGGTCTAGGAGAGCCTCTTTTACCTGGAGGAAAAAAAAATTCATCTGTAGGTTATAAGCAAATTCTTATGATAAAAGGGGATAACTTCCTGCTTCAAACACAACTTCAATGTAGGCAACAGTATACTTCACAACCCAACCCATCACCTCCTAATAAGGTTCAGGCCAGCGTATACCAGGAAGATTAAACCTCAGGTAGGATCTGTCCCTAGCCATCTTGTGTTTAAACAGCTTTTCTATGTAACACCTGGCAAGATATAGTTCCTCCTTAGAAGAATACGCTTATAAATAACTAAAACTCTTATATGAGTTCAGCATAAACACATAACAAACTCTTAGTTCATACTGCTACTTTAAACTTCCTTACATGTCAGCTACTAGGATGTTTTTGTCCCCCAAAGAACCTACTGAAAGCAGAATTGCAATGTCACAAGTCAATCCTTCCACACCATGACATCAAAATTAAGCGGCAGCAGATGAAGTAAAACTGCCTGCAGTCATTTGACTGGGGCAGCATGACATGGGCCAGCACATGCCGACTCAGCCCCTGTGTCACAGTGCGAAGACAACATGATCAGCTGGTGTGGACACCACAGTCAAGAGCTAACAAGATTGGAATGCTGCTCCTTTCCTGGAAAAAGTTCACTTTGAAGTGCTTCTTTCTTTACAGTAGTTTAACAAACATTGCTTTGTTAGTCTCTCACACAAACTGAGCTCTTATCATAAGCCTATGAAGCAAAGAATCACTTAAAAATATCCCATCTACTGATGCACTGCCTGTCTTTCAGCGTACATGCGCACATGTAGTATATGCATACAAGTGGCGGCCGTAGGACGGCCAAGCATGCTTCCTCAGGTGCTAGCCACCATTTTATTCATTTATTTGCTTATTTACTTATTTATTTATTTTGAGGCAGGGTCTCTCATTGACTTGGAATCCATCAAATAGGGTGTAGCCTAGTCAACCCCAGGATACCCCTGTTTCTGATGCCTTAGAACCAAGATTACAAAAGCGTGGCCACAGGAGTCTTTTTTTGTTAGTGTGTTTTGGGGAAACATATTACCAAATGAATCATCTCTCCAAACTTACTGTATTTTGATCACAGTAAGGATTTCTAGGGAGATTCTTTTCCTAACTACATACTTCCAATCTCTGTAATACCTTATTGTTCACCTTGCTTAAATCCAAAGCCACTTCATCTCCACTTTGCATACGAAGGAGACAGAGGTCAATGTCCTTCCTCAAGGTCACAAAGCCAGTAGGTTGTTGAATAGTTTATATCTCACAGCTCCAGATTCCCGATCCTCCCCTTGGTCCACTGGGCCATGCTGCTTCTCTGACTGAACTGAGGCTGGATTAGAATGAAGACAACCATACAAGTTTGGTTTTTCCATTCACCGCTCGTGGCTGCCTTTACAAGCTTAACACTAAGAGGCTGCTTTGGTATTCCCCTTCAGTAGTCCCTGACTTCAATGAAGCAGCACAGAATATGACTAAAGGCCTAGTCCTCATAACCTATGCCAATAGGTATGATTTAAGGTTAATTACGCAAAGGGTTAGCAGGGTGCTAGGATTCTGGTTATATAAATGGATAAAGTGGCTAAAGAAAGAGACATTCCATATTTTTCACAGCAAACTGGCTCTTTGCCTCTTTGCACTACTGTGTTCTTTGAAGACTTTACTATCAGGAACATTTTGGGTGTGAAAGTTTCATTTGACTTTCATTTGACTACTACTACTACTAATAATAATAATAATAATAGAAAGCCAGAAATAGACCAGTCTAACACTGGCTACTGACTCCACCTGGGCCACAGTCACCTTTTCCTTTAAGATTCTGGAATCAGGTCCCAGAGATTCTTGTTAGACTCTAAAAGTAAGAGGATGTAAGAGTACAAGTTAGCTGCCCCATGGAGCAATATGTCTAGAGAAGCTGATGAACAAGGAAGAGTTTATTTGAGGTGATGGTGAGCTCAGAGTAGCAACAAACAGATATTCCTGGAACCTTGAATTGTACTGTTCCTTAGATTTCTGAAGGCAGAGAGTAAAGAGACAGAGGAAGGAAAAAGATAGAAGTCTGACCTTCAACAGATGGGACTGTGTTTATTGGCATACCAGTGAGGGGCAGCCTCTCTCCTTGGGAGATTGAGGGATCTGCCAGAGGAAAACGCTGGCTGTGACCCTTTATAGGGGTGGGGTGAAGGTACTTGGGAAATGAGGAAATTGTAGCAGCCTTAGGAGGCTACATCTCTCTCCTGCAGTTTCTCCTTCATGAAATGATTTTCCCATGGTGAGACAGTCTGTTCTGACAGACATTCCTCATCTAGGATGATTGATAACTGGTAATGGCTGAATAAGGTCATGTGTAATCTCATAGAAATCCTGTGTTACAACTGAGACATTTTATTTGCTTTTATATGAAGATTGTAGACATTTTCTGTTTCTTATTTTTATTTTTTATGCATCTCTTATTTAGGGTTTTCATTGCTATGATGAAGCACCATGACCAAAATCAAGCTGGGGAGGAAAGAGCTTATTGGGCTTATACTTCCACATCGCTGTTCATCATCTAAGGAAGCCAGGGAAGGAACTAGAGTGGGGCTGGAACCTGGAGGCCAGGAATGATGCAGAGGCCATGGAGGGTGCTGCTTACTTGCTTGCTCCTCCTGGCTGGCTCACTTTGCTTTCTTATAGAACCCAGAGCCACCAGCCCAGGAATGGCACTGCCCAAATGGGTTGGGCCCTCCACCATTGATCACTAATAGAGAAAACTCCTTACAGACTGATCTTATGGGAACATTTCCTCAACTGAGGCTCCTTCCTCTCTGATGATGCTAGCTTGTGTCAAGTTGACACAAAACCAGCCAGTATGATGCTTATAAATGTTTTCCCTGCATATACATATGTTTGTGTTCCAAGGGCATGTCCGGTGCCCATAGAGGTCAGAATAAGAGCATTGAATCCCCTGGAAATGGAGTCACAGCAGCTTGATAGAAGCCTTGTGAGGGACCAACCCCAGCTTCCTCTGCAAGACAGAAATGCTACTAACCATGGACCCATCTCTCTAGCCCCAAGACTATAGACATTTTAAATATGAAAGATACATGAAGAAACAGCCATGCATACATATAAAATACACAAATGACCTGGAAACAAAAGCACATTTTAAAATACATTTCAACAAAAAAGTTCATTTTAACACCATGTAGCAGGCAAAATCTGATCAAAGTGGAAAGACACACTTCCCAAATAGTGTTATTTTAATAATGTTTTGGCCTAGTGTCCTTTACTTAAGAGTTATGTGACATATATTTTAAAAAGAGTTGAGTGGGGGGCACCTTTATTACTTACTAGCTTCTATGACCTCAGAAAAGTTACTTAACTTGGTTTTTTAAATCTCTAAAATAATAACCATAACACCTGCTAACAGGATTTTTTTTATGAGTTACATTATCAATAAGTGGGACAAATAAGTTCTGGCATTTCGGAGGCACTAAATAATGTCAGAATTTTTTTCTTAAATTATTTTTTCAGCCATCTTCCTCCCACCCCGGGTCTGAGTATTAGTTGGTTTAGTCTATCATGTGTTCTGCATCCTAAACAAAATGAGTCTTCCTGACATTTTAGAAGCTGGGCTGGATCTCAAATCATAGTCCAATAAATGTAACTGCTTCACTCTGGACCAGAAGGCCAGAGAGGAGACCATGGGTAAGGTCAGCCACTCGTGCTCCTCCAGCCTCACAGACATGGCCACAGCCACCTACAGCCCGTTTTCCTTCCTCGACTAACTACTGGGATGTGTCATTCCTTCTCAGAGACTTTTTATTATTTGTTTGTTCTGAACTGGTCCTTTTCAACACAGGACTAAAGATTCAAGATTCATTCAAAAAATCAACCTCTTGGTCAGAGAGGATTATTGGCAAATTTGAACGATAATTCCTTTTTATAACAGCCCTGGCTATCTTCTGTGGGGAGCTGAACGAAACAGAGATGAGTTCCTACTGGTCACAGATTTAATTAGAAATCCAGACACTCTTTTTTTCAAAGACAATCCATTTTACCATGAACTCCATCAGTATTTTCTTTGACAGAGGCATAAAGAGAAATTTTGCTTCTTTATAATATTAAAGGCAGACAGACAGCTACATCAATGGATTTCTGCCACTTTTTAGGTATTTGAGTGAAGGCAGTGAAGTAATCCTTCCAAGATTCAGTGTCTTCATTTGTGAAATGGTCATGACACACAGAAACGCCACTTTTTTTTTTTTTTTTTTTTTTTGCAAGAGTGCTACCGTGCATAAGCTTCAGCTACTACAGGTCAGTTGAGACATTCTCCCTACAGCAAGGTTCAAATGTCAGCTACCACAGCATTCATATCAGCCAGGAGCAGCTTCATAAAAGACAACTCTTGGGCACACAACCACCATGTAAGGAACAAAAGTGAAATTGTACTTGGCGGCTCATATCTGTATTTCAGTTCCTCAGAAAAGTAGTCCCAGGTGATGAAGAGTTCAAGATCATCTTTAGACACATTAGCAAGACCAGTTCTAGGCCAGCTTGAGCTATATGAGACCTTGTCTCAAAAAACAAACAAACCAAAAACAACAACAACAACAAATTTTGGTGTCTTGTCAAAGCCTGTCAGTGACTGCTTGTTTGTGTCTTAGCTCACTTACAGTCAGCAAACAGTATAGCTGTGCTGGTTCCCATACTTCCTGGAGATGAATCTACCTGACATTTTTTGAACAGACTATGCAAAGATGCAACCGGCCAAGACAGATGGAAGTGCAGTAACGAAGCCCTGCTGATGCTGGAGGTAAACTTTAGATCAAGCTTAAAGGAGAAACAGCTTGCAGGGACACAGGCACGGCCAGCCTTTCAGATACACTCCATATGCAGCCACAGGGACTCCACAAAGAACAACTGAACACAAATGAAGAAAAAGGATGAACAATCCTCAGGGAAAAATTAGGGATAGAAGAAGAGAGGAAAGGAAGAGGAAATGATTCTACACAACACTGAAGGCATGATCCAAACCAAGAATGAAAGACACAGAAAAACTGCTTGTTCCATGTCACATGCTGCATGACAAGACCGAGAAGTTCAGATTACTCCAATGACTATTTTAATTCACGCATGCTAGGCAGGCTTGAACCAACCATGCCACAGCAGCTCTAATCCCCAGTATATCTCAGGCTGTGCATTATGGCTTGCTAAAACAGTGTGAGTTTTTTCCACTGTTTCAATTCCCTGTTTATATAACTCACAGACTTTTAATGTTACAACAAAAGCTTTTTAAAGGACCAAGAAATACTACAATTTTTCCTACTAAGATTGCTCTGTGTGGTGCTGCTTATGGCACAGTATGACAACCCCGCAGTTCTGCACGTGCCTGGGAAGGAGGCAGGAAGTCCTGGAACAGTGGATGTCCACAAGTAGCCACTGGGACGTGAGGGTGAGAAGGCTGGTAAGGACTAGAGTCTGGAGAATTTTCAGACCTTTAATGAAAGGCCTACTTCTAAGTTCCTTAAAGATGGCAAAGAACCACGGAAAGGATTTAGGAAGCATGGCAGTGGGAGAGGGGGATCTGCAGTTCAGAAAATGAGCTGGTCATACTGTACAGAGTGGATTTCAATAGAATTGAATTAATTCACTGTAAAAATTAAAGTCTATAACTGTGGCCCCGAAAAAGAAGAGAAAGCATCTTTGGAAAAAGCTGGATATGATGGCACACACCTGTAATCCCAGCACTCCGGAGGCTATGGCACGCAGACAGCCTAGGTTACACGGTGCTAAATAAATCAGAGGTTCAACTGAGCAAAGGTGGTAACTAGCTGCCAAAGGTTTCTGAGAACAGCTGCGCTTGACAGACTGAGGTGACACTTTGCTGACATTTGTTGAATGTGACATACCAGGCACGGTGTCAAGGGCTTTACACATACATTATTAACCTACTGAATCCCAAATCCTGTAAAAGCCTTCAGAAGAAGGTTGTCTAACACTTCAGTGTTTAGAGAAACGGTACAGAGGCCCAGAAGATAGTGAACAAGAGGCACTGTATGGCTGCCCACATCTAGAGCCACCTAAGCCCACTCTAATCACATTCTGCAATGGGACCCCCCCCTTTTTCTCCCATTGGGCCAGTCTCTTCTCACAAGGCTGTTTGCTTCCCCCTACCCTCTGCATATGGGTGGCAGGACCAGCTCATCATGCTATATGAAATCTCTGCTGAAAATAATCAGGACCACCTGCTGCCCAGCCAGCCTTATTCCAACCACGGGGAACCACAGGAAGAAAAAACAAAGGACTACTTACATGAGGAGTCAAAAATGATTTTATGCAGCTCATAACCCCTTTTTCACTTATACCTGTGATTTATGGAGTTTCTAAAAAGTGAGGCTTTCAAATGACAGTTTGCATGTAGCCTGCATACATCTTTGTGTATGTTTTAGTCATCTCTCCATTGCATACAGTACTGAACACAATGTAAACGCCACTTGAATAATTGTTAGATGAAACTGCTTAGGAATATGAGCAAGAAGCAAAGTTAACTCACACTCAGTATAGAGGCTGTTTGTCCGCAAACATGGTTAACCCTTTGTTTGGCTGAACTTGTACCAGTAGATACATTTGATTTCTAGTTACCGACTTCACACAGGCTACTGCTCTGACTTTGGCATTAGCCACCTCTTGGGAAGGGCAGCATCTCGGACAGGTGTGCATCCAATGCACCGCAGTTGTTTCTTCACGTACACTTTGCCAGAACAGGTAATAAGGGTTTCTAGGCCTGGGGTATCCTAAAATTGGCATTTTCCCTCTAATTGAAGGAACATTGCTCATCAGGAGCTTTGAAACTGAACATGACAACTCTTTTATTTCCCCCTTCTCACCACAAAGGTTGTCACTGGTACTCAGTCCTGCCATGGAAGCTTGTTTTCTAATTTATTATGGAGGTTTGGGAAGGATGTAGGTGAATTCTAGAACTATGTAACATAAAAGCAACTGTGGTATTAGGGTATATTTTTAGCTATTCAGCATACCAGAATACAGAAAAATTGGTATACCATGGCAATTTAAATAGGCTACCAAAAAGTTATTTGAAAATCAAACTCCCAATCATAGATTTATACTCAAAGGAAAAAAATATATTCAACCCTTGATTTATACCAGTCATTCATAAAGTGTTCAACAGATAAAGGCTGTAAATCTGCCTGTGTGAGGACATAAATCAGTCCCAAAGAAGGAGAGCAGATCTGTCTCACGAATGGCACTCAGCTGGTAAAGACAGCTCAGGGGGAAAAAAGTGTGTTCGTTTTAACTTAGTGGTTTTTATGACTTTTCTACCAACTGCAAAAAAATAATAAAATAACTATAACATTCAAGCAAGAAAAAGAAAAAGCCATAGGCCCCTCAACTCAAGGTTTAAATACTTTAACCAAAGGTTATGTTAGTCAGTAATTAACTTGGCTAGAAATGGCTTTAATCAGCTCTTGCTACTTTAGAGAAAATGAAAAAACACTGTAATGTTCTTAAATATTTTAGGTGTTTTTTTTTTTTTTGTTTAGTTTAGAATGAAGCATTAAGTCCCTTAAGTTTCAGAGTGGTATAATAATATTTAAATGTTTCTAATGAGAAATTATCAAAATATAGGTATTCTGAAATGCTACTGAAGGTACTAGCCACGTATAGTGGCACACATCTGTAGTCCCAGCACTCAGGAGTCCTGGGATTGTGTGTTTGAGGTCATGTTCATCTTTGCAGAAAGATTCTATTTCAAAACAAACAATTTTAAAAGTTATGCTAAATATCGACAGGAAACAAGTTTGGTTATTTTAATATCTAGGCCCAGTTATCTTTTTACAATTCTGAACCAAATGAGTTGTAAAACAATGCCCATCAAATGGAACTGCTAGTTATGTACTAAGAATCATTTGCTTGCAGTTTGAACGTGTGAAGAAGAGAACAAGGTTTTATTATTTAGAGAATACAGCAAAGTCAAATTGGAATTTTCATAGCAGACAAACTGGCACAGTACCTGTCTGATCAACAACTGTCTTTCTTCTTGTTTCTGCCTCCCTCCCCATCCCCCACCCCGAGTATGGTGTTTTGCCTTCATGTATGTCTATCTACCACTTTTGTGACAGCTGCCCTCTGAGACCAGAAGAGGGCATCAGATCATGTGAAACTAGCTTTACACATGGTTGTGTGCTGCCAAGTGGGTGCTGGGAAGTGAACTGGCGTCCTCTGGAAGAGCAGGCAGTGCTATTAACTACTGAGCCATCTCTCTAGCCCTATCTCTGGTTTCTCATTCAGTCATACAAAGCAAAACTAACTCAGTTAAAAATACCAAGAGCTAGAATACACCTCCTTTACATTTAGAATTCTCTGCATGGCACATAAAAAATGGAAAACTATAAAAAGCAATTGATTCCATGATTAAAACACAATTCAGGGTCTTTTATCGATTACCTTCTCATCCTGAATTCGTTATGTTCTCATTGTCCCAAGGAATCTATCTTATAGAACCACAGAAACCTGTTAATTGCAAGAAATTTTCTCTGTTGAAGGTGACATCAGGCCTGCTCAGGCAGGTTGCTCAAAAGTTCACTGTTCTTTTGATAAGAATCTTAGAAATTAACTACATACTTTCCTCTTCCTAAGACAGATATGGGCCCACTTCAATTAAAAAAAAAAAAAAAAAGGTAGTTTGCTTTGCTACCATAAACCAAGCCAGCTACCCTGGCCGTAATGAAAAGGTGTAAATTCTTAGGTTCAGCTGTGCTCACACTTCTGGGGACACGACAGCTCTCACCAGCTATCTGTTCTCTTCCTGGGCGAGACCTGTAGTCGATCGTTTCCTCTCCCTCCCTGTGGATTTTAAATCTAAAAGCTAAGGAGAAATATTTTTAAATCCCTTTCAAATTAATACTGGAATAAGTGCTTGTTATACTCTTTTCAGGGATTTAATACACTTGAAAAAAAAATGTGCTAGGTGAAATGAGCAAGCAAAAATACTGAGCACTGGGCTAGCAAGATGTATTACAGGTTAAGGGAGCTTTGCTGCAAGTCCAACAACCCAAGCTCAGTCTCCAGAATCTACGTGGTGGAGGGAGAGAGTGGATTCCTGCAACTTGTCCTCTAACTTCCAAGCATGCACCATACTATGGGTATGCATGTGTGTGTCCATGTGCGTGATTAAATTTTTCAATAGGGAGCACAACCACTTGCAGCATTCAACATACGCTACCTATTTCTGTGCTTCCTTCTGACAACTGGCTCAGTCGCTGCAGGTGTTACTCCCTAGACTAGAGAGGCCTTTACACCTGTAGCATTTCCAGCCCACATCCTAGATGCGCTGCTTTTCTCCACCTCAGCCCCTCCCCAGCCATTACGTTGCTGGAGTAGGCATTAATTATGGATGCACATGAACTCGGAACTTCAGAAAGACGTAATCTGATGTTTTAGCAGCAGATCCAGGGATGCTGAGGAGTTCTGTCATGTTCCCTGGAGCTTCCGTGTCAGTGATCCATCTTGACTCCACAGTCTGCTAACCTTTATCCAGCTCCAACAGGAGCACCACGCAGTCACGAGTCCACGCCTACCATGGTGCCTAAGTTACACTCTGACTTTGTCACTGTCTCCGATTTTCCCAAAATCTTTTTATTTTTTAAATTCTGAAAGGATTCATAGATCAATAATGTCTCTAGAAGTACTGACCACCCAAATCACATAAGTGATGGCAGTTTAACTAGGTGTAGAATTCTTACCTCTGTTTTCATATTTTCCACTTTAACGTAACAGACTTTAATCGGAAGCTCACAATATTTCTATGTTTTGAAATGCAGATATCGCAGAACATCCGTTCTACAGGCAGTGGAGAAGGAGCCTTACGGCTTCCCACTTGCTGCTTGGCTTTCTGTGCCAGCACCTCTGTGACTCACTTTCTCCATCAGCAACTGCTATCAGCCTCTAAGGATTCTTTCCCACACCAATCATCCTTTTTTATGTCAGCCTCTTAAATCAGTCTTTGGAAACGCCAAGCTCAAAAACATCATCCTAAAAACCCACCTGGGGTCCAACCCGAAAGCCAGGATCCGTCGCTGTTCCTCATATTCACTGTAGGAAAGTGGAGAAGAGAGAGCAAGTGAGCTCCACTGGAGAGCACCCACATCTCAGGGAGCCTATGCGTACAAAGGGATAGCCCATCCACAGGAGAACCTCAGCCCTTTCCAAAGGAGTGCCCGGCGTTCAGAAAGCAAGCGTCAGAGGCACCCCCGCAGCTGTGTCGCTGTGCACAAGTATGTTCTCAGGAAACTGCCATGGTTTATGTGGCACTTTTAGACTAGGGGAGAACAGTACATCCGTGAGTATAACACTCATCATCAACTGTGCAAGAACAAGCCTCCCACCAAGAACCAATGGGAAGCTCTCCCTCTCCAGAGGCAGACTTGCAAAACTTGCGGGCAATGGGAAGGCTCTGCTCTCTGTAGATTTCATTTTGCAGCATAATAACTTTACATATGGAAGTTGAATATGGAGAACAAATTAAACTTTATACATTTAAACTAACCTGAAACCATAAAAGCATTAAAATATTTAAGTTAAAATATTTTAAACCTGGAAATGGCTACATACATATGTGAGTACGTATGTACATGAATGCGTGTGTTCCTGTGTTCAGTTTTAAAAGGTTTGGGGGAGGTTAGGATAATTGCCTAGAATACACAAGGTTCTAGGCTCCAAATTCAGAACCACAAAAGACATTGGTTATTGTAAACATTACAAGTATGGTAAATTGAACACCAAAAACTTTGAGCAGAAAACAAAGAGGCAAATTTGTTACCCCAATAAGTCATTGATAAAATGCTTTGACTCTTTCTCTTTTAAAAAGCTACTTAAGCAACACAACAATAAAACAATCCACGTACTGTGCTTTCAAAAAAAGAGCTGTTCTTGAGAGGTAGTGAATTCTTCTATGAAGATCCCTTTTGTTGAGAACAGTGACATAATACCTGTGTCCTCTGCAACAACTTGCTAGAGTCCTACTTAGTCCTACTGAGACACCTGCCATCTCCATGGGAGGCAAAGTCAACCCCAAAGTATGCACTCTGCCTCGCCCCCTCCTCCAGGGCTAGCCAGACTGTTCTGGTAACAGAGGACAAAGCAGCCTGTACATTAGCACCTAACTGCAGAGGTACCTATTCCACACACAAATGATTATTGCTCTGGAGGAAGAAGCTAATGGGAAAGACGATGCAACAGGATGAACAGAGGGGGCTGAGTCCAGCTGAGCTCTAGTGGCTTCCCTGCTGCCAGCAATCCACAAAACTCTGCTAAGAGTTATTTCTTCTAACCTTTTAAAACCCTTTGGGTTTAACTTCCGGATCTGCCAAGCCAAACAAGTGATATGTTAATACTAATCTGATAGTACTGTTAATTCTGCTATCACATGACCAACACTTTTAAATTTGAAAGACACAAAATTCAGTGTTCAATAGCATTTTCATTTTGTTTTCACTTCAGGGTATTTTTTCCTTTGCATGTAACTATGCAGCCTCTTCAGTCTGCCACTGAAAGGAAGTTCAAGTGCCAGAGAGATACTTCAAATGCCCAAAGCTCTGGTGGCACATTTCACAATCACAGAGGTTGGATGCATTTCTCATTATTACCTACTTCTGAGTCACTGGGACATCTCTAATGGCTTTGCATATTTTCCAATTTTACTTATTTATCTTTGCTTTCCCACATTTTGCCCTTTTGATTGTGGAACTTCTAGGCGGGGATTAATACAAGGCCACGCTGGGCTTAGTTTTCTTCTTTAGAGAAAGCTGTTAATTCTTTTTTAATAGCACAGAGCATTTCGTGAACACTGGGAACTTCAATACTTAATGCATACACAGGTAGGCAGTTACCAGCTGCAAAGCAGATCATGTTCCAGAATCGCAAATGTGGCCAGACAGGCTTTCCTGTTGTCTGATTAGTGCAGTGGACAGATGAAAAGATCCTCAGTGAAGCTCTGGCTACACCAGATTGCATCAGAAGAGACATTGGTATCTACAGAGCCTGACATCTTCCAAAATGGCAGTCTTGCATAAAGACAGCCAACTAGGCAGAGGCCTCTAAGTCAATGTCATTGAGAATATACACCAAAGATTAGGTAGGAACAAGTACTGTGGGATCAGGGAGGAGACCTGAGTGGCAGAAGAAAAGCAAAGGAGGAAATGATGTTAAGTAGCAAGTGATGATTGTGTCCAGTGTCCACAGATAGATGTAGAGGACAACCTCACACGTAAGGACCAGCATTCTGAAGGCAGATGTCTGGACCCAGACTCTCACAGGCACATGTTCCTATCATAGTAAAAGGGATAAAGGCTAAAAACTGTCTCGGGATTTGTCACAAGGATCCAGTGAGATAGCACACATGAAGTGCTCAGGATGTGAGTTAATTAGGCAGAACACACTGGTCCATCCATACGTAGCCTCACCCTTGTCAATGTGTTTGCCCTCCACACCCCCTACAACATGCCCTGACTGTCTGTGTTCACAAGACAACCTCCATTCTCTTGAGATTTCCAAATTATTTCATTGTCATGTAAAGAAATTGTCTTTTAAGGCTCATTTCAAGTCTTGCTGAGCACAAGATGAAAGAAAGCATTTTTTGATGCCACTTGTCTTTTTAAAAGAGTGATTGTACATTTGGCTCAGCCTGAGCACAGGAGAACTGCAACATTCAGTTACTCTTTGTTCTCTCTGGAGCACAATGCTCTAACTCACCTGCCAGTGATGATTTGTACTGAAGCAAATATCCCATGGTGTACCAAGTCATAGTACTGTGGCTTGGGATCCCTTCTTTTATCCGATAGTTATAGCCTAGTAGACTCTAATGAAGTCTACTGGAGTTGTAAAACTAAAAAAAAAAAAAAGTTGCTATCACTGGGAAAATAATTTGCAAGTGTTCCAGTGTTTTATAGTGAGCAATATAGTGTTGCTTTAATTATAACTTGTTTATAACCTTGCTTTGGTCCTTACCACTCTGCTAGGATTATTTTTTTCTACAATATCCATGACTTCTCTTGCCAAATACACTTATCTTTTGGAAGCTGCTCTGCCCTGCCTCAGTACCACAGGGCAGTTACGCACTGCTGTTTCACTCACTCAACAAATCTCCATTAGCCACAGCCTATGTGCCAGGCAATGTGCTACATGCTGAGACCACAATGGAGAGACTGTAATGGAAAGGAGAAAAGCAACAAATAAATCAAAGCGCAGGTAAATATTTAACTACAATGTGATCAACACTACAGAAGGAAGACTGGGCAGGTGGTGAGCTCCCGCTCCTAGACCATATCTGTCTTACACCAGGAAAGCATTCTGTGAAGCCTTGGGGCAAGAGGAAGTGACACTCAAGACTCAGCAGAGCTTGACTCAAGAAGGGAAAAGAAATGGCTGAGACAGAGAAGGCAGAACAATAGCACAGAGCAGAAGGCCGCCAGATGAGCTCACTGCGCCCAAAGGTAACTGGATAAGAGGGGCACAGGGAGCTCAAGGAGCCAAGGCTGGGGGGAGCCAGACCATACTCTGTTCTAGTTACAAAGGGGAAGTCACAATTTCTCCAGCAGCCAGGGCAACACATTACATCTCCAGAGGGGTGGCTCATGTCTGCCATTGTTCTTAGTCCTAACAAACCGCAGGTAACCGACAGACAAGTGAAGACCTAACAGGGCCTTTTAGAAGCTTGGTGACACAGGAGAACCCAGAGCTCCTGCAGAATCCAGCTCAGACGAGTCTCCCAAACAGGGCTTCCCCTGTTCTTCCTCCTGACCTGGAGGCAGTGGGTTCACACAGCAAGCATGTGTGGTCTGAGACACTGACTGGGTCAGGAACCACAGGCCAGCCTGGGCCTGCCAGGACCACAAGCTCCAGTTTTGACTGCCTGGAGCAGGCAATTAAGCAGGAGAGCAGCCACTTTTTCTGTCCTGTGAAACACATAGGTAAAGAAGATGAAGACTGTACGGAAACAGTGGCTTCACTCATATTAAGTTTGAACTTTACAGTCTACCTGCTGTTGCCCTATGAAAGTGTTAATAAAGAGAGAGAAGGGGGCAGCATTCTCCCTTCCATCGGAACAGTGAGACCAGCACCTTCCTAGAAAGCAGAAAGCTCAGTCCAACCACTTTCATATCTCACCAGACATCTTTCTTTCTACTACCTAACTAGGCTGTGTAATTTGACACTTGATACAACAACGCCATAAAGATTTATATGATCCATAATCATTACTTTGACAATGAAGATAAAATCTACTGAGAAATCATAAAATACTCTGTACTTTAAAAACGACAGCAATGCCTTTAGCAGTGGCACGTCTTTCACCCTGCTTCCCTGCACACACCATCTGCTCTGTTAGCATGCCGTGTCACTCGAAACTGCTCTTGTAATTGCAATCCTCACATTATGACAACACCAACTGAATATGAAGGAATGAAGCAGAGACAATGAGCGGGGTTGGGGGGGATGATTTCTTTAGTAGCCTTGGCCCCTCTCTTCTTCCCAAAATAGTTTAAATAGGCTAGAATGTGATCAGCTTGACTTCTGAAACTCTATTTTCACGTGCATGTCCTGGGCCTTGGAGATCAAACAGCAAAGAAGACAGTACCCACTCCATTAAGAAATGCACAGCCTTGTTATGGAGATCATTGGCACAGGTATGCTGTGGAATGCCCAGCTTTTAGTGTTCAGGAAGCCAGTGTAGAGCAGACAATATAGCAGGTTGGTGGGTGCCCTTCAAGCTCTTTGTATGCTTTTGTGTGTGTACACAATTGTATCTCTATCCAGATTTGAATACTCTCACCTTGTGGTTTTTACAAATAAATGACATCATTCCACAAATCACTTTTTTACTGACTACTACTTGATTTTAGTCTACCCCAACCAAGATAATATATATCTAGGTTTGACTGCCTGCTGTACAATCATATACACAGGCACACACACACTTCGATCATAAGAATATCAATTTTTGTTGACAAATACATGTTATAATTTCTAGATCTGCCCATTCATAGTCAATCATGAGAACTTGGCTTTGGCCCATTCCAGCCTCCTGTATCCTTTCTCAGTTAGTGGCAATGATGAATTAATTACATAAAGGAAATGAAAAACTAGTTTTCTGCAGCCTCGAGAGAGTAAGCTAGGTTCCCAGTGGTTTGACCCCCATTGGCAGAGTCAAGGGAATTGAAAATGTGTCTGCAAGAGAATCTGAATGCTAAGAGTCACAGCTATGGAAACAACCCATGTGATAGTTTTTAGACAATAAAATCAGGACACATGAGACAACATAGCTGAAGCTTGAGAAGAGAAACCAATCACACAAATGAATGTAGGTGAGCCCACATATGAACGTGTCCAAAACAGGAGCTAGGGGCCTGGAATGGCTGTTGGTTGGTACGTGAAGCACTGAAATGCTGTGGAATAAGTAGCAGTGGTGATCTACACAACCTAGAGAGCATGCTTTAAAAATAACTGAATTGTGTATTTTAAAATGGTAAATCTCATAGCATGTAAATTATATATCACACACACAAACACACATATACAAAACATGGAAGCCTGTACTTCTTCAGTTCCATAAATTTGCTAATTTTGTTCATTTTTTATAAAGGTTCTTAGGCACAAGGAAGAAAAACACAACAAAGAAACCAATGATTTCTAGATTTGGGGACATGTTGCACTTGATGCTGGATATTCTCTCTACCTTCGCCTGACAGCCATGGTGAAGGGATATGTTGGAGATGCCCTGTCTCCAGATCCCAGCAATTCCCACACAGACACACTCGCCATTGCAAGCCAAAACAGTCCATCCTGCCATCAAAAAATTGTTTTCCTCATAAAGACCCTGGGACTCTTCACAAATACCTCTAGGGCACCTCAGTTGTCTCTTCCTTTCTCTATGCCCACTATTTGCAAATCAAAGTTGTAAAAGTTCTCTTCCTCTTTGTCTCCATCTGTCACTTCTAAGCCATCACTGAGATCTCCTCCTCCCTGTGGGTCTTCCTAGCCATGCCTATCTCTGTCATTGTCACTTCAGCCCAAGCAGCATACACACACACACACACACACACTCCTCCCCTGGACTTGAAAATACCTTCTAGCCAGTCTCTCCATCTTATCTCTGACCTCTCCAAATCCATACCTCATCAGCAATCCCACTTAGCTTTTTAACCAGTCTCAGCACCACAGCCCTGCTTATCATTCTCCAAGCCTTCTGCACACCAAGAGCTGACTTGCGTGCCCCTGCTGGGTCGGCTGCAGGCTGCCATGCTATACGTTCCCTGCCTCCTCTTTGCCCCGTAAGCCCGCAGGCTCACTCTCAGAGATCTTTGTAATTTTATCTTTGTGACCTTCACCCAAGATTTTCACAGATCTCTTTTCCACATCACCGAGGTTTAGCTGAAATGTCTCTTTGGGACTTTCCATGACAGTCTACTATTTTTTAAGTAGTCTGACAGACCATTAAAACTGCAATAGCTCATTCTTCAAAATATCTAACAACCCCTGGAATTATCACACTTGTTTATTTACGAAAACACAAGTTGCCAGAGAGCAGGAATCATTGTCCTGATGTTTCCCTAGGCCCAAATGTTAGGTTGGTAATAAATACATTACTGGTGTCTCAATCGCTGCTGGGCATTAGGTCGAAAGCATAGTGATTAAAAATAATATGCATTAGAAAGGTCACAGTCCTTAAATCTTCCAGGCACGGATTACTGATTAACCTAAATAAATTCATAATTGGCAGTTTATAGGAGGCAGCACAGAGGAGACACTGGCTTGGAATTAAAAGACTTTCATGTATTTGCAGCCTCTACAGAAAGCAGCTGACTCCATCCGTCCAAATCCTGACTACACAGACTTTTATGCAGCTGCCCTAAGCTGCACAAAATTTTCCATATATATGTGTGAAGTGACACATGTAAAAGGTTCTTCCTTAGAACACTTTGTGTAACATCAAAACACTGCAATGTCTATCTGTAAGATGCTGGCTAAATGGTGGCCCAGCCACATTGTAGAACACTGTAAAATGCCCCTGTCGTGGTTAATATTGTCTGCTTGACAGGATCTAGACTTACCTTGGAGACACATCTCTAGGCATATCTGTGAGAGAGTGTCTTGACTAGGTTAACTGAGGTAGGAAGACCCACACTTATAAGGGAGTCATCATTCCATAAGCTGGGGTCCAGCAAGAAAAGTGGGCTGCAGAGACTCTATGACCTGCTGCCTCACAGTCCTGCTGTTACTGACTACAGGCCCCTGACCTGTGAGCCAACACAATCCCTTAATTCCTTAGGTTGCTTTTGGCCATGTATCTTGCCACAGCAATGTGGAAAGAAACTCTACAGTCCTTTTAAGAAAAAGCTATGTATAGAGGTTGTATACAGGTTAAAGATTTTGAAAGAAACATGGAAGTGAAAAACAGGCTATTAGGGTATTACAGTTTGGCACCATTTGAGAAGAGTAAAGGGGAGAAGAAAAATTTCTTCAATGCTTGCACGTATGTGGAGCGAAATGCCATCAACTCTGTGGAAGGAGTGGAGCGGCTGGGACTTTTCTCTGTAGATACGTATATTAACTGTCCAAATAATGTATTTTAAAACTTAGTTACATTTCTCTTTACTTTGACTCTTCCCAGCCAAATCATAAATTTGCTTTCCCCTATCTCTGTCTCTCTGTATCCTCCCCCAATCTCTGCTAGGAATGTCATCTTTCTTCCTCTTCTAATGAAATCCTACATTTCTAACATCATGCAAATCAAGCCTCCTTTGCTTCATGAGTTCTTCTGTACAAGCAAATCCTCACTAGAAATGATTTCTTTTTCCTCTGGGTACCAGTAAGAATCCACTGCTGTACGACTCGTCACAAGCCAGTGGCGGCCACATCATATTGCCATCCATGTTTCTACCGCAGACTCCATCTTCTAGTGTGGATGGCACACTTCCCCAGGATTGAATGCTTTTCTCCTCTCTTCATCCCCGAGCCCCTGGTGAATGATAGGTTCTCAAACTACAGCTGCTGACATTACTATTGCAGAAACAGGAAGCTTGCTTCTCAGGGCTCACTGGAAACTATCCCAATTCTGATCACTTTTCTGCCCTTAATAAAGTAAAACACAATGTTACATCAAGGGGCATTCTAAGGGTAGTTTCCAGATAGGAGTACCCACTGCATGCCCCCTGGCAGTGAGTGACGAAAACCACCTAATAAATATTAGAAACTCTCCTTCGGGACCCTAAGGAGGTCATTCATGCTGGCCTGTGGGTCAAGCAGTCTACTGCTCCTGCCCTGTCTAGTATACTAGCTCGGGCCCACTGTGCATCAGGCACCACAAGGACTACCATGCAGGAATGTGTGCAACCAAAATTGTATAAAAGTCAAACTGTTATATAACAGATATCACACTTATAGCAAAAACTCAATAATCAGAATTCTATAATTTGTTAATCTAAATAAGTATATAAATTAATCATTATGTTGTATCAGATAATTTTTCTATGCTGTATTAATGCAAAGCTTTATGAAGAGTTGTGCTACTCTTTGTATTTAAATTAGGGACCTAGTATGTGCTGGGCACCATTGTAGAAAATCAATTTATATCTAGTGAATGCTCTCCTAACCCCCATAAAGCCCATAGACATTAAAGATGTTAACTTCCATAATTCATAGCCTTTTTATCTCAAATTTTACTCAAATCCACTTGAAACTTTCTGTGTGTAGAGAGAGTAGACACAAAATACACAGGGAAAAGGAGAGGACTCAGAAGGGAAGGAGACATTACTGCATTGCGAGGCGGCAGTAACGGCTTCCCAGCAGCACAGCTCCCTTCCACAGCAGCTTATCTGTTTCTTCTCAGATGGACCGAGAAGCACCAGCTACATGAGATAACTGAGTTTTGTAACTGGGTCTCTAATTAAGCTGACAAATGTCACACACTGCTTGCTACTAGAATACTCTATTAGTAAAACATGAACTAGAAAGGGAGGGGAAAACTCGAAGAACAAATCTAAGCTCTAAACTTAGCTCCTGGCTCCTCTGTATCACTGAATACTTCCTGTTGCTGTGTCCTATAGTCTGACCAACACTCAACTGTTTTTAGCATCAACAGTAAATAAATTTTATCTACTACAACCAAGAAGAGCACCCTTCTCTCTGATCCTATGCAGCCACTGGCAATGTCCTCCATCAGGTACATTTAGCAGCTCTTTTAAAAGCTAAATGCAGAAAAGACACGACTCTTCCTCTCACCGTCTAGTTCTCTCCCCAGCTCTGCTTTGCCCTGTGTCAGTCTCTCCTTTTCTCTCCACTGTTCTACATAACTCAAGTGCCCAACCCACATCATTCTTTCTGTAAGGTCTCTTACAAACTGTCATTGAAAAGTTCTCAGAAGTTTCAAAAGGGCTGTTGTCCCTTTAATTTTTCAAGCAGCCTTTACACAGGACTCTATCTACTCTGTACTATGAGGCCTCTGCCAGATACAGCATTTGCTCCAGCAGGGGAAGTGGGGAGGGGGCAAGCAAAGGGAGTCAGGCTTGCAAAGACAAATACTGTGGGTTATTGAATGCAAATCCTAGCTTACAAGCCTACCTGTATGTCCCTATCTGCGTGGGAGTGAGTAGGTATAGAGGTCAGGACGCTAGAATGAGATCCATGAGAGAGAAAGAAGAGGCTTCTGGGAAGCAGTTAGGGAGGGCAATAGTACACATGTGATCTGAGAGTGGAAGGTGAACACTGGGCATTAGCAGGGAGAAGATCAGGGAGAAGGGAGAGGAATGGACAATTTGCCAAAGCAAACTGTATGAACTGGTCATAAGAAAACATGTCACTTTGTATGCAAATTTAAAAAATAAGTTCAAAACATTAAGTTAAAATTTGAAACAAGAACATGGTTTGATGTGGGTTCCAACAGTAACGGCAGCTTGGAGAGCAGGTAAGTTCCTGAAGCTACGGCTTGCACTTCTGCAGACCATGTAGATGCCTTTTCCGACAGGAAGCCTGGAGGAAATGCAGATGACAATGACGATAACCTTTAAATATCACTTATTATATGCCAGCTACAGCTAAGCAACTTGTGATAAGCATTTGTTTAATCCTCACCAGAAGTCCTATTATTATGTCCCTTGAGGGATAAGGCAGCTGAGGCATGGACTTGGAGCAGATCCTCATTGTGGTAAGAACTCAGAACACTACCACTAGCTGTGTGAGCGGTGCTAGCAGACAAACAGCCCATCTACCCCACTGCTCCATTTATCTAAACTCTGCTGGGAGACTTCCTTACGGTGCCTTATCAACAGAGAGAAATGACAAAAAGCAGACTCCAGGGATAGGTAAATGGCTCTGTGGGTAAAGAGTATGCCCCATAAACATGAGGACCTGAGTTCAGATCCTTAGTACCTATCTATGAAAAATCCAGGCACCGGTGCCCATTTGTAATACCAAAACCGAAGAAGCAGAAACAGGAAGATCCTTGGAACTGAATGGCCGGCCAGTCTAGCTACCCGAAATAACTCCAGATTCAGTCTCAAACATAAAGTAGAAAGTGAATGGAAAATGACTGATATTGGTCTCTGGCCTCCACAAACATGCACATACATGAACATACATAGATAAGCACACAAGTCCATATTTTGCTCCTTTCCACAGCACCTTACCAGACACAGCACAGTTCTCAACTTCCTGACCTGGGGTCAGCCAGAACCAGGAGCCACCCACAGACTATCCTGGCTTTCCTACTTCCTGCTCCCTCTCTAACTCAGCTCCAGAACAGCATTCCCTAGCCCTTGGAGTCCTCCTCTTCCTCCTCCTTCTTCCTCTTTTTCTTCCTCCATTTCCACTCTCTCTAACCCCTTTTGTGCCTGAAAAAAATGGACTTTGTAGTCAAACACTGTTAAATACACAATTTGGGTAAGTGTTTAACTTCTATAAAGGTTGATGGAAACAGGATCCCAACCATCCAAAATTTCCTCATACAACCACCAAACAGGCAATGGAGGCGTAGCAGATCAAGACCACCTGACTGAAGGGCAACAGGCCACAGACGCAAAAGCAGAGATGTGACCAGGCGGCCATCTCCTTGCAGACTCTCTGGGAGCACTATTCAAGAGGCCTTGAAAGCATCCAAAGCCAAAGCATAACTGCATCTTAAAACAGACCATCAAGTGCAAGTCAGGGCAGCGGGGATGGGGGTGGTCTAAACAGATCTGTGCGATCTCAGCGAAGAACACGGTGGCAGAACACCATCACAAACTTGAACAGGAAAGATCACGGTAATCAAAAGCAAAAGGGTCAGTGTAAATTAACTGGTTTTGTTTTAATATCATGAGAACGAAAGCCAACTCATCTCTCAAGGGGAGGGGGAAGCTAACCACAGTAAGGCCACTCTTAAGGGTTTTATATTAGCCCCTGACAGGCCAGCACTATAGAGCGCCAACTGTCAATAGACCTGACAGAACCACTTAAGCTAATTAACTAGTTAGGTCTTTGAAATGCAAGGGGAACTGCATTGCACAATTATCTTAAAACTGCAAAATAAATATTGCGAGTCTTTGGTAAATAAATAACATGGCCATTCTATGATGTATTATTATGGGACATGACAGAATATGGTAGAGCATATAAAAGCCAGGAAAGTTTTAAAAACTTGAATTAAAATATATATTAAAGAAAAACAGCTCATAAACACAGAGGATCCTACACTACTGTCCACCACATAAAAAGATAATAGTTAACTGAAGGCCAGGTCAAACCAATGAAGTTTATACAAATAGGTACCTAAAAAGTATGGTCAACACACAAGAAACAAAGAGCAACCATCTATGGCCTTCTTGAGAAACAAGAAAAAAATAGATACTTAATTTTTTCAACCATTCCTCTTTCAGAATTATGATCATAATTTCCTTTAGAAATAACAGTTGAGCTGGAGAGAGGGCTTGGCTGTTAAGATCACTTGCTGAGCTTGCAGAAGATGTGGGTTCAATTCTCAACACTCACATGTCTACAAACAACCATCTCTAACTCCAGTTCTAGTGGACCTCTTCTGACCTATTCAGGAACCAGATACACACATGGTACAGATACATACATGCAAGCACACAGCAGTATAAATAAAATAAAAATAATGCTTTTTTTTTAAAAAGTAACAATCAGAGTACAATTTAAAATAAGACTCAGTGCATCAATCTTTATAATTAAAGACAAGATAATTTTACAATAATATGAAATAAATGAAAAGTAACATTAATCATAAATTGACTATATTGTTGAATTTGTTCAAAGCAAAATTAAAATGTTTACAATAGCCTTAGCCAGGTTTTTACACAACACTAGCTTATACTCAATTCTTTCTGGGTTCTAGCTATGTCTGCCCAGCCCTGCAAAGTCATTCTCCTGACATTTGGTGTGCAGAGGGGAGGGTGTATCAGCCCCTTTGCCGGAGTTGAGCTTAAGGTCTGGTCCATGAATCACACAGTAAGTAGCTGGATGATTTGCTTTCAAGGCAAATCCACCTCTCCACCTCAAACATGGGAGTCCAGTGAGAAGAAAGACTTCTCACTGGTCCTTGTGCAGTTAATGCTTACAACAGTGCCTCACATAACGGGTCAATTAAATATTGTAAGTATTAAATGAAATAACTTAATTTCTATTCACTATAGTTAGCCTGGCCATTTATAATGACTAGGTATATCTAGGTAGCTCACTAACAGAAGGATGATTTCAAAATAACCAATATCTAATTTATTAAATGTTGGTGAGAAGGTGGGACATTCAGGCAGACAGGATTCTGGGATAGACCCCAGCACAGGAAGAGTCACCCAGCAAGATCTGAGGAAGACAGACACATGGTACCTGAGCAGAGGTAACCAGGCATGTGGCAGAATGTAGATAATAAATGGATGTAAGTTTTGAGGCAAGTCAGGGAACATGCCTAGTTACATGACCTAGATATTTGTAATTATATTTTGAATCTTTATTCCGGGAGCTTGGGCCTGGAAAAGGAAAATCCTAACATTGGTGACTTGCTCCTGAGAAATTTAATTTCTGGATATGAGTAAACTCTTAATATACTTGTTTTTCATTTATTTCTTCATTGGCTTAGATATCTTAATTACAGGTGCCTGAGTAAGGAGCTGATCAGTTAACCTAAGTATTGTTTACAAAATATTTCACTCACAAAACCAAAAATTTCATAATACATCATGCAAGAGGGCTCCTACAAGCTTCATTATCCATCAGGCACTGATGATGAATGATGACTGTCAGCAAACACTATGTTGTTACACAATTCCTGATAAACCAGGCCTGGTGGGGCTTGCCTGTCAACCCAGCTACTTCAGAAGACTTAGGCATGGGGATAACAAGTTCAAGGCCAACCTTGACTACAGATAGAGTTCAAGACAAGCCTGGGCAACTTAAGGAGAGCATGTCTTAAAATAAAAAGTAGAAAAGCGTGTTGAGGACTATAGCATGGGCGTTGAATGCTTGACTAGAAAGCACAAGAGCTAATTAAGTTCTATGTGCAGTACTACCAAAAAGCATAAAAGAAAAAGGAAATTCCTGTGTGGTCTCTGGAATTGTTTACATGAAGCCCAGAAATCCTGGGGAGTGGGGAGTAGGGGCTAGTCTGTGAACTAAGAGAAAAACAAGGATCCAGCTAAGGACCTCTCTGACCTCATGGTTTATTACTGTACACTCGCATCCCTTGTCTGTTACTTATGCTGCCTCTGTTCCTGAAAAGTACAGGCAGTGAACACAATTCACAAGTGAGCATGAAAGGATGACCCCTGTCCTTTCCTCCAGCACCACAGATCCCTTTGGCAACCACCTCTTTGTGGCCCACCCACTCTGCAGTTTACTCAATCTTAGCCACACAGAAGTACAAACTAGAATCAGATAGTCTTTGCTTTATGTAAATGGATTGTTTTTGTAAATGTACTGTTCCTGTTTATTTCCCATTATAAAAAACTCAATTCACTTTATAGATTTATTTTGTACATATATTTATATATGCATACACATATAAATCTCCTTATGTCATGTTGGTATAAGTTGTATAGTTTCTCAATCATTCAAAGCGATTTCAATGAATAATCAGAGGTTAATATCTGGCCCCCAACTATCCTCTCTTCTCAAGCATACAAACACTAGGAGATTGGCTTATCCCTGTTTAGTACTCCGGCTGAATGACAAGACTATCAAGTATATTTCCTTGAGGTACAAGACAGCCCAGAATTAAAAGAC